>NC_053426.1:51505105-52105105 GCF_007990345.1 Gossypium hirsutum | reverse complement strand
AAGATGGCGCCTTATGAGGCCTTGTATGGCAGAAAATGCCGAACTCCATTGTATTGGACAGACTCAAAGAGAGTCAGATTCACGGAGTTGATCTGATCAAGGAAACTAAAGAAAAGGTTAAAGTGATACTTGGCTGCCTAAAAGTGGCATCGGATAGGAAAAAGTCATATGCTAATCTTAAAAGAAAAGAGATCAAATTTCATGTTGGAGATAGAGTATTTTCAGAAGTATCTCCATGGAAAAAGGAATTGAGATTTGGCCAAAAAAGCAAACTGAGTCCTTGATTCATCGGACCATACGAGATCACTGAAAGAGTTGGACCGTTAGCCTATCGTTTGGCGTTGCCACCAGAACTGGAAAAGATTCATGACGTGTTTCATGTATCTATGCTAAGGCGATATGTAACACCCCTTACCCGTATCCAAGGTTGGAACAGAGTACGAGGCATTACCAGACTTAACAATACACATAGACGAAAACCGGGCCATAAAATTTCATTTAATTCAAAACTTTTCGAACACATGCATAACAAACAAAGCTAACTATATCATCACATCAAAACATAGGACATGGCACGATTAATTAAACTTATAAAACATAATGGATAAGGACCACATCTCATGATTTTATACGATAACTCAATGCAGACTGATACGTATGGTCAAAATCATAATAAAAATACATATCACAAACCAACTTCCTATACATGCCACTCATTTGATATTTCTAATATTTGAATTAATTTTCCCAAAAATGATAGTTTGATAGTGCGATTTTGCCTCCGACGATCTCCAACCCCGAGCTGACCTGCCAATACTAAAGAAATGGAGAGGATGGGTAAGCTTTATGCTTAGTAAGTTCATATGAAAATAATAAGCAATTACTACCATGCTTTTCAAGATAAAACACTATAATTGTACAATTTCACATATTCAGGACAGGCTGTTTTCTGGAGTCCCGGTGTTAAAAAAAATCATATCTCAAGTTAAAAAACTCAAAATCAAATTCCATAAATTTTCTATGAAAATAGACTCATATGTATACTTAATAATTTTTTTCTAGAATTTTTTGTCGGGCCATTTAGTACATTTTATTAGTTAAAGTCTCCCCTGTTTTAGGGTATGACTACTCTGACCCCTGTGCACTACAAACCGAATTTCTCCCTATACAGAATTCCAACGACCATGCTGTTTGTTTCCCTTAAAATTAGATTCAATAACGAATCCATGAATGTAAAGTATGACTCTCAATAATTTTTTTAAAATTTATGGTGAATTTCTAAAGTCAGAATAGGGGATCTCGAATTCATTCAGACCCTGTTTCAAAAGAATTCAAATATCACACAATATAGAATTCTTTTGCTTCCCCTGTTTCTTTCATGTCAAAATAGACTCATTAAGCTTTATTTCAATAATTTTTTAAATTTAATTCAAATTACACAATTTTTTGGTGAATTTTCAAAGTCATGCACTGCTGCTGTCTAATATTGTTTTACTACTAAAGTTCACTTTTACACAATTTCACTTAATCCATTCCATTTTACCGAGGTTCGCTCAAATATTGAGCATATTGCTCATAAATTCAAATAAAAATATACTTGCACTTGTTCATCACATAATCACTTTTGCATGTATTTTCATTTAATCGATTTCCCGTTGAACTCATCGGAATAATAACAGATACACAATTGCCTGCACATTTTCCCATTTCCACACTTGTAGCCGAAGCTATCTGGTACGCATAGTAGCCTGCACTTAGTACTACACATGCGACCAATAGTCTGGTACATGTAGTAGCCTGCACTTAGTACTACACACGTGACCTCACCATCTAATACACGTAGCAGCCTGCACTTAGTACTACACATGCGACCTCAGTCTGGTACACGTAGTAGCCTGCACTTAGTACTACACACGTGACCTCACCATAGATCATTCGTATCGTTTTTATTCCGAAGGTTCAATCGGGAAATTCCTCACTTTTCAACATTTTACTAAATTGTCCGTAATCAATTTAAATTCATAATTTACATCACATAACCATTTGATAGGCAGCCACATTTCATATGATATCAAAATATAATAACATAAAAAGAATCGATAGATTATTTATGTACGAATTTACTCGAAGTGTCGATCTCACTATCCATAGTACCAATTGTCCATTCATAGTATAATAAGACACAACTCAAATATCAAATCAGCTTTTAAGAATTTACATAACATATATCACATATTTCATATATCACTTGTCATGTATCTTCATTTTCTTGCATTTCATGTAACATTCTTTCATGTCATATTTCCACATCATAAACACCATTCCATCAACTTTTCCAATATATTAAATCCTAAAATATATGTAATAATAGTAAGAAATATAATTCAAACATAACATTGCATTATTATTATCATACGAACTTACCTCGATTTAGAAACAACAATTTACCATTTTAGTCCATAACCTTGTATTTTCTCGATTTAAGCCCGAATCTCGATTTCCTTCATCTATAATATCACATTTAGCCTAATAACTAGTCACACTATTCATACGGGTCCAAAAAATCATATTTTTAAAAATTTTCATTTTGACCCCTAAACTTTTGCATATTTGCACTTTTTCCCCAAGGTTCGGAAATTAAAATTCATCCTATTTTCTTATGTTTTATGACATGCTGATCATTTTTCCCTTCTATGGAAACATCAAATTCTCACTCTAACATGTACTTATGACTATTAGGTATTTTTACCGATTAAGCCCTTTTGCTCGTTTTCACTTAAAACCGAGTAGCACAAGTTGTCTAACATAATTTAAAACCTCATATTCTATCATAAAACACCAAAATACACAAATTTCACCTATGGGTATTTTTCTAAATATGAACCCTAGGTTGAATTATTGCTAGCATAAGCTAAATCAAGTTACCGGGACTCTAAAAACGTAAAAATCATTAAAAACGAGGCTAGAACGGACTTACAATCGAGCTTGGAAGCTTGGAAACCCTATCCATAGAGTCTCCCTTGGTATACACGTCCATGGTGAAGAAGATGAGCAAAATTGGCTTTTAATTTTGTATTTTAATTCATTTTACCCCTAAATGACCAAAATGCCCTTACTACTAAACTTTCCAAAAATTCCATTCATGTCCAATATTTGTCCATAAACTTTGAAATTGGTCAAATTGCTTTTTAAGACCTCCTAATTAATATTTCAAAGCAATTTCATACTAGAAACTTCTAGAATGCAAGTTTTGTAACTTATTCAATTTAGTCCCTAACTTCAAATTAAGCACTTTATGCATAGAATTTCTTCACGAAATTTTCACACAATCATGCAATCATATCATAGACCTCAAAATAATCATAAAATAATTATTTCTATCTCAGATTTGTGGTCACAAAACCACTATTCCGATTAGGCCCTAATTCGGGATATTACATGATATCGATCAGACCTCTCTCATGTGTTTTCACCGAAAAAGATTGAAACTAGACCGGACATGACATGTGGTGAAGAACCAGTCAAGATTTTGGCTCATGAGGTTAAACAACTGAGAAATGAAGATGTGGCTTTGGTGAAAGTTTTATGGCATCGACATGGTGTGGAAGAGGCTACATGGGAGCCAGAAGAAACCATGAGAAGCCAATATTCGAACTTGTTTACTGGTAAGACTTTCGAGGACGAAACCCCCTAAGGGGGGAGAAATGTAACATCCCAAAATAAGGCCTAGTCGGAGCAGTGGTTTCGGGACCATAAATCTGACATTGAAATATTTGTTTTATGATTATTATGAGGCCTAGAATATGAAAATATACATGTGTTGAGGTTTCATGAAGAAATTCTATGAGTAAGGTATCCAATTAGAAAATAAAGACCAAATTGAATAAATTTCAACTTGGATTCTAGAAGTAGTTTGCATGAAATTGATTTAGATTATTAATTGGAAGGTCTTAAAGAGAAATTTTCCAAATTTCTAAGTTTTTGGACAAAAATGGGCATGCATGGAAAATTTTGGAAGTTTAGTAAGGAGGGACATTTTGGTCATTTGGTAATAAAATTAATAAAAAGGGAAAATAAAGGCAAAAATCAGCTATCCTCTCCCTTGTATTAGCCGAAATTCTCAAGCCCTCTATAGCTAGGATTTTCAACATTTTCAAGCTCAATAGTAAGTGACTCCAAGCCCCGTTTTTAATGTTCTTTGTATTTTTGAGATCCTTGTAACATGTTCTCTCCATTTCTACCTATATTTTAAGCTAGGGTTCATGTATGCAAAGTGAACCATGTGTGGCATGTTTGTTCTTTGATGTTTTATGGGGGATATGAAAGTTAGATGAGTGTTAAGCATCTTTCCTAAGTGATTTTCATGAAAAGCCCCTAAAAGGACCTTTTTGCAAAAGGTACAAAATATGTGGTAGAAATGTGAAATAGAGGAAAATGTGGGCTAGTATGAGTTTATAAGTATTCGGCTAGGCTTGAGTAACCAAGGAATTTCTTGTATATCATTTTACGAGCCTAGGGATTAAATTGTTAATAATGTGAAAGGTTAGGGGCAAAATAGTCATTTTGTCCCAGGGTGAAATTTAGGCTCAAAAAGAATATTGTGAAATTTGATTATCCATTTTTATTGTTATAGACCCCAAGGAACAAATTTTGGAGGTCGATCGAGGAAAATGAAAGGTTTCGGGATAACCAAAACGCGAAACCAACACAAATACCAGGTAAGTTCAATATAACTTAAGGTAAACCCATAATATCCCTAAATGCATGTTTTATGAATGTGTGATAGTTGTATATAATGATGGCATGAAAATCCATGAAATGTGTTAATAATAATGACAAGATGATAAGTGTTCCAATTGAATTTAGAAGGGAAATTCGATGGATAAACCATGGCTTATGTGACTTGAGATCCTGCATGTGTTGTAGAAAAGGATTTAGCCTAGACAGGTAATCCTTTAATCTCAAATATAGAAAGGATCTAGCTCAGACAGGTGTTCCTTGAGTGATCGAGCCTTCCGAAGAATATGTGTGCATTAAGAATTTAGCCCGGATGGGTAATCCGATTAGGGTCCGAATTTAGCCTGGACTGGTAATTCAGACTCGAGCTCATTAAGGGTGTTTATCATTATATGGGATTTAGCCAGGACTCGTAATCCCGACAACACTTTATGAGTTTATATTACGGGGGATTTAGCCTTGACTGGTAATCCCGCTGTAAGATGTGAGGTTCGCGAGAGTGCGTACTTAAGAAGATCACTCTTATGACTTGACGGTAATGGATAATCCATCAAGATTTCTGAGGTACCCAACGGGATTAACATGAGATATAGAATTGAAAATGTTGGATGATGAGCTCATCTAAGACAAATTACATGATGAATTATTATGAGACTAACTTGATACTTGAGTGCATGTAATAGGAGGCTATCCTATATTTATTGGGTTGGTTGCCAACATGGTTGTATGCTAATTAATAGGAAAGTTTACTTTCCAGTTATTCGGGCATACTAAACATGTAAATGCTTACCCCTCTCTTTTCCCTGTCTTATAGAGCTCGAGGACTCGTAGAGATTGGAAGACGGTTGGAGTATTGTGAACACTATCCACTTGTCCTATTTTGGTATATAGATACTTCTATTTTGTTATAATGGCATGTATAGGTTTTTGGTTACTTGGTGTTATATGTCATTGGTTGGCCAATGTAAAGGCTTAAATGTTAAACTTATTCTTTTTGTACATGGCCACAAGACATGGCTCATTTCGTTGTAGGTTATGAGCTACCAACCATGCGTGTTTATGTTAAAAATGTTTTTGTGATGATTAAATGTGGTATATCATAAATAGGCATTCGTAATGTGGCCAAAACATTTGGAAATGGTTAGGCCATAATTGGAAATGAATTGTAACAATGAGCCAAGCCTAAATATGTTTCAATGGGATGAAAATCCTTATTACACAAAGGGGAATATTTGAGTATGTATTTAACCGATGAGATGAGGTTGACATACAATGGATTACTTAATGATAGTCCTTGAGTATATTTGGGTCATGTTAAATGCAATTGGGGTTCTTATATGTGAGGAAATGATGAGGGTGACCATTGGCTTGAAATTGTAGCCCAAAAAGGGTCCACACGGGTAGACACACGGACGTGTATCTAGGCCGTGTGTGACACACGGTTAGCCCCATGGGCGTGTGGTACGGCCTTGTGTCCCCTGTATCTAAAAATTTTTAGTCAGAATGCATGGTAGTAAACACACGGAAAGAGACACAGTCGTGTGTCTCAACCGTGTAGAGGGCACGGCCTAACACACGGGCGTGTGTCTTGGCCGTGTGTCCCTAAATACATGCTGATGTCATAAACAGAATGTCTAGGTTGTTGGACATGGGTGATCACACGGGCCTGTCTAGGTCGTGTGAAAGACAAGGGTTAGGGACACGGGTGTGTGCTTGGCTGTGTGAAAACCCCTGTAGGTTCAAAATAGAAAATAAATTCAATTAATTCCACACGGGTTAGGGACACGGGCGTGTCTTAAAGCACAGGGGCATGTGCATTGTCTCCACACGGGCGTGTGAGTTCTAACCTAGAAAATTTTCTTAGTTTCTCAGTTTAGTCCCGAACCATTCGCAATGTATGTTTTGGGTCTCGTAGGCCCATAATAGGGACACTAAGATGTTGTTTGATTAGTTTTAATTTGGAACGAAATTTTATAACCCGTATTTTCTGAAAATGTCTAAGTATATGTCTGGTAACGCCTCGTACTTGGTCTCGGTCTCGGGCACTGGTAACGGGTGTTACACTAAGGCTTTTTTTGGGCTATGTGGGCCACACAAGAGTGTGGGCCCATATGGGCCGTAATATGGGCTATAGGCCCGTTAGCACTAATTTACCGATAAGGTTGCACGGGTCGCTCAAGACGATTGTGGACCTACTATTGGATCGGTAAGTACACTTAGACCCCATACTTATGTAATGACCATTATACCCCTGTGAGGTAAATTGACTGAAATACCCCTATACTATGTATGACTGTTTATGAGCATGACATTCCTGCATACACGTATGATATTATGTTGCATTACATGGGGTTGGATATATGATTTTGGAGGAAGTGTACTGAAAGGCTATAAGCCTATTACTGGTAGCTCTGCTGCGAATACTATTTTAGTAACGAAAACGGTACGATTTGGTGTGTAGGGTTGGGTGGGTCAATTATATCCCCACATGGTGTGTAGGGCTGGTACGGAGATGGTGTGTAGCGGTTTGATTGGGTAGCATTTTTTGTTTGCATACTGTACTGAAATGGGCTAAGGTCCAGATTGCCTTTATTACGGAAATGGGCTCAGGCCCAGACTGATACTGCTACTGAAAAAGGGGCTAAGGCCTAATTGAAACTAACGGGCCTAGGCCCAGATTGTGTTTACCTAATTGTTTGTTATTTTGGGATTTCACACACTGATTTTTCGTAAACTCACCCATCTGTTAACTGTGCAGGAAATCCCCAAGCTTATTTGGATCGAGGCGACAGAGGACTCAGAGGTGGCCACTCGACGTAGTTTCTTTTGATATTATATTTAAGATTTTATATTGGGTTTTTATTATGTAAGAAGGCCGCTTTAATTTTTACTTAATTTGGGTGATTTATTTATTTAATTTTTTTAATTTACCTGTTAGCAATAGGATGTTGATTTTCATGAAAATATAAACAAAGGTTTTTCTGAAAACATCACGCTCACGCAACACGTTTTAAAAGCTTCCGTGGCAAATACGATTTTAAAGTTAATAATAAACTAGTTGAAGTGGTATTTTACCTAAATAACTTGAGTTTTTACAATGAGCTAGGCCTTCTGACCTTTTATTAAGAATCTAAAGAAGTGTTTATAAAGAACAGATTTTTCATCAATTAGTGTTTTGGAAAATCACTCGAATGTGACATCATAGATTCGGCCATAACGTCTAGGCCAGGTTTGGGGTGTTACAATCCAGGCATTCTAAGCATTCATTTTACGCAAATTCTGTCATTCAACATGGCATATCATTACATGCATACATGATTACAATCTTACCTTAGTTTAGTTCATATGTTAGACATAATTTGGTCAACTACTTAACACATATGTAGCTACCATAGTATGACATTACAAATATATCAAAATAAAACATTACTAGCCATTCCAATGGCTAGATTATAAGCATCATTTACATTTACATGCCAATATGGCCAATATAACCTAGACATGCCATTATGACCATAATTGATTTACCATTTATATATACCGATATAGGTCGATGGATAGTGTGAGTGATCTCCGCCAAGCTTCCAATCCAACGAGCTTCTGATTTACTATAAAAAAGGAAAATAAAATTAAGTAAGCTTAAAATGCTTAGTAAGTTCATATACCATGGTACTTAACTTACCATTTATTCTATTTTGAGGTAACTATGTCAGACACATTCATTTAATTTGACCTCAAACCCTACACATATCCTCATTGCCCTTGTTAGTCATATATTCCATAATAACATCAAAAACATGTATGGGCTCAATATCAACCAAGTTTCCATGCACATATGCTTTCCATAACATGTATAATTCACATTACTATATCTCAAGTATATTTTCATATAACACATTGGAAACACAAAAAATTACACACTTTTTCATACCCTTTTTAACTTAAATTCATGCGAATTCGGTTAAATTCTTGTAAAAAAATAATTAATTTTTATAAAATAATTAAAATGTACTTAAAATAACATGTTTAATTTTAGTTAATTTTATAATTATTTTTTATGAATTTTTGTTATTTTTGACAGATTTGCACAAAGGGCGAAAAATGGCTCGGCAAACACTACCAGAAGCACAAAATTGAGAAGCAATTTGAAGTATCGAGGCGAATTAATTTCCAGCCTAAGACGGTCCAAAATAATATGTATTAAATCATAATATAATTAATTTTAATTTATATCCAAATTAATTTGGGTTGATATATTATTATTAATTAATTATGAAAAAATGGTCCCACTGAATCGAACCGAGTGAATCGAATCGGCCAAGGAGAGGACAGCCCAAAACCGTCCAAATGCTGACCCAATTCAGCTCATTAGCTGATTGTTTAAGCTGCAAAGAAGCCTTTGAAGACTTTTTCAAATTGCAAATCGGCCCCTCCACAATTTATGGCTTTGAAGATTTGCCCTAAGCCAAATTTAGCAAAGTTGAAGCCATCAACTTTGCCACATAGATGGCCGGCCAAGAAGTGGCTCTTTGGCTATTATTTTTAGAAAATTTTTGTTTCCACATTCAGATATAAAAAGCCTCATTGGCTGATCATTCAAGGCATCCCTCATTCATTCAGATCTCTTCTCCCCGCTCTCATTTTCTCCTCTCATTTTTCCATTCCAAGTCCCTTGCTCTTGTGCCAATTTCTCACCTTGAGAAAGGGTTCTTCTTCAGCCATTTTGGAGCCGCAATTGAGTGTTCATAGAAACCTTGATCGGCGAGGATAATAAAGAAGGAAGAACGGAGCAACCTAGTCAAGCCACAGAAAAACACCAAATTTGATTCTTGTTCCCTATCTCTTTAATTTTTTTTGTTGTTATGATGAACATATCTATGAATATTTATGTTGTTGGAATGGTTAATTTAATCAGCTTAACTTAAATTTAGTTCGTGTTGATTTGATTGCATTTTGCCTGCTTAAATTATTAAAATTGTGTTTATGTTGTTATAGGCCTCGGTAAAATGCTTGATTAAGTAAAATCATGCCTAAGTTATTCTTGCAATACAATTGTGAGGTAGCTAATGAATTAATTATTTAAACGGATTGAAATTGTAATTAATGGACACAATACTTAACCAATACATGTTTATTCTTCTAAGGTAGCTGAAGGTTAAATTAGCAATGTATCTGGCGATACACTTGCCTTGCATAACTTGTAAGATTTTTGTGATTAAGCTGTTTCAAGGTAAGAATACCTTGTTACCTCACATAGTCTTTTATATTCTCATTAGATTTAATTAATCGTTTGAATTGACATAGGGCTATGCAAGAGATTAGTTCAATTTAATGAATATGTATGTGCAATAACATGTTAGCTTATTAAAATTTGTTTAATCATTTGAATTAAAATAGGGATATGTTAAGGGCTAAATGGATTTATGTAGGTGATTGTGTTAATAAGTTAGCGAATTACCGAGTTGCCGTGAATTTATTCATAACAACATAAACATGGGTTTAATAATTCCATGTTAAAGAAATGTAATTAAATCAACACAATTATGTCATCTTGATTAAATAATATTTTGAAATCATGCATTAGAACTTTTATTTTTATTTAGTTTAAAATCTTTTTTTTTAATCACCGTTTTTCAAAACAAAATATTTTTCTTCACCAAAGTGTTTTAAATAGCATTCATATATAATTCTTTTCACAGTCCCTGTGCGTATGATAACTCAACATTTACTTGTCACTTTATTACTTGTTGCGATTGTGTACACTTGCACATTTCCGTCGTTCCAAGTTTTTGGCGCCATTGCCGAGGACTGTTTTAAAAAGTCATTATTTGTGAATTTGTTAGTTTACATTTTGGTTTATTTTTTCTGTTTAATTTTTAACTTAATTCATTTTTCTGTGATTATTTCAGGTGTTTATGAGTATTGACCAGATTATTGACCTACTCCCCGCCATGAGATAGAATGAACTTTTCGATAGTGAAGAAGATAAGCAAATCAGAGAAGGACCGAAGAGGTGAACTTTGAAAATCCAAATCAAGGAAATAGAGAAAACCTTGTTCAAAATCATATCCTTATTGTTGATGATTGGGATAGAGCTCTAAGATAGTATGTCGTGCTAGTATTTAATGATCTTAATCCGGGTATTAGGAGACCCAAAATTGAGCCACAATAGTTTTAGCTGAAGCCAGTCATGTTCTAGATGCTTCAGACAGTTGGCCAATTTAGTGGAATGCCAACCGAAGATCCTCACCTACATTTAAGACTATTTATGGAGGTCAGCGATTCTTTCAAGTTAGCCGGAGTACCCGAATATGCATTACGATTGAAGTTGTTCCCATATTCATTAAGGGACAAAGCTCGAGCCCGATTGAACTCATTGCCACCAAACTCAATTTCCACATGGCAAGAGTTAGCAGAAAGATTCCTTATGAAGTATTTCCTGCCTAGCAAGAATGATAAGTTGAGGAACGAGATCACTGCTTTCCAACAAATGGATGATTAGTCCTTGTATGAGGCATGGGAAAGGTACAAATAGTTATTATGGAAGTGCCCTTATCATGGAATCCCACATTGCATCCAACTTGAGACATTTTATAATGGTCTCAATGCTCACACAAGTATGGTAGTGGATGCTTCTGCTAATGATGCTCTCCTTTCTAAGTCTTATAATGAGGCTTATGAAATTATTGAGAGGATTGCCAGCAACAATTACCAATGGCCAACCAATCGAGCAGCGCCAGGAAGACGAGTTGTTGGAATACATGAAGTAGACACTCTTACTTCACTCACATCTCAGGTATCATCAATATCCTCAATGTTAAAAACTCTTACTACTAATAGGTCTAACAGTTTTGCAGCACAGTCACGAACTCAATTTGAAAATATAGCCTCTGTTTATTGTGGGGAAGGACATTTGTTTGAAGAATGTCCATCAAACCCAGAATCCATGTACTACACAGGTAACCAGAACCAAAATTGAGGAAGGCAAGGACTAAAATCCAATTTTTATAACCAATCGTGGTGAAATCACCCAAATTTTTCCTGGAGTAACCAAGGGGTTGGAACCAATAACACTTACGCCCAACCTAGATCGACCCAGCCACCTAGTTTTCCCCAACAAGTTCAGAAACCAACCCAAGCTGACCCATCCAATAGCTTAGAAAATATGTTGAAGGCATACATGGCCAAGAATGATACCTTAATCCAAAGCTAAGCAGCTACATAGAAAAACCTGGAAAACCAAATGGGCTAGCTTGCAACTGAACTCAGAAACTGACCACAAGGTGCTTTACCTAGTGATACGGAGAATCCGAGGAATCCAGGGAAGGAGCATTGCAAAGCTTTGACATTGAGGAGTGGAAAGATAGTGGAGCCCAACACCATTGAAGCTGAAAAGGACCAAACTAACGCTCAAGATTCAGAGGAAGTTCAACCAAGTGTTGAAATTCCAATTTCACTAGAACCAGAATCTGCAAAACCCGACAAGGTAATTTCAGTATCAGCTAATTCTAATCAACTAATAACTCCGTTAGATGCAGAATTGCCACAAAAGACGAATCAACCAGTTTCAATAAAGAAACCACCACCACCCTACCCTCAAAGACTTCAAAACCAGAAGCAGGAGATTCAATTCAAAAAGTTCCTAGACATACTCAAGCAACTTCTTATCAACATCCCATTGGTTTAAGCACTTGAACAAACGCCAAACTACGTCAAATTTAGGAATGATATCCTGTCCAAAAAATGAAGACTTGGAGAATTTGATACGGTAGCTCTAACGAAGGAATGCAATGCATATCTTCAAGACGAACTACCTCCAAAGTTGAAGGATCCTTTATGTTTTACCATAACTTGCAACATTGGAGCAACATGTTGTGGTAAGGCATTATGTGACTTAGGTGCGAGTATTAACTTGATACCTATGTCAATATTTAGGAAGTTGGAGATAGGTGAAGTTAGACATGCTACGGTTACACTTTAATTAGCGGATCGATCCTTAGCACATTCAAAAGGGAAAATTGATGATGTATTGGTACGTGTAGATAAATTTTATCTTCCCTGCTGATTTTGTTATTCTAGACTTTGAAGCAGACAAAGAAGTGACAATTATCTTAGGAAGATTGTTCTTAGCAACCAGAAGGACCTTTATTAATGTGTAGAAGGGCGAGCTTACTATGCGTGTTCAGGATGATCAGGTAACATTAAACGTTTTTAAGTCTATGCAATTTCCTGACACAATTGATGATTGTTCTACAGTATCTGATTTAGAAGATTTAATAGTGGCGAAGGAGCTCAACTATGTTAAGGATCCATTGGAACATATTTTGACATCAGATCCTGATGCGAGCCCGATCGCATCATGTTATAACACAACTCAACACCATCGAGATTGGCCTAAACTTGAGGGGCCCAAGTGCAATATGAAACATCTCATAGGCTTGATTGATTATTGGGCCAATGTTTTTAAGGACTTTTTAATTTAATTAAGCTTTATTTAAATTAATAAGTTTTCATATTTTAATTTTAACTTGCACTTTGTGTGTTTTGCATTTAATAAAGTAATGCATTATGTAACTTTCATGTTAGTTAAGTATGCATCATAAATAATGACTTGCGTAACTTCGATGTTAGTTTAAGTTTGCATTATTGAATTAAGTCTTACATTAAATAACTCATCTTTTTATTTAGTTTTCATTATAAACCATGTGTTTAAGCATCTTAATTAACTGAGTTGTTAGAATAAATGTTTATCTTAATTAATCTAGTTGCTGGAATAATTTATTGATGCATGTGTTTTGAGTTCATTTATTTATGTTAAGTGTTTAATGTGTTTTGTGTTTAATAAGTGTTTAAATGTGTTTAATATGTTTGTTTTAATGTGTTTAATTGCAGGTGTCTTTTCAGCTGGAAACCGTTACATTCAAGGGCTGTTACAAATTCATTAATGTGACTTTTCAAGTGATTTTCGGTTACATACAAGGGGGACATTTCCGTTACATACAAGGAAGACATTATACATCATTTAAAGAGTTGTTATAACAATTAAAAGAGCATTTTATCTTTTTTTAAATTTGGCAGCAGCCTTTCCATCTACCTCAACTGTTTTGTTTCTTAAATGATCATTTCATGCATTCAAAACTCCATCAAGATTATAGGTACCAAGGTTCTATACGGACCATTCGGCAATTAAGTACTTACTTTCCAAGAAATATGCTAAGTTGAGGTTGATTCGATGGGTAATTCTACTTCAAGATTTTTATCTAGAAATTCAAGATCGAAAGGGAGTAGAAAATCAAGTAGCAGATCACTTGTCCAGATTGGAGCCGTAATAAGGGAACTCTCCTCTTATACCAATTCAAGAGACATTTCTAGATGAACACGTACTGAAGGTGAATCATGTCCATAATACCCTTTGGCTTGCTGATATTGCTAACTTTTTAGCTTGTGGTTTGATGCTGATTGATAAGACATATCATCGAAGGAAAAAGTTTCTTCACGATGTGAAGTACTATTTCTGGGAAGAGCCATATTTGTTTAAAAAGTGCACAGATCAAATGATCAGGAGATGTGTGGTAGAAGAAGAAGTACAAAAGATTTTATACAATTGTCACTCAACTCCGAGTGGGGGACACTTCGTAGGTACTCATACTACGGCCAAAGTATTGCAAGCCAAATTCTTTTGGCCAACACTATTCAAGGACGTGTATGCTTACATAAAGAATTGTGATCGATGTCAAAGGGTCAAAAATGTCACCAACAGAAATGAGATGCCTCGAACAAACATCATTAAGGTAGAATTTTTCGATGTATGGGGTATTGACTTTCTTGGTCCTTTCCCTCCGTCCATCGGTCACAAGTATATATTGGTAGCAGTAGACTATGTGTCTAAGTGGGTCGAGGCTAAAGCTTATCTAACAAGTGATGCTAGGGTTGTGATGAAGTTTTTGTAGAAACACATGTTCACAAGGTTTGGAACCCTAGGAGCTATTATCATCGATAAAGGGTCCCATTTTGTGAACAAGTAGTTGAAATGGTTATTAGATAAACATGGAGCGAAACACAAGGTCACTTCAGCTTACCATCCGTAAACGAATGGGCAAGCTGAATTGGCGAACAAGGAGATTAAAGGCATACTTGAGAAGGTAGTTTGCCTGAACTGATGAGATTGATCCAAAAGACTGGATGATGCTTTATGGGCTTACAGAACATCATACAAGACACTTTTAGGGATGTCACCCTACAGGCTGGTCTTTGGGAAAGCTTGTCATTTGCCTTTGGAGTTAGACCACAAAGCTTATTGGGCCCTTCGACAACTCAAATTGGATCTTAAGCTTGCTAGAGAGAAACGGATGCTCCAACTCAGTGAGCTAGAGGAATTCCAAATTTTCTTATACGAAATTGCCAAATTACTCAAGGAGAGACTTAAGAAGTGGCAAGACAAGCACATTCGAATTCGAGAATTTGAAGCAGGTCAGCAAGTTTTGTTTTTTAATTCCAGATTAAGGTTCTTTCCAGGTAAACTAAAATCACGTTGGTATAGTCCATTTACGATTCATCGCGTCTATCCATACGGAGTTGTTGAAACTCCAAGGTAAGGGAGATAATTTTCAAGTTAATGCTTAGCATTTGAAACATTACGGGGAGATAAGATTGAACGAAATCAAATTTCGTTCATTTTATCATATGTTTAAATTTTCTTATTTTTCTTTTTAATAAATGATTTAGGGTATATTTTCAGTATTAGTATATTTAAATAAATTCTGTCTAAGAGATTGGAACTTAAGCGGGACCGCTTGTGACCCCTCAAATCCTTCTTGGGAATTGATTTTAACATAATTTTTTGAGAAATTATTCCGTAAATAGAAAATTAAATTTTTTATTTTTCAAATAAAAGGGTCAATTTTGATCCAAGTTTTAAATTGCAACTCAATTTCAAATATTCATTAAGTCTGGGGACTTAATTGAATTATTTTTAAAATTTAGTTGTTCTTTTTGTAAATAATAAAAATTAGATGCCTCTTTTTGTAAATATTTTCAAAAGGCTTCTAGAATAAATATTTTTAGTTTAATAAAAAAGATGATAATTATTAATATATAATTATATCCATTATAATATATATTAATTATTATCAACTTTATATAGAGTTAGGATTAGTGTTAATTTAATCATATTTTATTTGATAAGTTTTTTTTTTCAAATAATAATAAGATGATAATCTTTAATATATAATTATATCTATTATAATTTATATATTAATTTTTATCAATTTAGCATAGAATTAGGATTAGTTTTAATCATATTTCATTTTTGTTTAAATAAATTAATAGCATTAATAAATTAATATGCATAAATTTGATTATTAATTATTGTTAACTTTGAGTAGAATTAGAATTAGATTTTTTTTAATTTGTTAAATTATATTAAGAATTCTACTCTAATTCCTACTACTCTCACTATAAATACCACCAACCTTCTCCTTCATTTACCACTCAAACTCTATTCCCACCAAATACCCAATCACCTAGTGCCGCAAGCCCCCTCAGCCACTACACCGCTCGACAGCCATTCTGCCAGTAGCTCACACCATGCGCACCCAGCAGCCGTTCCTTGTCGCTACACCTACGCACGTCCAGCTCCAGCACTCGCTAGGCCCGCACCTTGGCACCGTACCTGCTCCTCGTTCCAGTTCACGCACGCCCATGTTGCAGCTTATTGCCCATGCAGCTTGTGACAGCCCTATTTTAACCCTAGTCGAAAAGTGGTTTCGGGACCACAAAACTAAGTCGCGAAAATAATTGAATGTTATATTCTATGTTTATTATATGTGAAATTTCATGTGTGAAAATATCGTGTTTTGATTTCTGTCATTTGGATGTGGAATTAGTTAAAAATGACTTGTTTGAGAAACCTTGAAAATGTGATAGGCAAATGTGAAGTGGCCAAATATTATATGGTTTAGTATTATGGGGGACTTGCATGTCAAATGGACCATTTTGAATGTAAATGACCAGTCAACACATGCATGCAATCATGTGTTTTCATATCTTTATTTTAGTTGGTGGAAATTATATGTTAAATAAAGAAATAAGCATCATATTATAATGGTTTTATATTGTGAAATAATGAATTTATAATAGAAAATGGTGATAAAAACAAAGTACCACCCATCCTTTCTTCCATTTTGCCGAAACCATAAAGAAAAGAAAAGAAAATGAAGCTAAGGCATTTGACTATGGTGAATGTATAGATTAAGGTATGATTTCATATGAGTCTTTTGGATTTTTGTGGAATTGAATTGGTTTTGAAGCTCTTAGCATGACCCATGCGTTAATTTTTGAATTTGTGATGCATGAAGCATTCGGTTATGTTTCCTATATGTTAAATTGTTGATGTTTTGAAGTTATGTGACTAGAAATGGTTATAGGTGAGTATGAACTAAGTAAAAATTTCTATGAATGGTTAATATGGACAAAAATCTCAATCGGCTATTATGGAGTAAGGTGAAATTATGCTTAATTTTGGAAATTAATAATTTAATTGTTTGTAACTATTTTTTTTATGGATGCCGAATGTGGACTTGAATTGGGAGGTTAATAATTTGTTTTTTATTGAGTTATATATATATACATTCGGTCATGGAGGATTTGAGATGAATTTAATTATTGTTTTAGTTGAATAATAAGATAGACATGGACAAACTCAATTAGGTAAATTTTAAGCTCTTGGATTAAATTGGGAGGATTGAAATACTCTAGGGAGTATTCAGTTAAGGTATGGGAGATAGAATGTTGAGGTAAGTTGGTTTGTGTTATTTCCGAATGCACTTGATATTAAGAAATGGTTTAGATAAACGCATTTGACATGAAAGGAATTGAGTTGCCGTGTATGTGATAATGGGAAGAGAAATTTAATTTGCTTGACTATAATTAAATGAATGTCCAATTTAGGTTTGGTATGATGTTAATATGAAAATGTTATGACAAGCTGGTCGAATTTAAGAACTATGTGCAGTAAGTCATGTTATGTGTTTAATTCATCAATGATGAAAGTGCCGTATGATATATGTGTTTGAAATTAATAGAATTTGGATTATGATGAATTGATAAGATGATTGAATTAGTTTATTTGTTTAATTAAGCTCAAGATCAAAGAGAGCCAAGTTCGGATAAGGGGAAAGGGAAGGTTGTTGAGTAGTCGATCAGAGTTGTTTGTTCGACAATAAGGTAAGTTCTAAGCAATTAAGACTTAGATTACTATGTATTCCTAGAGTACACATAGCTCATGAAATGTAAATTCTATATGTGGAGAAATGTCGAATAGATAATGTATTATTGAGCCGATGGCATTGAATTGATGTGCTATTTTTTTATTTTTTATTTTTGTTGTACTATGTATACTTATATGCATGAATGAAAAGGGCACTATGTGTGCGAATGGGACAGCACTATGTGTGCGTATGGAAAAGCTAGTACTATGTGTGCGAATGAATATATGCACTATGTGTGTAAATTTATTAACCGAGCACTATGTGTGCGAGATCATTTGTGGGGCACTATGTGTGCGAAATGATTAAGGGAATATGATCGTGGTAGGGTGTGAAATAGAACACTGATTACCATCATAGGTAATTAAGCTTTTACTAGAACAAAGAAAAAAAATGAAATATGTATGGAATTTATATGTATGTGTCTATTTCTAAAGGTTATTGTATAATGTCTTGGAAGAAGAAATAATAGTATGTGGTTATACGGTATCATGAATGAATAAGGTAGACAAATTAGACTTAAATGGAGTTCTGTTGTGATTTATTTATTAAATTGCTAATGACTTACTGAGTATTATCTCATTGG
Organism: Gossypium hirsutum; assembly: GCF_007990345.1. Taxonomy (NCBI): domain Eukaryota; kingdom Viridiplantae; phylum Streptophyta; class Magnoliopsida; order Malvales; family Malvaceae; genus Gossypium; species Gossypium hirsutum. The sequence goes on along the minus strand of NC_053426.1, from coordinate 52,086,517 downwards.
AATTGTTTGTTCATCTTTATTTAGATTCTGGATCCGTTGTGAGCTCGGGACTATCACTGAAGTCATCACACTTATCGTCATCATTTTGGTATCTTTAAAGGAGCTTTAAGTTTAAAAATGTGGCATGCATAGGATAGACAAAGATGAGTCTTGTAATTTGAATGATGTAATTATCATTTTGATGAGCCATGCGAAAATGGCACATGATCTAGTTTTGTGATCTTATAATGATAAATCTTGTTAACTAGCATGCGTATTTATGATATGGATGATATGTTATATTTATATAACCAAAGTACCTTTGTATGTTTAGTAAATCATATTAGAAATTGAAAGTGCTTCCTTAAGGTTAGTATAATGGTTTGAATGTTGTTTTTTTAAAAGTTTAAATGTGAAATGATTCTTTTTATACTTGGTAAGCTCGGTTAATTAAGTTCTATAATAATAAGACTTACAAATGTTTTATTAGTTGAAGTACTTATTGTGAATGAATGAATCTTATGCTCAATTGGATTCAACTAAGGGTAAGGTTTATATCAAATGAATAGTAAAATTTATATTTACATGATGCTATTCTATGAGATCTTGACTAGTTATATTTATATATATGCGCATACTCTAATATATGGCTTATTAGATTTTGGTTGTTAGATATGAATGTTCGATTATATTAGGACCGAATTAATTAAATTTACAATTCCAATTTCTGATTTATATGTATGTGAAATGTTCTAAAGTTGAGTTGTTTTCGTAATGCCTTGTGACCCTACTCTGGCAACGGTTACTGGCATAGGGGTGTTACACAGCTCATCACACCAAGTTGTGCCGCTCCTTACTCCTGCTCAACGAGTCTGCTTGCTGCCCAGCATCCATGTGGCACATCAACCCCATTACTCGCACCAGTCCCGCACCAATATCCTTAGCCGATAACCCTCCAACCTACCCTAAATTGACCTATTTTGTTCATAATTACTTTTTAGAGTTCTTAATTTTTATAGAAAGGGTGGTTAATCATGCCTCGCAAAAGAACTTGTGCCTGCGCCCAAATTGATGAAACACAAAACAAGTTCCATTGTGAAGAAGCCAAAGCAAGATACGAGAGTATCTTCAAAAATCAAAAGATGCATCCATAGAAAGGCTTTACATTGAAAGAGAGAAACTACAAAGACTTTATGGCACATATTCATCAAGTTGCTGAAGCCCTCAATTGGGAATTATTTTGTGAGAAGAGACCTAGTGTGGATGAGGAGTTAGTTCACAAATTCTATGCGAACTTAACCTCAAGCAAGTTGACAAAAGTTCCAGTTCGCGAAATCAAGGTACCAATAACTTCAAATGCTATTAATGAGTTTTTTGAATTGCCTGATTTCGAAAACGATGATTATCCTTCCTTAATGAGCAATATAGAGCCTGAAAATTTGCAAGAAATTCTCGAGGAACTTACAGTTCCAGGTTCTAAGTGGATTGTGTCAAAGCAAGGAATCCATACTTGTTGAAGAGAATATTTGACACCGTTCACAAAGGTATGGTTCTATTTCATCTATTTCAGCCTTATGCCTAGCTCACATGGAACTACGATTTCATTAGAGTGAATGGTCCTATTATACTCTATTTTAACTGGAAAGAACATTGATGTGGTAAAAATCATCCTGAGAGAAATGCGAAATTGTACTGTTAAACGTTCTGGCCTAGCCTACTTTCCCTTTACGATAACAATTCTGTGCTTGAAAGCTAAAATTCTTGCAAACGTAAAGAAGACAGGGTAGAGCCAAGGCACAATCACAGATTGGGACATCTACCAAATAACTAGAGATTCTGTTCTACAGCAGCAAGCTGAAGGAAGTGAGGATTTTGAAGAAGAGGAAGAAGATTCCACAGGTACCGAGCCAATATAATCGGCTAAAATCCCTGATAAGGTGGAACGAATGGAACTAGAAGTTGAACTTGATGACGAAACTTCAATGTTCAGAGCTCAACCGCCTAGCCTATATCTTCGAGATGAGCTGTCAAAGTTGATGGACATAATGTAGCATATGCAATGGCAACAACAAGCTTACTGGAGATACTAAAAAATAAGGGATGACTCGATGAGAAGTGCTCTTAAGAAAATTTACAATGACCCATTTATTTTTGTGCCTGAATTTCCAGATTTTATATTCGAACCATGGAGTCCATTATCGAAGAAGGAGCGAAGCGATTCATGCAAAGGAAATAATGATGGAACAAAAGATGAATCAAATTTGGAAGGGTCTGCAAATAAATAAAATGGGGGATCTTGACCTTATTTTATTTCTGTTCTTAGGTCATTTCAGGATTAAGTTTAATTAGGAATCTTTATTTTCGCATAATAAAACAAGAGATGGAAATCATGAGTAATGAATAAGTCGCAAAGTATAAAGTGTGGCAATAGGTATATACATGTCTAGGATTGGATCTAGAGAGAGCTTGGTACTTAAGCAGTCAATTTGACAGACCTCCTCTTTTCTAGAATCCTACCTGGTGTATAGTATCTATTCACTTTAAACAATGAGGACATTGTTCATCTTAAGTAGGGAGGACCGAAAAATTGAATTTGAATTATTTCCGCTCAGAATAAATTTTTCTTTTAATTATGATTAGGATATATTTTGTTCAAAAATTGGAAATTCTATTAAGTATGCTCAACTTCATTATAAATAAAGTTCTATTATTACAATAAATATTATGTTAGCTTAATAATGATATGAATGTATTTTTAATAAAGCAAGCAAATCGTACCTTTATTTTTTTAGTTCCTTACAAAAGTTAGGCATGTATGAAAGTTTAAGTCTTTAGAATTGACTTAGTAGTTTCTTGAGATGAAATCCTAGGAAGCATGGAACATTGAAAATGATTTAGGCAACTTTTGTTTGGACCGTTTGAGCCTTTCAAGCCAACCATGAATAAATTTTTATCATTTGAAACCCAACTTTGAGACTATATGGCCTAATTTTATTTGAACCCTTGCAAATTTAGCCATCACTTCTCTCTTAACTATCTTAAAATTGTCCCAAATACTAGACTCAGTACTATTCGAAGTATTCTTTAAAAATAAGTTTGGGGGAGTTGAAAAGAAGTATCAAATGCTCTAAAATTGTAGTACATTCAGCAAAATGCTCGAATTTGAAAAAAAGAAGAAAAAAAAGAGAGAAAGCATGAGTTTTTAAAATAAGATGTACAAAAAGGCATGTGAAAGCAAAGAAAGTTGATGTATTAAAGGTAATTATTTCGAAGGTCCAACGCAAGCTGAGTCTAGGGTTTAAAAGCCTAAATTTGTATATCTTTTAACTACCCTTAAGCCCAGCCACGTTACAACCTTTTTAAAGACCTATTGATTCAAAAGTTCCAATGCTACCTACATTAATGGAGAGAAATTGCTACGTACAACAGATGAAGACATAAGTTGAACTTAATGATTGCAGCTTAATATTGAATAAAGGGAATAAAATTACATTGGTAAGGTCTAACATGACTTTATTAGGAAGCATTTAGTCTAATTTTTGCTATCATAATATCTGTTGAGATTAATTTGAATGATATGTATACTTAAGTAGCATAACTATCAAATTTCTTGTCTTTGAGCATAAGTATATTAAATTCATAATTTTGAGAAAAACATTGTTCTAAAGGAATTTTTCAAAGGTGTTTCCAAGAAATTTTTTTCAAAATTCATGCATTACTCGGGACGAGCAATGAATTAAGTTTGGGGGTGTGGAAACACAAAATTTACACACATTTTCATACCCTTTTTAACTTAAATTCATGTGAATTCGGTTAAATTCTTGTCAAAAAATAATTAATTTTTATAAAATAATTAAAATGTACTTAAAATATGAACATGTTGAATTTTAGTTAATTTTATAATTATTTTTGATGAATTTTGGTTATTTTCGACAAATTTGCACAAAGGGCGAAAAATGACTCGGTAGACACTTCCAGAAGCACAAAACTGAGAAGCAATTTGAAGTACCGAGGTGAATTAATTTCCAGCCTAAGACGGTCCAAAATAATATGTATTAAATCATAATATAATTAATTTTAATTTATATCCAAATTAATTTGGGTTAATAGATTATTATTAATTAATTATGAAAAAATAGTCCGACTGAACCGAATCAGCCAAGGAGAGGACAGCCCAAAATCGTCCAAATGCTGACCTAATTCAGCTCATTAGCTGATTATTTAAGCTGCAAAAAAGCCCTTGAAAACTTGTTTAGCAAATTGGCCCCTCCACAATTGATGGCTTTGAAGATTTGCCCCAAGCCAAATTTAGCAAAGTTGAAGCCATCAACTTTGCCACATAGATGGCTAGCCAAGGGGTGGCTCTTTGGCTGATATTTTTACAAAACTTTAGCTGCCACATTCAGCTATAAAAACTCCCCTTGGATGATCATTCAAGGCATCCCTCATTCATTCACATCTCTTCTCTCCTCTCTTCTCTCACTTTCTACTCTCATTTTTCCTTCCAAGTTCCTTGCTCTTGTGTCGATTTATCCCTTTGAGAAAGGGTTCTTCTTCATCCATTTTGGAGCAGCAATTGAGTGTTCATAGAAGCCTTGACCGGCAAGGACAACAAAGAAGGAAGAATGGAGCAACCTAGTCAAGCCACAGAAAAACACCAGATTCGATTCTTGTTCCCTATCTTTTTAATATTTATGTTGTTGGAATGGTTAATTTAATCAGTTTAGCTTGAATCTAATTCATGTTGGTTCGATTGCATTTCATTAGCTTAAATTATTAAAATTGTGTTTATGCTGTTCTAGGCCTAGGTAAAATGCTTGATTAAGTAAAATCATGCCTAAGTTATTCTTGCATTACAAATGTGAGGTAGCCCGAATTAATTATTTAAATAGATTGAAATTGTAATTAATGGACACAATACTTAATTAGTGCATGTTTATTCTTCTAAGGTAGCTGAAGGTTAAATTAGCAATGTATCTGGCGATACACTTGCCTTACATAACTTGCAAGTTTTTTGTGATTAAATTGTTTCAAGGTAAGAATACCTTATTACCTAATATAGTCTTTTATATGCTCATTAGATTTAATTAATCGTTTGAATTTACATAGGGATATGTAAGGGATTATTTCAATTTAATGAGTATGTATGTGCAATAACATGTTCGCTTATTAAAATCGTTTTAATTGTTTGAATTAACATAGGGATATGTTAAGAGATGAATGGATTTGTGTAGGTGATTGTGTTCATAAATTAACAAATTACCAAGTTGCCGTGAATTTATCCGTAACAACATAAACATGGGTTTAATAATTCTAAGTTAAAGAAATGTAATTAAATCAACACAATTATGTTATCTTGATTAAATCATATTTTTAAACCGTGCATTAGAACTTTTACCTTTATTTAGTTTAAAATCTTATTTTTTTAATCACCCTTTTTCAAAAAAAAATATATTTTTCTTTACTAAAGTGTTTTAAATAGGATTCATAAATAATTCTTTTCACAGTTCCTCTGGGTATGATAACTCGACATTTACTTGTCACTTTATTACTTGTTGCGATTGTGTACACTTGCACATTTTTTTCATTCCACACATCTTGAGTTCAGATTATTTCATATCAGAACTTTACACATTTTACTCGAAATATCAATGTCACACGAGTAGTAGTACATTTAAAGTGTACAAGTCTATAGCCAAGGATGAACATATTCATCAAAAGAATCCCATGTACAAATATCATCAGCTCACGTTTTCATATGTGAATTGTCATGTAGCATCATTTTCATGGATTTCTGACAACTAAATATAATAACTCATTTCTTATTCATGTCCTTTCATGTCAGGATTTTTTTACCCGTTGAATTTGTTCAGAACATTGATGGATACACATGTAGTACACCCAATGTATACAAACCAGAATTTGTCAATTCATGTCCAGTGATACGTATAAGGTACTATTTCAGAGAATACACTCTCGAGCCACACATATATACAACAGGATTACCAGTCCAAGCTAAATTCTTTTTATGATATATGATCTAAGGAGCTTGATCTGGATTACCCATCCGACCTAAATCCAATTCATAACATATGCCCAATTCATAACATATGCTCAAGAGGACTTATATCAGGATTACCCATCCAGGATAAATCCTTTCTATCATGAGATCAATAGTATTACTCGTCCGAGCTAAATCCCGTCTACAACAAATGCAGAACCTCATTCATTTTGGGAAATCACATATCCATCAAAATTTCCATTTATTTGAACGGAATTTAGCATCTTTCAAGCATTATCAAGCATGTGGTCAATCTCATATATTTATGCATTTATTCAATTCAAATGTTGACATTCAACTCAAGCATAAAATTAACATTTTTATCATTTTTCGTTTGTCGGGCATTATAATTGATCGATCACTTTCATTTATTGATTTTTAATGAGTGTGTGATCATTTCACATATTTATGACATTTATACAATTCATAAACACAACATTTAATTCAAGCATAAAAATATATACAATTTAGTTACACAAACTTACCTCGACAAATGTTCGTGTACATAAATCTACTAATCTGACATTATTCCTCTTTTCCTCGTTCTAACTTCGAATTTGGTCTATCCGGATCTATATGAGTAAATTTAACGTCAATTTGTTACATTTCACGTTCATGTGAACTCAATTTATGTCCTAGGCAAGATTACCATTTTGCCCCTAACTTTTTCATAAATTCCTATTTCGTCGCTAGGCTCCGAAATTAAAATTTGGGCAATTTACTCCCTATTCCAAGCCTAACCAAAATCCCATTACAAAATTTATAGCACATGTATTCATAAAAATTCAACATTTTTCTTTAATTTCACAACTTTACATTTTAGTCCCTAAATCATGTTTTCATCAAAAATCACTTTGTAAAAGTTGTTTATCTATCAACAACCTTTCATTTTCTACCATAAATTTCTAGTTTTTCAGCATATACATCCATGACCCATTTTTCATGCTTTGATAACTTCTCAAATTGATCCCCCAAATAGATAGATTAAGCTATCCCGATTTCAAAAATATCAAAATTACTAAAAATGGGCCAAGGAAACTTACCCAATTTGGTCATGAAAGTTTCTTCTCTCTCTTATAGGGTTTCCATGTATTTTTGGGGAAGAAGATGATAAAAATAAGATGATATTTCTTTTTATCATCTTTTAATTAATTAAATTATTTCACTTTCCAATTTAGTCCTTGCCCTATTCCTAAATTTCCATGGATAAGTCACTATAATATCCACATAATTTTCTTTAATGGTCTAATTACCATATAAGGACTTTAAGTTTTGAATTTCATAGCTAATTAATCCTTATAGCTACTAGAATTCAACTTTTGAATTTTATGTGATTTGGTCCTTCTCGTAATTAAGCACATAATCGATAAAATTTTCTTATAAAAATTCCACATTACATTTTTGTCATATTATGGACCATATAATAAAATAAAATAAAAATAAATTTTATTTTCGCCTTGGATTTGTGGTCCCGTGAAACACCCCTAACCCGTATCCGTCACCGGACTAGGGTTATGAGGCATTACCGGACATATTGGAACATTTCGTAATCATTTCACAATCAAAAGTCATACATTATCATATCATAGTCAAATATAAACATAAAGTCCCTTTCTTAGGTCAACGAGACCTTAAACATGCATTAGGAAGAGATCGGGACTAAACTGAACACATACAAAATATTTTGATGCTAAACAATTTTTTTCTAAGTTACAAAGGTCACACGCCTGTGTGAACCGGCCGTTTACCTCACGCGGCATTAGACACGCTCGTGTGTCTAAGATGTGGCGAAATAGGGTATACATACTGACTTGTCCACACGGCCACAAGACATGCCTGTGTGCCAGGCTATGTGAAAATTAGGGAGGCTATTGACTTGGGTTACACAGCCAGTCACACGCCCCTTTGTCTAGCCTGTGCTCGGAAACGACTTAGCCACACGGCTTGGCATACGCCCAGGTGTGTAACCGTGTGGTCTACCCAGGCTCATTTTGAAATGGCCCTCAAGCAATACGGTAGAGATGCATGCCCATGTCCTTGCTAGTGTGCGCAAAAATAGGCCATTTACAAGGCCAATATGCCACCCATTTTGGGTCCCCCTACAAGTATCAATTGCACAATAATTTCAACCAATTTCCTTTCTAAAATATACATCATTCATGTCATATTACTATCTACCTAATTCATGCTTATAATCCATATCAAATCATGCCAAATCATAAGCCAAAGTCATACCAAAACATATGTTTCATAACCTTAATTTACTTTATTCAATCTCATGCCATAATCTTACCAATTCCTCAAATAAGCACGTACCAAAATCATACCAAATTGACCAATTCTTTTTGGCCATTCTTGAACACATCATATTGGAAATATTGCATCACATAGTTTATACTCAAAAGTCATTCATAAACACAACCAAAACCAAGCCTTATCACATGGATAAATATTCATAACTCAAAAACATATCTCAACTTAACTAGAATATACATGCCATACTTAAATATTTACACTTTCAAAAGGTATCAAAGTAGAGTTCGATAGTGTGGTGATAATCCTTGACGATCCCCAAGCCTCCAATAGCTTCGATATCTAAAACACAATGCAAACACACACAAAGTAAGCTTTCAAAAGCTTAGTAAGCCATATACTAATGGTCACTAGACTAACTAAAAATTTGACTAAGGCAAGCGCACTTATCGAACAGTAGTATAGTTATGGTGAGACCGAAAATATCATATCCACAAGGACTAAAAGTACTAGTAATTACTATCTTTTTAATATCTAGACTAAAAATTTAAGGAATGTTTTTAAACTAAAATTAACTATCTAATTGATGAAGAACATGACAGAGAATAAAGTTGGAAAATACTTTTGGAAAACCAATAAAGAAGACAATACTCAAGGAAGAATCCACCTAGACTTTCCTTACTACTTCTGAATTGATGATTTATTCACTTGACTTAATCCGTAGATATCCCTAGTTTATGTTAATATCTCTTTCGAGACTAAAAACAACTGACTCTAGGTTAATTAATCAAAATCTCTTTCTAATTAAAACCCCTATTGTCGTATTAAATCGACCTATGGATTCCCTTATTAGATTTGACTCTAATCCGACAGATATATGTCGTCCTATCTCTAGGAATGCATAAAACTCTGCTTAATTATGAAGGATCTACTCTTAAACAGGGACATTTTTTTCACTGAATAAGCACATCAAAACCTGAATTAATATCCTGAAATATTAAAACAAGGATTAAATCTCACAGTTAAGAATAAGAACAAGTATTTATCATATAATTCAAATAGTAATAAGATCTGACTTAGGTTTCAACTTCCCTAGGTATTTAGGGAATTTAGTTCATAACAATAGAGGAAAACATCTCAAAATTGGGACAACAACAAAACATAAAGAAACCCAAAGAACTTCTTAGGAAATTGAATGGAGATCTTTAGTCTTAAAGGAGATCCTGCTTCCGAGCTGATTCCGATAGCTGTTCTTCGAGTATTTTCTACTTTTCTACTCTGCCTCCCCTTTTGATCCTCCTTTAGAATGTTTATATAGACTTTGGAATGCCCAAAATAGCCCAAACTTAGCCTTTTTCATGTAGAATTAGACTTGAGCTCGACAGGGACACGGCTGTGTGACATGCCCGTGTGAAGGTGCCCAGGCCATGTGCAATTCTGACTTGGTTTAATGTCAACACGGCCATGACACACGGGCGTGTGGCTTGCCCGTATGAAAGTGCCTAGGTCATGTGAAACACTAAATTAGGCCCAATTTGTCTGTTTTTAGCCCGTTTCTTGCTCTTTTTTCTATCCTAAGCTCTCCTGAGTATAAAACATGAAATTAAATGATTAGGAGCATCAAACTCATTAAATCTTATGATAATCCTTCCAAAAATATGCCAAGCATGGGGTAAAAATATGTATATATTATGATTTATCAAATATCCCCACACTTAAGCCTTTGCTTATCCTCAAGCAAAATTCTCAACTCATAATTAAAATTAATTCTTCTTAACTTATAATTGTCATCAATAAGGTTTCAAAGTAATCCACAGATAATCATACATTGAACATTCAACTAAAAGAACATCAAAGTTTCAAACAATCCAAGTTGAGCATTTTAATCATAAAATCATAGGTATCTCCCCTTATCTAAATAATTACCTTTAATTCCAAATTGACAAGAGTTGACATCCTCACTAAAGATTCACTCAAATCACTCAAAGTGTTTAAGGTTTAACAATCAAGCACTCAATCGTCAAACATGAAAAGTTATTATTGTAACGCCTTGATTTTCGGGATTTTTTGGGTTTTTGTGATTTTTGGTAAATTTTGAAATTTTGGTGTTCTGAATATTGGAATAGTTTTTAAATGTGCTAATGGGCCTTTAGAAGGACCAAGCCTAAGTTAAACATGGTAAAATATCAAGGTTGGATTTTAAGTGAATAGGAGACTTGGTTAAGTGGGCTTTTAAGAAGAATTTCATAAATTACAACACAAATAAGGCCTTGGTAAAGTGGCAAGGTGGCGCCACTAAGTTCCTAAAAAAAAAGGGGGCGTCTGTAAAGGAATTAAAGGTCCAGGGTTCAAGTTGAAAGGTAGGATATTGTTACTTTTTAATTTTAGGCATGTGCCGGGCATGTGATCACTTAAGTGAATTTCAGCAAGGGCCTTAGGGAGGTTGGGTCGATTGTTTTAGTTGATATTAGGGTTAGGTTTCTTTTTCTGTCTTGGAGAATTAGGGTTAGCCACCTGAAAGCCTTCACTGTCATTCATCCTCTCTCAGTTCTCACAAAAGCCGAAAACGCAAATTCCTTCTCCTTGGTGTCGATTTCTTCTTCCTCTCTTTTTCCTCCATTTTCTTTCTTATTTTTTTGCTTTTTCTTCTAGCTGAAACCTTCTGATCACTTTACTCACCTCCTCTGTGAATCCCATCCTCCACAAAACCTCCATAGCTGATTGCCATAAAAGCCGAAATCCCGAAAACTCACTTCTTGTGCCGATTTCTCCAAGCCAAAATCCTTCAGTTATTTTTGTTCTTTTTGATCAACTTTCATCTTCTCTAAACCCTTAGTATCTATCAACAACATTACTTCAAAGTTATAGCCTCAAATCGTCATCTGCTTCATTACTTAAAAAGCTGAAATACTATAGATTTAGGGACTTATAGTCGAAATTTCAGATCTCCTAGATTCGAGTTCTACTATCATTTAGAGGATAGATCTACATCAGATCTGCGTAGAAATCAAAGAGGAATAAGTGGTAAGTGCTCATCACCTCAGATCTAGTCTTATTTTACAATTTAGAAAAGCCGAAGTCCCTAAAATCTAGGGAGGCTGTCGATTTGGGCATAGGGCTTTAAGGGTCTTTAACAGATGATTTCTTTTGGTGATTAGTATCTTCTAGAGGTTTGATCGAAGGCTTCGATCTTTGGAACAACTAGACTTAGATCTAGTCATCGGTTTTTGGCAAAAAGGTAAGATTCTAAAGGCTTTAGGGGCATGGTTCGAATATGGGTTGCTGAATATTGGGATTGGTTGTTGTGGGTTGCAATCTAAGAATTGTGGTAATCAATTTTAGGACATCGTAAGGGATCTCAGTAGCAGTCGTCGTGAAATAGGTTTGTATCGAACACCCTCTCATAGTTCAATTCGGCCAAAGCCGAAATGCCAAAATTCCGGCATTTCGTGGGCTTGTGAGTGTGCGAGTGCTCACAAGATGTTTAGACATCATTATATCTGAAATCACAAAGTGGTAAGTTATTCGTGTGTGAAATTTTGTGCACTTCGATAATTGGGCCTTGATAGGCTAAAATTGGGCCCAATGGGTTTATGAGCCCATACGGGTAATAATAATAATAAAATATGTTTAGTATAAAAAAAATAGGCAATAAGTATGTTCTGTTAGACTGTAGAATCGAAATTACTTAAACCGGTAAACTGGTCATAAAACTTGAATTAAATGGGCTTAAATTGCTAATGGACATTGTAGGGCCCATTAGGGGTTTTAAGGCCCAATGGCTAAAATTGTAAAATTGAGGTAAATAAATTACTGCGATGACAAATGGGCTAGTAAGGACCGTAACATTCATGAGACCACTTAAAACTGCTAAAATTACTAAAATACCTTTATAGGTGGAAAGTTTACAATTTTACTCTAAGGAGCAAAATTACTGATATACCCCTAGGGTTAAGGTTGACCTGAATGCATGTTTAACTGTTACTATTTACTGCATGCCATGTTATTATTATCTGATGCATGGGACTGGGTTATTGATGGAGGCAGCATTGAAAGTGGCTTGACCACGTACTGAAGGCTTTGCCTCAACTTACTGATATCTGAGTAGCTATGCTGCAACTGTAGAGTGTAGGGCTGGGTGGGTTGAGCTATTCCCCACATGGAGTGGAGGGCTGGTACGGGTGGAGTGTAGCGGTTGGTTATAGGCTGGGTTGGGGTTGCATACACGAATATGTCTGTTTTGTTCTGGAATGGGCCTATGGGCCATACTGTTATCTAAAAAGGGGCTAAGGCCCAGTTTATTGTATTCTGAAAAGGGCTTCAGCCCAGTACCCGCGGTTATTTGAATAGGGCTTAGGCCCAGTGGGCTTGAGCTAACTTGGGCTGTGGATGGGTTTTCCATATACACTGAGTTTTCCAAACTCACCCCCTTTCTCTTCCATCCTTGCAGGTGAGCCCTAGTTGGTGGACTTGGAGCTGGGCAGGATTCAGAGTGGCCACGAAGATTAAATTTCTAGTTTTAAATAAGTTTCAAGTAGCTTCCTTTTATATTTCGCATTTATTTTTGATTATTTCTATTTTGGTTAAAGTTGTAATAAGGCCGCTCTATTATTTTTATTTTGGGTTTTTAAATTACTTAAATTGTTTTCGACTTGAGATTCACATCACTTAAATTGATTCCTTGAAATTGGTTAACTCTGGGTTTATCAAAAATTACTTATTTCAAGCTGACATGACAACCAAACGTATTCGAAACGAAACTTTTCAAAGAACAACAAAAGTCACATTTTTTTCTAAACCCTTAACAATCGATAATGGATAGGACTCACACTAGTGAATCAAAACATTTCTCTTAAAACTTCATTAATGGTTTTTGCAAAGCTCACCCAAACTTTAGTGAACTAGGTAACTTGCTTAATGGTAGGTAATGTGACACACCAGATTCAGCCGTAACGTCTAGGCCGAATTTGTGGTGTTACATTTAGTGGTATCAGAGCACAGTTGCAACAACTCGACTGTGGATTGGGTCCAAAAAGGTTTTCAAAACTTTAAGCCCAAAGAGGGTATTTTTGGAAAAATTTGACTTTTGGAAACAAATTTTCTGGTTAAAGGAGATAAATTTTCGAACTTGGTTTCTTTAAATCAAATGTTTGAGAAATGGATTTTAAAAAGGCCTAAATCTTTTGCGTTTTTCTGAAATCTGATAAGGTGGCACACTGAATCCTCGGCACCAAGTCTGTAAGTATCTTTCTACTCTATATATATACTATACTGTACTAAAAATAATACTATAGATAGTACTGAGCCTTAGATATAGTACTATAGATAAGGTAGTATTAAGGCTACAAAACTGAGACTGTAGGGTAAACTAAGCCCTAGGAAACTGAGACAGTAGCTAAACTGCGATTGCTCGAGAACAACTCTGAAACTTTATCTGTTCATAAGATATTCTATAATAAACAATTGAAACAGTAAACTAACGTCATAAAATTCGTAATCAGATAAATCGATATGAGTACGAGAGCTGCTCGGGGAAGAGGCCGTGGTCGCGGCCCAGGTAGTACTCAAGCTGGATCTTCATCTTCTGAACACATGCCAGCTGGTGAGGCACGGCCACCACCGGTGGATGATAGTGGGCCGTATGATCGGGCCGTAGGGGACGACGCTCTGTTCCAGGCCATGTTGAGAGTTTTGGAAAGGGTGACCATAGCTAATGTCGGGCCCATGAATAGGGGGTCCATTTCTGAGCGACTCCGGGCCAACAGAACGGAGGTTTTTAGGGGCGTATCTAGAGTAGCCCCAAATATGGCTGAGTATTGGCTGGAAGCCACGGAGCAGATTATGGATGACCTGGACTGCTCAGTGGAGCAGAAGTTAAAATGAGCAGTGTCGTTGCTGCGGGAAGAGGCGTATCAGTGGTAGATCACTGTGAGAGAGGGTACCCCAACGGAGAGGGTAACATGGGAGTTGTTCAAGCAGTCCTTCAAGGCGAAATATGTCGAAGCTAGCTATGTGGATGCACGGAGAAAGAAATTCCTGAACCTGACCCAGGGTAGTAAGACCGTTGCTGAATATGAGGTAGAGTTTCTGCGATTGAGCCGGTATGCTAGTGGCATTGTCTCCACCGAATATGAACACAATGTTCATTTTGAAGATGGCCTCAGGGATGAGTTAAGGGTGCTGATAGCTCCGCAGAGAGAGCACGATTTTACTGCACTGGTAGAGAAGGCTAAGATAGTCGAAGAGGTGGAGCAAGCCGAACGAAAGAACCACGATAGGGATCGAAACTGATTCAGGAGGGATGCTGGACCAGCTGGTGCTGCAAACTGAAATGTTAAGAGAGCTAGGATGGAAGAACCAGTTCGAGTAGTTCCAGTGAACACAGTTAGACGACAAGCTTGTGGAGATTAGGGCAGAGTGCATTTGGGGGAATGTTGGAAGCGTACTGGGGCTTGTCTTCATTGTGGGTCAAAGGAACATAGGATCAGGGATTGTCCTAGGAGGCCAGCCCAGACTCAAATGGCTAAACAAGGGGCTGTGCAACCTGTGCAGCCAGCGCGAGGTGGATCGCCGCCGCCTAGAGGTCGTGGACAAGGTCACGGTGGCAATGGTCGTGGACGTGGGGCACCTGGCAGGAGTGCTGTTAATGCTATGGCTCGTCAGCCAACTTTGGCATATGCTGCTCATCACCGCGAGGAGGGTGATGCACCTGATGTCATAATTGGTACGTTTTTTATTTCTGGCGTACCTTATACTGCTCTGATAGATGTGGGGTCAACTCATTCGTATGTTCAATGTGACATTTCTGGGGTATTGGGTGTACACTTTGAGGAGACTATGTGTGGGGTAACTGTGATAAGTCCTTTAGGTCACTCGGTTAAGGTAGAGAAACTCTTTAGGGAGGTGCCTTTAGAGACTCGAGGTAGGATTTTCTGTGAAGACTTGATGGAGTTACCGTTCGGAGAATTCAATTTGATCCTAGGGATGGACTGGTTGACCAAGCATAGGGTAACTCTAGATTGTTTAGCTAAATGGATGGTGTTAAGGACTATCGAGGATGAAGAGGTAATGATTATTGGAAAATGAAGAGGTTACTTGTCCAATGTAGTATCGGCTTTGGGGGCTGAGAAATTGATGCGTAAGGGATGCGAGGCATATTTGGCTTTTGTAAGCCAAGCTGAAACTAAGGATCTGACTGTGGAGACAGTCAGAATTGTTAGAGAATTCTGAGATGTTTTCCCAGAAGAGCTTCTTGGATTACCTCTGAATCAAGAAGTCGAGTTTGGAATCGATTTGCTGCCTGGAACAGCTTCAGTGTCCATCGCACCCTATAGGATGGCACCGAAGGAGTTAGTAGAATTGAAAGCTCAAATCCAAGAGTTGTTGGATAGAGGCTTCATTAGACCGAGTGTGTCTCCATGGGGAGCATCGGTCCTGTTTGTGAAGAAAAAGGACGGGACGATGCGTATGTGCATCGATTATCGCCAGTTGAACAAACTGACGATAAAGAACAAATACCCACTGCCTAAAATTGACGATCTATTTGACCAACTGAGAGGAGCTTCGGTATTTTCCAAGATTGACCTTCAATCTGGATACCATTAGCTAAGGGTAAAGGAAGTGGATATTTATAAGACAACATTCAGAACTCGATATGGTCATTACGAGTTTCTGGTTATGCTGTTTGGGTTGACAAACACACCTGTAGCTTTCATGGATCTGATGAATCGAGTATTCCAACCTTACTTGGACCGATTCATGGTTATTTTTATCGATGATATTCTGGTATATTCAGAAACTGAGGAGAAGCATGATGAGCATCTACGTATTGTGGTGCAAGTGCTGAGAGAGAAGCAATTTTATGCGAAGTTTAGAAAGTGTGAATTCTGGTTGTGAGAAGTGACTTTTCTAGGTCATGTGGTTTCTACCGAAGGAATTAGAGTGAATCCTCAAAAAATTGAGGCATTTTTGGAATGGAAACCACCGAAGTTAGTATCGAAAATTCAGAGTTTTCTGGGTCTGGCAGGCTATTACAGAAGGTTTGTAGAGGGATTTTCTCTGATTGCTGCACCATTGACGAAACTGTTAAGGAAAGGAGTAGCATTTGTCTGGACTGAAAAATAGCAGAAAGCTTTTGACCAGTTGAAAAAGGTATTGACCGAGGCACCAGTATTGATTCAACCAGAGTCTGGGAAGGACTTCACTGTGTACAGTGATGCGTCGCATGTGGGGTTAGGATGCGTACTGATGCAAGAGGGTAAGGTGGTCGCTTATGCTTCGCAACAGCTTAAGCCTCATGAAACGAACTACCCTACGCACGATTTAGAGCTAGCAGCAGTGATCTTTGCATTGAAAATCTAGAGACATTACTTATATGGAGAAAAGTGTATTATATACACAGACCATATGAGCCTAAAGTATCTGTTGACACAGAAGGAGTTAAACCTTAGGCAACGAAGATGGATAGAGTTGCTTAAGGATTACGACTGTTCGATAGACTACCACCCAGGTAAGGCTAATGTGGTGGCTGATGCTTTGAGTCGAAGGGTTGTTGCTGATTTGAGATCCTTGTTTGCACGTTTGAGTCTGTTCGACGATGGAAGTCTGTTGGCAGAATTGCAAGTGAGGCCTACTTAGACTGAACAGATTAAAGAAAAACGGTTGAAGGATGATTCGTTAGTTCTTCAGTTTCGGCAAGTTAAGAATGGTGAGAATGAGGATTTTGAACTCAATACTGACGGAGTTCTGTGCTTCCATGGAAGAGTTTGTATTCCGAAAGACCCTGAATTGAGGCGGTCAATTCTAAAAGAGGCTCATGGTGGAATTTGTGCTATGCATCCTAGAGGACATAAGTTATATCGAGACTTGCAAGAGGTGTACTGGTGGCCTGGACTAAAACGAGAGGTGACTGAATTGGTTGGGAAATGTCTGACGTGCTAGCAAGTTAAGGCCGAGCACCAATTGTCTTCTGGATTACTACAACCGGTGAAAATTCCACTATGGAAATGGGAGAGAGTAACTATGGACATCGTGAGTGGGCTATCTTTGACACCCACCAAGAAAGATTCTGTGTGGGTAATTGTGGATAGGTTAACGATATCTGCCCATTTCATACCTGTTAGTACTGATTACTCACTGCAAAAGTTGGCCAAGTTGTATGTGGCAGAGATAGTGCGACTGCATGGGGTGCCAGTGTCGATTATTTCTGATTGAGACCCTAAGTTTACATCTCGGTTCTGGCAGAAGTTGCAGGAGGCGTTGGGTACATGATTGGATTTCAGTACTGCTTTTCACCCTCAGACAGATGGACAGTCGGAAAGGGTTATTCAAGTTTTGGAGGATATGTTAAGAGGTTGTATCATCGATTTTCATGGCAGTTGGGAGGACTACTTGCCATTGGCGGAGTTTACATACAACAACAGCAACCAAGCAAGTATTCAGATGGCTCCATATAAGGCACTTTATGGGCGAAGGTGTCGTACGCCTACGTGTTGGACAGAGGGTGAACGACAAGTGCTTGGACCAGAATTAGTGGCAGATACTGAAAGTAAGGTTAAGTTGATAAGAGATCGATTAAAGGAGGCATCTGATAGACAGAAGTCGAATGCAGATCTAAAGCGTAAAGAGATTGAGTTCGGTATTGGGGATATGGTTTTCTTGAAGGTTTCACCTTGGAAGAAGATCTTGAGGTTCGGTAAGAAAGGCAAACTGAGTCTGCGGTTTATAGGGCCTTATCAGGTTCGTAAATGGGTAGGACCAGTAGCATATCAGTTAGAGTTACCACCGGAGTTGGACAGAATCCATGACGTCTTTCATGTGTCCATGTTGAGACGATATCAATCGGATCCTTCACATGTTGTGCCAGTAGAGGAGATTGAAGTAAAGACTGATTTGACCTTTGAGGAGGAACCCGTGCAAATTTTAGATCGAGAGGTTAAAGTTTTAAGAAGGAAGTCGGTTCCATTGGTGAAAGTACTGTGGTGTAATCATGGAAGGGAAGAGGCTACTTGGGAGTCAGAAGAGACTATGCGTCAACAATACCCTTAATTATTTGGATCAGGTAAATTTTGAGGCCGAAAGTTTTTTAAGGGGGGTAGAGTTGTAACGCCCTGATCTTCGGGATTTTTTGGGTTTCTGTGATTTTTGGTAAATTTTGAAATTTTGGTGTTCTGAATATTGGAATTGTGTTTAAATGTGTTAGTGGGCCTTTAAAAGGCCCAAGCCTAAGTTAAACACAGTAAAATATCAAGGTTGGATTTTAAGTGAATAGGAGACTTGGTTAAGTGGGCTTTTAAGAAGAATTTTGTAAATTACGACACAAATAAGGCCTTGGTAAAGTGGCAAGGTGGCGCCACTAAGTTCCTAAAAAAAAGGGGCGTCTGGGAAGGAATTAAAGGTCCATGGTTCAAGTTGCAAGGTAGGCATATTGTTACTTTTTAATTTTAGGCATGTGCCGGGCATGTGATCACTTAAGTGAATTTCGGCAAGGGCTTTAGGGAGGTTGGGTCGATTGTTTTAGTTGATATTAGGGTTAGGTTCTTTTCTTTTTCTGTCTTGGACAATTAGGGTTAGCCATCTGAAAGCCTTCACTGTCATTCATCATTTCTGAGTTCTTACAAAAGCTGAAAACGCAAATTCCTTCTCCTTGGTGCCAATTTCTTCTTCCTCCCTTTTTCCTCCATTTTCTTTCTTCTTCTTTTTTCTCTTTCTTCTAGCCAATACCTTCTGATCACCTTACTCACCTTCTCTGTCAATCCCATCCTCCACAAAACCACCATAGCCGTTGCCATAAAAGGCGAAATCCTAAAAACTCACTTCTTGTGCTGATTTCTCCAAGCCAAAATCCTTCAGTTATTTTTGTTCTTTTTGATCAACTTTCATCTTCTCTAAACCCTTAGTATCTATCGGCAACAATACTTCAAAGTTATAGCCTCAAATCGTCATCTTCTTCATCACTTAAAAAGTCGAAATACCATAGATTTAGGGACTTATAGCCGAAACTTTAGATCTCCTAGATTCGAGTTCTACTATCGTTTAGAGGATAGATCTGCATCAGATCTGCATAGAAATCAAAGAGGAATAAGTGGTAAGTGCTCATCACCTCAGATCTAGTCTTATTTTACAATTTAGAAAAGCCGAAGTCCCTAAAATCTAAGGAGGCTGTCGATTTGGGCATAGGGCTTTAAGGGTCTTTAACCGACGATTTCTTTTGGTGATTAGTGTTTTCTAGAGGTTTGATCGAAGGCTTGGATCTTTGGAACAACTAGACTTAGATCTAGTCATTAGTTTTCAGCAAAAAGGTAAGATTCTAAAGGCTTTAGGGGAATCGTAAGGGATCTCAGTAGCAGTCATCGAAAAATAGGTGTGTATTGAACATCCTCTCATAGTTCAATTCGGCCAAAGCCAAAATGCCGAAATTCCGGCATTTCGTGGGCTTGTGAGTGTGCGAGTGCTCACAAGACGTTTAGAAATCATTAGATCTAAAATCGCAAAGTGGTAAGTTAGTCGTGTGTGAAACTTCGTGCACTTCGGTAATTGGGCCTCGATAGGCTAAAACTAGGCCCAATGGGCTTACGGGCCCATACAGGTAATAATAATAATAAAATATGTGTAGTATAAAAAATAGGCAATAAGTATGTTTTGTTAGACTGTAGAATCGAAATTGCTTAAACCGATAAACTGGCCATAAAACTTGAATTAAATGGGCTTAAATTGCTAATGGACACTATAGGGCCCATTAGGGGTTTTAGGGCCCAATGGCTAAAATTGTGAAATTGAGATAAATAAATTACTACGATGACAAATGGGCTAGTAAGGACCGTAACATTCATGAGACCCTTTAAAACTGATAAAATTACTGAAATACCTTTATAGGTAGAAAGTTTACAGTTTTACTCCAAGGAGCAAAATTACTGATATACCCCTAGGGTTAAGGTTGACCTGAATGCATGTTTGACTGTTACTATTTACTGCATGCCATGTTATTATTATCTGATGCATGTGACTAGGTTATTGATGGAGGAAGTACTGAAAGTGGCTTGACCGCGTACTGGAGGCTTTGCCTCAACTTACTGATATCTGAGCAGCTATGTTGCAACTATGGAGTGTAGGGCTGGGTGGGTTGAGCTATTCCCCACATGGAGTGGAGGACTGGTACGGGTGGAGTGTAGCGGTTGGTTATAGGCTGGGTTGGGCTTGCATACACAAATATGTCTGTTCTGTTCTAGAATGGGCCTACGGGCCATACTGTTATCTGAAAAGGGGCTAAGGCCCAGTTTATCGTATTCTGAAAAGGGATTCGACCCAGTACCCGCGGTTATCTAAATAGGGCTTAGGCCCAGTGGGCTTGAGCTGACTTGGGCTTTGGATGGGTTTTCCAAACTCACCCCCTTTCTCTTCCATCCTTGCAGGTGAGCCCTAGTTGGTGGACTTGGAGCTGGGCGGGATTCAGAGTGGCCACGAAGATTAAACTTCTGGTTTTAAATAAGTTTCAAGTAGCTTCCTTTTATATTTCGTATTTATTTTTTATTATTTCTATTTTGGTTAAAGTTCTCTATTATTTTTATTTTGGGTTTTTAAATTACTTAAATGGTTTTCGACTTGAGATTCACATCATTTAAATTGATTCCTTGAAATTGGTTAACTCTGGGTTTATCAAAAATTACTTATTTCAAACCGACACGACAACCAAACGTCTTCGAAATGAAACTTTTCAAAGTACAACAAAAGTCATGTTTTTTTCTAAACCCTTAACAATCGATAATGGATAGGACTCACACTAGTGAATCGGAACATTTCTCTTAAAACTTCATTAATGGTTTTTGCAAAGCTCACCTAAACTTTAGTAAACTAGGTAACTTGGTTAGTGGTAGGTAATATGACGCATCGAATTCGACCTTAACGTCTAGGCCAGGTTTGTGGTGTTACAATTACCATAGGCTTGCGTAAAAATCAAATCTCTACCACTATAAATGAAATGATACACAATTCAAAAGGTCTTTAGCAGGATTGTAATTGGGCTTGACTTAAAGCTGTGGATAAAGGCCAAAAAAAGAGGGACAGAATCGAGATTAATTTAATAAGTTACCAAACTTAGAATAATAAAGCTAATTACTGAATTACAAACAATTGACAGAATTAAGACTATCCAAAACTAATGAAATGAGCTTCCTTTTCTCGAAATAATAACTTTAACTTATCCAAGCTCTTTATAACAATATGTAATTATATGAATATAAATATACGTGTTTTTTTCTTTTTTAAGAATAAGAACAAGTACAATAATGGAAAGTACATAATAAGAAATAATTCAGAAACTGGAATGAACGAACATTAGTTAGGTAACTAATCAAATCAAATCTCGATAAAATGGAGTCAATGAAAAGGGAGAAATTCTTAACGAATCAAAAAGGTTAAGTTGTGGGTCAACATTAAGGGGAAAATCAAGAAATAATGGTTAAGGCTCAAAGAGGTTCACTAAGGGTCAATTATGTGGGTAGGCTTTTTATGGGTAAGTAGGTTAAAACCTAAGTGCCTTTATCATCTCAATATATCAAATCAATGGTGTAGTCTCGACATGTATAATCAAAGTAAGTTCTAGAATAACAATTCAGTATTGACACACTCATAAGCAACAATAAAAGTGAGCAAGAAAGGATATATGTTCTAAAAGGCTCAAAATCTCGCAAAAATTATGGGTGTTTGATGTCAATCCTGTAAACTTAGAATTTCAAGATAATACCTTAATTTAGGGGAACAACCTAGAAATTTTAATACTCAAAAGTCAACTTATCATGCTTGATTCTCTACTGCCTTAAAGTTAGATGATCAATGCACAATTATCTATGTTTTGATCCAAAACATATCAATAAAATCATGAATTAATCAAAATTCATTCTAATAGTGATATGAAATAAAATTACTTGGGGATTAGACAAAATTCAAGGGTTTTTTTATAATGATATGACTAACCTACCCACACTTAAGATGTACATTGCCCTCAATGTACAATGATAGATAATGACAACATAAGCATAATATCATAGAAGAGGGGAAAAGTAAAACTACCCTGAATTTGGATATAGTTCTTGAAAGAGCGGAAGCGGGTTTAGAGACATTGGAAGTGATGTGTATGTGACATGTAGACAGAGGTGAAGGTGGTGGTAAAGGTTGGGCTCCACAATCACAGTGCCCAGCGAAGAGGTTATCGTGGTGGTCGGTGTCGTGGTGGCTATGGTCGTGGTCGAGCAAGACATGGCAGTCGTGGATTCTCATTTCCCATAGGTCTGTTTGTATATTCCAGAGTAGCACCAATTGACTGAGCCTTTCGAAATTGCAATATCACCAGCAATGGTTTAGGGCGTTATATCAATGGGGTCATTATGTGACTCATAGAGAAATAGCCATAAAATTTAGATATTCAAAATATACTAATCAAAGTCTTTTTAGAACATGAACACTGAAACAGAAATAAAAATAAAAGAAAAATAAAAACAAAAGGAAAAGCAAAATAAAGTAAAAATAAATGGACTCAAAAGTCCTCATCTACAGCTGGAAAAAGAGGTGGTGGTGCTGAAGGCGAAATGTGGAAATGCTGACAAATTTGCTGCAGAGTTGCCTCTATGTTGTCGAATCGCTGAGTGCAATATTGCTCAGATCGATCCAGGTGGGCAGAAATTTCTGGCAATGAAGTAGCCGCATAAACTAGCCGGTGACTCGGCGGTGGCTGAGTAGGTGGGTCCTCATGAAATGAAGGGATATCATCAAGAATATCCTCAAGGTCATCCTCATCGGTGGCTCGTGCTAGTCAGTATTGAGGAGGATCGAACCCACGACGTCGCTCTATCATCCTTATGTGGAGCATACTTTGGATGTAACACCCCAAACCCTACCCAGACATTATGGCCAAGTCTGGTGAGTCACATTGAAGTGTTTTTCGAAAACCATGTTTTCATTGAAAACCCTTCTTGATGTTTAGAAACTTTTATAGTTTAAACTTGTAAACCTTTGTAGTGGCAGAAACATGTTATTTTAAAAATAGTTAAGTATCGAAAAATCAAACCTTCTTTGTTATGGCTTAAAGTGAATGGATACTACGCACCAGGTAGGATTCAAGAAAAGAGGAGGTGAGTCAATTAGACAGCTTAAATACCTAGCTCTTCCATGACCCAATCCTAGACATGCACACATCCATTGCCACACTTTAAGCTTATTACTTGTCCATGAACAACAAATTAAGTTTAAGTCTATTTAAAATATTTATTTCCTTTGAAAACATTTACGTTGCGGAAGCTTTACTTTGTTATCGTGATATTTTGAAAATAAGTAACTTTTATAAAACGCGCCCTAGGGCTATCCAATTTTAAGGAATCAATTTAAGTGATTTTGAAAAACTTAGTGTGTATAGAAAACCCATCCAAAGCCCAAGTCAGCTCAAGCCCATTGGGTCTAAGCCCTATTCAGATAACTGTAGGTACTGGGCTGAAGCCCTTTTCAGAATACAGTAAACTGGGCCTTGCCCCTTTTAAGATAATAGTATGGCCCATAGGCCCATTCCAGAACAGAACAGACATATTCGTGTATGCAAGCCCAACCCAGCCTATAACCAACCGCTACACTCCACTCGTACTAGCCCTACACTCCATATGGGGAATAGCTCAACCCACTCATCCCTACACTCCACAATTGCAGCATAGCTGCTCAGATATCAGTAAGTTGAGGCAAAGCCTCCAGTACGTGGTCAAGCCACTTTCAGTACTTCCTCCATCAATAACCTAGTCCCATGCATCAGATAATAATAACATGGCATGCAGTAAATAGTAACAGTCAACATGCATTCAGGTCAACCTTAACCCTAGGGGTATATCAGTAATTTTGCTCCTTCGAGTAAAACTATAAACTTTCCACCTATAAAGGTATTTCAGTAATTTTATCAATTTTAAGGGTTCTCATGAATGTTACGGTCCTTACTAGCCCTGTAACACCCCTTACCCGTATCCGAGGCCGGGCAAAGGTACGAGGCGTTACCAGACAAACATACAAACATTAAACTAAAATACGAGCCATAAAATTTTATTCATATTTCAAAGCGTTCATTCTCTTACACATAGTCCCTGATTTGAGTCTACGGAGCCCAAAACATACTTTAGAAAGGGTTTGGGACTAAACCGAGAACTTACAAAAATCTTGGAAATTTCATGCTTTAAGGCTCCACACGCCCATGTCCCAAAGTCGTGTTCCGTACAAGGCTGAGACACATGGTCGTGTCTCTGCCTGTGTGGAATATACCTAGGCTATTTTCCAAGCTTTGGTCAACCTTGATCTCTTACACACTTATACAAAATCAAAAGCATATAACATGGTATTCATTTAATGATTAAACATCCTCAATTAAACCACAAACATAGCATTTGTATGTCATCATACATGTGTCTCTCATACTCATTTTACCTTGTTTATTATAGTACCACTTATACATTTATACCAAGATTATCATCTTACCAAATATCTTCAGCTTAATCATCAAGCATTCATATTTAAAGCTAGATCATATCTTTATAAAATACCATGATTCAGATGCACAGAATAACATGTTTGCCTGAAACATTTCAATTCAATTCCATACCCAACAAGCATTACATTGAGACTAGTCATATATATATATGCATGTCATGATACATAACATTCTCTTTTTGTTTTCTTATAAACACATATCATTTATTTCATTATATCAATATTTCATATACCATAGTTTCCAAGTATTCCACATATATTTATTTTCCTCCTCCTCCTCTCCATTCCACATCCTTAATGTATATAGCATTCTTGTAAGTACGATTTCACAATTTACTAATAAATGTTCACATCAAACTATCCACACGAGTCATAGTCACTTAATTATTTATAATTCGAGCTATATAGATCCAAATTAAGATCCGTAAATTTCCCCTGAAACTAGACTCACATATCTTTCCACCATAAAATTTTCATAATTTTTGGTTTAGAAAATTAGTACAGTTTATTCATTAAAATTTCCCCTGTTTCACTTTCTGACAGTTTTGCCCTCTCTTCACTAAAAAATAATTATCTCACAGTACAGAACTCGGATAATGTTATTGTTGATTTATCTTGAAAATAGACTCATTATGGATTTTAAAAATATAATTTTAAGCCTCTAATTATTTTTCTCCAAATTTTTGTGATTTTCCAAAGTCAGAACAGGGGATCACGTAATCATTCTGAATCAGTCTCACAAAAACATAAATATCTAAAAATATAGAACTTCTTTGCTTCCTATGTTTATTTTATATGAAAATAGACTCATTAAACTTTAAGTTTTTATCTTATTCAGTCTCTGATTCAATTTATACTATTTTTGGTGATTTTTCAAAATCACGACACTGCTACTATCCAAAACAGTTTTATTGCTAATTCACTCTTTCACACTTTCTTTGTATTAACCTCATTTTAACATACATATCACAAATCATTTTCACCACATTTCATACATCACAAGTATAGGCCCATGATCACAAGGTCACCATAAAATCATCCTCATGTATAACTTACTTGTTTATAACCTTACCACATCCTGGTCACTTAATGAACACATCATTCACATAACCAAGTTCCTGCACTTATTCATCACAAAACTCACAAAGCAATACATAGAGAGTCTCCCGTTGAACACTTCGGATCAATCCTCGATACTTGGTGGTTTCAGCACATATCTCCACCCATCATATAGTTCGGCTCTCTTGTACACATGGTGAACACTTAGTACCACCCATGTGACCTAGCCAGTTTATCTCGTAGCTCTCTTGTCTACATGGTGTCCTTCACTTGGAACCACGCATGCGACCTAGCTACATGTATCCCGTAGCTCTCTTGTCTACATGGTGTACACATAGTATCACCCATGTGACCTAGCTACATCATAATGTCTTGTAGCTCTCTTGTACACATGATGTGCACTCAGCACTATACGTGTGACCTAGCTACATACCATCTGTATCATCCAATCTTTCCGAAGGTTCAACCGGGATTTCTCTCTCTTTTCCAACAATTTCACCAATCAAGTAATTATCCACAAACATATTTCCAATATTTTTATAAAATATCATAATACAAGTAATAGTGATGTATTACTTACATATAAACTTACATCTCATTTAATATCAAAGCAATAACATTAAATTACACATTGTCTTATTAAAAATCATATGAACTTACAATTTCCCATAATATCCATAATCATAGAAATCACATTTATGTATGATAATTCAATGCACTTCATGTACCATAGACATATTTTTAAATCAATTCATAAACTTGGCACCATAATCATTTAATTTAACAAAATTCAATTAATTCACTAAATTTAACTTTCAAATATAAATTACAACATTATTGTTGTATTATTATCATACCAACTTACATACTTTCAACACCTCAGAGATCATAGTAAATATATAAATTTTACATTGAAACATGCATAAATTAATGCTTATTATACATATGAACTTACCTTGATATTAAAACGACCATTTTACCAACTTTCCCAATTTTCGATTTTTCTCTCATTCTAGGTTCAAATCTCATTTTCCGGGATCTAAAACATCATATTTTACTTATTTAATTAATGTACTATTCAAAACATTCCTTAATCAAAATTTGGAAAAATTACAATTTTGCCCCTAAACTTTTGCATATTTACACTTTTGCCCCTAGGCTCGGGAATTAAACTTCATCCCTTATTCTTATGTTTCATGACATGATGATCACTTTTCCCTTCTATGGCAACATCAAATTCTCACTCTAACATATACTTATGACTATTAGGTATTTTTACCGATTAAGCCCTTTTGCTCGTTTTCACTTAAAACCGAGTAGCACAAGTTGTTTAACATAATTTAAAACCTCATATTGTATTATAAAACATCAGAATACACAAATTTTACCTATGGGTATTTTTCCAAATATGAACCCTAGGTTGAATTATTGCTAGCATAAGCTAAATCAAGTTACCGGGACTCCAAAAACGTAAAGAACTTGAAAAACGGGGTTAGAACGGACTTACAATTGAGCTTGGAAAGCTTGAAAACCCTAGCCATGGAGTCTCCCTTGGTATACACGTCCATGGTGAAGAAGATGAGCAAAATTGGCTTTTAATTTTGTATTTTAATTCATTTTACCCCTAAATGACCAAAATACCCTTACTACTAAACTTTCCAAAATTCCATCCATGTCCAATTTTTGTCCATAACTTAGAAATTGGTCAAATTTCTATTTAAGACCTCCTAATTAATATTTCAAATCAATTTCATACTAGAAACTTCTAGAATTCAAGTTTTGCAACTTATTCAATTTAGTCCCTAACTTCGAATTAAGCACTTTTTGCATAGAATTTCTTCACGAAATTTTCACACAATCATGAAATCATATCATAGACCTCAAAATAATCATAAAATAATTATTTATATCTCAGATTTTGT
Source organism: Gossypium hirsutum (assembly GCF_007990345.1). NCBI lineage: Eukaryota > Viridiplantae > Streptophyta > Magnoliopsida > Malvales > Malvaceae > Gossypium > Gossypium hirsutum. The sequence goes on along the minus strand of NC_053426.1, from coordinate 52,058,731 downwards.
GGTCCCGAAACCTCTGTTCCAACTAGACCCAATTTTGGGCTATTACAACTCTCCCCCCTTCAGAGATTTTCGTCCTCGAAAATCTTACCGGTGTGAGGTTTAGTATCTTTCTCATAATTTCCAGCATTACTAACTAATTGTTTTCAAGACGATACTTTCAGAAACACTCTGTCATCAGTTTGAATCCCAAGATAACTCAGTAAACTCTGATATTTCTCTAACTCTGTCCTTCACTTGTCAACCATTCTCAGACTCTGGTCATATCTATAATTATTTTATCACTGAACTCTTTGATTCCACACTTAGGAACATAGTCAACATGATTCTCATGAATTTCCGTTATATACACCTCATTGGTAAGAGGGTGAGGTCGTACAGTCTCTAACTCGACTCTGACTATATCTATATGACACATTTTTTTCATTATCCACATATGTCATTATAATCATACTATCCACTTCAAACAATTTATTATTCATACCTGTCTTACATAAAATTTCCAATTATCTCATTTCAAACAAGTGCACTCACTCATACATTCTATGAATTTTGAATAACTTTAATCATCACATTTACTAATTAATTTAGTCAAGCATGCAACAGCATATGAAGGCCAAACAAATATGAATAAATATATCACTATATAAACTTTCATCTCACATATTATAACATATACATATATCACGAATTCTTATTCATACCTTTCCGAGTTTAACACATCATAGCTATACTTTATTCAAATACTTCAATATCGCTATCAAATGGTCAGATGTAGCTCGGTTGGAGAATATTTCATTTTAAACAAAATAGTCCTTATTAGTGTCGGGAGACATCACACTATCACATATTTGTGGCATGTATAACTAAACTCTTACACTTGCTATGTTAGTCCGAGAATCGACTAAACGAACTTGAAAAACGGGGTTAGAACGGACTTACAATTGAGCTTGGGAAGCTTGAAAACCCTAACCATGGAGTCTCCCTTGGTATACACGTCCATGGTGAAGAAGATGAGAAAAATTGGCTTTTAATTTTTTATTTTAATTCATTTTACCCCTAAATGACCAAAATACCCTTACTACTAAACTTTCCAAAAATTCCATCCATGTCCAATTTTTGTCCATAACTTAGAAATTGGTCAAATTGCTATTTAAGACCTCCTAATTAATATTTCAAATCAATTTCATACTAGAAACTTCTAAAATGCAAGTTTTGCAACTTATTCAATTTAGTCCCTAACTTCGAATTAGCACTTTATGCATAGAATTTCTTCACGAAATTTTCACACAATCATGCAATCGTATCATAGACCTCAAAATAATCATAAAATAATTATTTATATCTCAGATTTTGTGGTCCCGAAACCTCTGTTCCAACTAGACCCAATTTTGGGCTATTACAAGCCCATTTGTTATCGCAATAATTTATTTATCTCAATTCCACAATCTTAGCCATTGGGTCCTAAAACCCCTAATGGGCCTTACAGTGTCCATTAGCAATTTAAGCCCATTTAACTAAAGTTTTATGACCAGTTTCCCGGTTTAAGCAGTTTCGATTCTACAGTCTAACAGAACATACTTATTGCCTATTTTTTTATATTATACATTTTTACCCGTATGGGCCCGTAAGCCCATTAGGCCCAGTTTTAGCTTATCGAGGCCCAATTACTGAATTGCACGAAATGTCACACAGACTTACCTACCACTTTGCGATTTCAGATCTAATGATTTCTAAACGTCTTGCGAGCACTCGCTCACTCACAAGCCCACGAAATGCCAGAATTTCGGCATTTCAGCTTTTGTCGAATTGAACTATGAGAGGGTGTTCGATACACACCTGATTTAGAACGGTATGTTGGCGAGATCCACTCACACGAACTACCTACAATTGGATTACTACCACGTCAATCTAAATATCAAAAACAAACTACGTTTTTAACCCATTACCATATTCAGCCAACACAGCCTTAGATCCCAGAGTTCTTTACCTTTTGCCGAAATATGGGTTAGTTCTAAAGAGCCAACTGAATTAGTCTTCAAGCCCTTTGTTGTACGTCCCCTTGCTCACGCTAACGCTTACACAACCAAATGGAAAGAGGCACAAAACCCTTAGTCCAATACGCTAGCCACCCATAAGGGTTTCGGCTTTTCTTAATTCCCGAAATAAAGAAATAGTTTCGAAAACTTACCATCGGTTCCTTCAGCCAATGATTCCACTTTAGTTCTTATTCGCTTCTGATGTAGATCTGACCTTCAACGCCTAGCAGAAGTCGGCCCTTTTCTGGTCTAAAGATTCGGCTATGCCCCTAAAACTATGGGGTTTTTGACTTTTTGAAATAGTCAAGAAGATGAGATATAAGAGTTTTATAGAGGCTTTGTCGACAGAAATTTAGGGTTTTAAAAGAAGAAAGAATCGACCACAAGATGGAGAAGAATCAGATATTTGGCTAGGAGAAATCAGCACAGAAGAAATAGAGGCTTTCGGGATTTCGGCTTTTGTATATAAGGCTTAGGAACAAATGATTAGAAAGTGAAGATGAGAAGAATAGTAGAAAGATTCGGCTATAGAGGAAAAGAAGAAGAAGAGGAAATAGATGAAGAGAGGAGAAAAAAGAAGAGAAAAGAATTGTCAGAGACGACACCCCATACCCAAAAAGAAAAATAAATCCTAAAGGCCAAAGATATATGGCACTTATTAGCTATGGCTGAGTGAGTGTATTACGGCATAGGAATTCTTCCTAAATTCCAATTCCCCGAATTGCTCCTTGATTTTTGGCCACATTCAATGTTTGAATTCCATTCAAACTCTTGACCGATCAGCCCACCGTTTGCACCACCTCAGAGCATGCTGCCAAGAGTCCTGATCAGACCCCAACTCCTTCCCCACGCATGCAGCAAAAATCCCAACCTTGTGTGCGCGAGATGAAGCTCAAACCCCAAACCTCCGTCTGACTTGCACACTTGCGCCTTCGCTCGAGCTGCTGGCCATTGTACCACGCTTTCTCCTTTACTAATATATGGTCACAATTAATTTTAACCTTTAACCCAGTTCAGTTCTGGCTTGCCTTAAAAATAAAACAGAATTCGCACGCGCCAAGACTAGAACCCGTGCCCTTGTGGAACTCCTAGCACCCTACTGCCACTGCACCACAAGCGTCCTTGTAGCGTAACTTGGTCGCAACTTTTCTTAAACCTTACTTTAGTGCGACCTGGCTTCTAAAATAAAAACAAGCCTTTGCGTGCGCCAACCCTTGAACCTAGGCACTACACCACACTCTTAGCGCCTCTGCCACTGGACTGATCTTCCCTTTGTGTTACCTTTTAACCCCAACTATATACAATGCTTCCCTACATCGTTCCCTGATCTAAAGAAAAATAAAACACTTTTGCACATGTTGGGAGTCGAACCCCAGCTCTCCATCCCACTACCTAGCATGCTAACCACTGCGCCAGGTACGTTTCTTCATGCCCAGTCTTGCCCAATTTATTTTATAAGCCTTATGCCCAGATTCCCTCTATGAGGCAAAAATTAAAACAATTTTTTCCTAGAGTTTAAACAACAAAACAATAATACTTTTGTAAATATATATATTTTTTCCTATCTAATAATAATAATTATAGTGATAATAATTTTATAAATATATCTAATAATAAAAATTTCAAATATCAATAATACAGTAAATAATAATAATTTTCATAAAAAATTTTCAAACATACATACAGTAATATTTTTCTAATAATAATAATTTTATCCCATAATACTAATTAAAATTTCATAAAAATTTAAAATATTCGTAATAATAAATACAGTAAAAATTTTCTAGTAAATTTTTTTTCTTAAATGATAATATTTAAAACATCTTAATTATTCAGGTTTTCTTCTATCCGAATCACAGACTCAAAGCCCAACTCTTCTAGGCTCAAATTCAGGGTGTTATAACTTTACCCTCCTTAAAGAAATTTCATCCTCGAAATTTCCAAAACTAAAATAATCGTGTAACACTATGCTACTAGCTATCGCTGCGCACTCTGATCTAAATAATTTTAATACGACCTAGAACATCTAATTACCGAAATAATTAAACACTTTATCGTACACGTATACAATTCGTACCCAAACATCACGTACTCCTAACTAGAATAAGCTTGGCAATCTTGAGCTCGATGTTCCCGTGACCCGCATCTAAAGCATGCTCCTGTCTTCCTATGGCACTCACCCGGATGACGCCTGTTGCAGTTCTTGCAAGTCAGAAAGTTTGGTCGTGTCTTAACATGTTTCACAGAACGAGGCTCTGTTCTCTGAGAACTAGGATCCTTCCTTTTCTTACACTCCAAGCACCCTACTTGAAACGTTTCCCTAATTTCCTTAATTTTGGTATCCAATACTTCCTCTACCACTTTCCTTACTAACTCGGCCAGTGCCTCAGTACCAAGCTCCGAGTTATCGCTACCTGAAGTTGGCAGACTTCGCTTACCCTCAGAATCCATATCAATACTCTACATTACCAGTACACATATCAAATAACTACAAAGATCTCAAAAATTTTACTTTTTATTCATATGTCTTATGCAGAGATAGTATTTTAGAGTTTTTGTTATTTACAGAATCATAGCCTAGCTACAATCTCAATCTTTTTGGGTTTTTAGTTCCTACTGTCTCAGTCTCTATGGTTTTAGTATCAACCTAGCTACAGTATCATAGTAAAGTCTCAATCCTATCTACAGTAAGGCTTTAGTATAGTACAGTATTTAAGGCAAAAGTACTTACAGACTTGGTGCCGGGGATTCAGTATGCCACCTTATTAGATTTCAGACAAACGCAAAAGATTTAGGCCTTTTTAAAATCCATTTCTCGAACATTTAATTTAAAGAAATCAAGTTTGAAAATTTATCTCCTTTAACCAGAAAATTTGTTTTCAAAAGTCAGATTTTTCCAAAAATACCCTCTTTGGGCTTAAAGTTTTGAAAACCTTTTTGGACCCGATCCACAGCCGAGCTGTTGCAACCGGGCTCTGATACCACTAAATGTAACACCCCAAACTCGGCCCAGACATTATGGCCAAATCTGATGTGTCACATTGAAGTGTTTTCCGAAAACTATGTTTTCATTGAAAACCCTTCTTAATGTTTAGGAACTTTTACCGTTTAAACTTGTCAACCTTTGTAGTGGCAGAAACATGTTATTTTAAAAACAGTCAAACATGCATTCAGGTCAACCTTAACCCTAGGGGTATATCAGTAATTTTGCTCATTCGAGTAAAACTGTAAACTTTCCACCTATAAAGGTATTTTAGTAATTTTATCAGTTTTAAGGGTTCTCACGAATGTTACGGTCCTTACTAGCCCATTTGTCATCGCAATAATTTATTTATCTCAATTTCACAATCTTAGCCATTGGGCCTTAAAACCCCTAATGGGCCCTACAGTGTCCATTAGCAATTTAAGCCCATTTAACTCAAGTTTTATGACCAGTTTCCCGGTTTAAGCAGTTTCAATTCTACAGTCTAATAGAACATACTTATTGCCTATTTTTTTATATTATACATTTTTACTCGTATGGGCCCGTAAGCCCATTGGGCCCAATTTTAGCCTATCGAGGCCCAATTACCGAAGTGCACGAAATTTCACACACAACTAACTTACCACTTTGCGATTTCAGATCTAATGATTTCTAAACATCTTGCAAGCACTCGCTCACTCACAAGCCCATGAAATGCCAGAATTTCGGCATTTCGACTTTTGTCGAATTGAACTATGAGAGGGTGTTCAATACACACCTGATTTAGAACGGTACGTTGGCGAGATCCACTCACACGAACTGCCTACAATTGGATTACTACCACATCAATCTAAATATCAAAAACAAACTACGTTTTTAACCCCTTACCATATTCGGCCAACACAGCCTTAGATCCCAGAGTTCTTTACCTTTTGCCGAAATATAGGTTAGTTCTGAAGAGCCAACTGAATTAGTCTTCAAGCCCTTTGTTGTACGTCCCCTTGCTCATGCTAACGCTTACACAACCAAATGGAAAGAGGCACAAAACCCTTAGTCCAATACGCTAGCCACCCATAAGGGTTTCAGCTTTTCTTAATTCCCGAAATAAAGAAATAGTTTCGAAAACTTACCATCGGTTCCTTCAGCCAATGATTCCACTTTAGTTCTTATTCGCTTCTGATGTAGATCTGACCTTCAACGCCTAGCAGAAGTCGACCCTTTTCTGGTCTAAAGATTCGGCCATGCCCCTAAAACTATGGGGTTTTTGACTTTTTGAAATAGTCAAGAAGATGAGATATAAGAGTTTTATAGAGGCTTTGTCGACAGAAATTTAGGGTTTTAAAAGAATAAAGAATCGACCACAAGATGGAGAAGAATCAGATATTTGGCTAGGAGAAATCGGCACAGAAGAAATAGAGGCTTTCGGGATTTCGGCTTTTGTATATAAGGCTTAGGAACAAATGATTAGAAAGTGAAGATGAGAAGAATAGTAGAAAGATTCGGCTATAGAGGAAAAGAAGAAGAAGAGGAAATAGATGAAGAGAGGAGAAAAAAAGAAGAGAAAAGAATTGTCAGAGACGGCACCCCATACCCAAAAAGAAAAATAAATCCTAAAGGCCAAAGATATATGGCACTTATTAGCTATGGCCGAGTGAGTGTATTTCGGCATAGGAATTCTTCCTAAATTCCAATTCCCCGAATTGCTCCTTAATTTTTGGCCACATTCAATGTTTGAATTCCATTCAAACTCTTGACTGATCAGCCTACCGTTTGCACCGCCTCAGCATGCTGCCAAGAGTCCTGATCAGACCCCAACTCCTTCCCCACGCATGCAGCAAAAATTCCAACCTTGCGTGCGCGAGTTGAAGCCCGAAACCTAGACCTCCATCTGCCTTGCACCCTTGGACCTTTGGCCGAGCTGCTGGCCACTGCACCACGCTTTCTCCTTTACTAATATATGGTCACAATTAATTTTAATCTTTAACCCGCTTCAGTTCTGGCCAGCTTTAAAAATGAAACAGAATTCGCACGCGCCAGGACTAGAATCCGTGCCCTTGTGGAACTCCTAGCACCCTACTGCCACTGCGCCACAAGCATCCTTGTAGCATAACTCGGTCGCAACTTTTCTTAAACCTTACTTTAGTGCGACCTGTCTTCTAAATTAAAAACAAGCCTTTTTCGTGCGCCAACCCTCGAACCTAGGCACTACACCACACTCCCAACGCCTCTACAACTAGATCGAACTTCCCTTTGCGTTACCTTTTAACCCCAACTATATATAAAGCTTCCTTGTATCGTTCCCTAATATAAAGAAAAATAAAACACTTTTGCACATGCTAGGAGTCGAACCCCAGCTCTCCTTCCCACTACCTAACATGCTAACCACTGGGCCAGGTACGCTTCTTCATGCCCAATCTTGCCCAATTTATTTTATAAGCCTTATGCCCAGATTCCCTCTATGAGGAAAAAATTAAAACAATTTTTTCCTAGAGTTTAAACACCAAAACAATAATACTTTTATAAATATATATATATATTTTTTCCTATCTAATAATAATAATTATAATGATAATAATTTTATAAATATATCTAATAATAAAAATTTTAAATATCAATAATATAGTAAATAATAATAATTTTCATAAAAATTTTTCAAACATACATATAGTAATATTTTTCTAATAATAATAATTTTAACTCATAATACTAATTAAAATTTCATAAAAATTTAAAATATTCGTAATAATAAATACAGTAAAAATTTTCCAGTAAATTGTTTTTCTTAAATGATAATATTTAAAACTTCTTAATTATTCAGGTTTTCTTCTATCCGAATCCTAGACTCAAAGCCCAACTTTGCTAGGCCCAAATTCAGGGTGTTGCATTGGATGCATTGTAGGGACATCTAGCCGATAAGTGTGAACGATGAGGACTGTGCTGATGTGTTAAGGAGCCCAAAGTATCGAGCTAGACGAGTCAGATAAGGGCCAATATTGATGACTCCCTTTTGGTGTCATTCTTTCTGATGTCGAAAAGCAAGGGCGATGAAGTATACGACGCCGGTGCTCTCTCGTCGCCCCTTTAAGGTGTAAGCTAAGAGGGCGTGGAGGTATCGCAATACTGAAGAGAGAGCCGACGCTTTGGAGTGGTTGGGATCATAGATGCCGGTGGTAGGCATGAGTGCAGCCCAACAAGAAGAGGAGGCGTAGTGGATGTAACGATGGAGATGGGAAAATTGTCGGCCTCCATGAAGTCATTCGTATAAAGTCCCAAGGCAACTCCAAATTCTGGGACACTCATTTGCCGTACAAGACAGCCAAGATGGACTTGGACAGTGCCTGGGTCATCGTACTCTGCCATAACTATCTGTAACTGAAAGGTTGAGCAAAGTTCCAAAGTGAGCTCTAAGTACGTCGGTCAATAATGTCAAAGAAACGGTCACATAGAGCGGTAGTAAGGAGGACTCGAATTGAATCAGCTAGGTTGACCTGCTCTAATGCTGCCCAATCCATGCATCGGTCCACACCAAGGGGTCAGGCATGTAGAATCTAAAACAATTCCTCCTGAGGCCTTGGTGGAAATTGGAGGAATGGATGGCGTATCTCAGTGGTGGGACCCGAGGAGGTCGCACCTAATCCTTTTCGATTTTTAGAAGCGGGGACGGCAGTTTTCTTACCTCTTGTGTTCGTCATGATATCTGCCAAAACTGATGAAATAAATCAACCAGACAAACTAATCATAAAGTAGATATGCTAAAAATAAAACTCTGAGTAGAGCTCAACACTCTTGACTACACTATTAATGATATTACTTAAATATTAATGATATTACTTAAATGAATAATTAATATGAATAATGATCAGAATAAAACAAAGAATCAACTAAAACAACTATAGGCATGATACTGTTGAAAGAAGATAAAAACAACCAGCAACAAAAATAAACTAAAATAGTCCAATACTAAATCAAAATCAAAATGAACAAGAGGAAAATTTAGCAAGAAACATAGGATGATAAGAAGCAATAAACCAATAGTAAAGCTAACGAGAAGTAACAAAGTAACAAGAAAAAAAAGTAATAATGAGAATAAGAGTAGTAATAACAAATAAAAATAAAAGAAGAAGGGAAAGAATTGAAAACTGGTGGGGGTGACTGGAGTGGACACAGATGGTGTTGGATCGGCTTGGGGCGGTTGTGGTCGGCGGAGGGAAAGGAGAAAGGAGAAAAAGAGCAGAGAAGGAAAAGTAGGAAATAAGAGAAAAGGAAAAGAATCGGGAAAGAAAAAACTATGGAGAAGGAAAAAGGGCTGGTTGAGAAAGATGGGGGAATAGTGGAAGGAACAAGATGGGTGAATAGTGAATTTTTATAGGAATGGGGAGAAATTAAGGTTAGGGAAGGGGAATAAAAGGGGGCCATGGTCGTGTAAGCCCCGTTTTAGACGACCGTTGCCCACGCCCGTGTGGTGTACTCCTGGCCCGTGTTTTTCGTGAAATTTTAAGTCAGGGTCGCACACGGTCCCGTAGACATACCCGTGTCCCTAGGCCGTGTGGTGCACACAGTCACGTCGTACGGCCATGTGCACTTTCATTCACTTCTCCCATGTCGTGTTAGGTACACCACGCCCGTGTTCATGACTTGTGCTTATGGTCTAATGATTTAAGTTAGTATCATACACAGCTTGTGGACATGCCCGTGTGTCTAGGCCATGTGGCGCACATGGCCGTATCGCACGGCCATGTGGTGATTCATTTGCTTCTACCACGTCCGTGGTAGGTCCAACATGCCCGTGTCTGGTAATCAAGATTGCACACGGCTTTCAGGCATGGCTATGGCATCAGCCCATGTTGTATTCTGACTTGTTAAAAGTTTCATTTGTTTGTGCAAGTTCCCACACGGCCTCAGGCACGCCCGTGTTCATGACCGTGTGACTTTCACGGCTGCCTCACACCACCGTGGTGATTCAACGCATGCCTTGCCTCTTCTAATTTTTTGGGGAATTAAAGTACAGTTTTATCACGGTCTGGGACACGTTTGTGTCCCTTCACACGGCCGTGTGCACCACACGGCTGTATCACACGGCCGTGGCTATTTATTGCCGCTCATGTGTCATCCTGTCTTGGGGAAAATGTTTGTCCTATTTTAGCACGGCCCTGGACACGCCCGTGTCTCCTACTCGTGGTGATCCCATGGCCTAGGGCACGCCCATATTCTAGGCCGTGTGGGCCAAGAATACCTGCAGTTAGATTATATAAAACAAAAATGGAAAAACAAACTAAAGTTACTTAGTGGGGTTAGTGTTCGGGTTGCCTCCCGAGGAGTCTAAGCTTGACTTTACCTTGTGGGTACATTTAGGCAGGTTCACGGAGCCATAGCTCCTCTCCACTGTCTTTAAAATCCTCACTGTTATAAAGTTTAAGACGATGTCCATTTACTTTGAAAGTGCCTTGGGTTGGGTGACTTACCTCTACTGTGCCATATGCAAAGACGGTTTGGACTACGAAAGGACCTGACCATCGTGATTTAAGCTTCCCAGGAAACAATTTGATCCTTGAGTTATATAGCAGGACAAGGTCTCCAACTTCAAATTGCTTGTGTTGCTTTAAATGAGCATCATGGCGGCGCTTTGTTGCTTCCTTGTATAATCGTGAGTTCTCATATGCATTAGCTCGCCATTCATCTAACTTGTTCAGCTTATCAATCTCTTTTCACCTACGAGTTTAGGATCAAAGTTCAGAAATTTTATAGCCCAAATGCATTATGTTCTAGTTCAAATGGTAAATGACAACTCTTCCCATAAACAAGTCTGTAAGGGGATATTCCTATGGGGGTCTTAAAAGCAGTTCTATAGGCCCATAAAACATCATCTATTTTCTTTGCCCAATCCTTCCTATTTGACTCTATAGTCCTTTCTAGGATACGTTTAAGCTCTCGATTTGCGACTTCGACTTGTCCACTAGTTTGAGGATGGTAAGGGGTAGCTGTTCTATGGTAAACTCCGTATTTCTTAAGAGTTTTATCAAATTGAATGTTACGGAAATTAGTACCCCTATCACTGATAATTGCTCTAGGTGTTCCAAATCAAGAGAAGAGTTTCTTAAGGAACCTCACCACCACTCTAGCATCATTAGTAGGTAAGGCTTGGGCTTCCACCCATTTAGACATATAATCAATGACCACTAAGATATATTTATTCCCAAATGAGCTAGGGAATGGACCCATGAAATCAATACCACATACATTAAAAATTTCACATGAAAGCATGTACGTTTGAGGCATTTCATCATATTTAGAGATATTACCTGTTCGTTGGCATTTATCACAAGAAGTAACATACCTGTTGGCATCTTTGAATAATGTGGGCCAATAAAAACCTGATTTGAGTGTTTTATGTGCGGTCCTAGTCCCATTATAATGTCCTCCAGTTGGTCTTGAGTGGCAATGTTCCAAGATTCTAATTGCTTCTGACTATGTAACGCATCTTCTAATGACTTGATATGCACATATACGAAAAAGAAAAGAATTTTCCCAAAAGTAGTTTTTCACATCAGTAAAGAAGCATTTCTTTTGCTGATGTGTCAGCCCTGTCGATGTGACGTTAGCAGCTAAATAATTTGCAATGTCTGTGAACCAAGGTTCCTCGAAGTCAGATATAGCAAAAAGTTGTTCTTCAGGGAACGAGTCATTTATCTTATGTTCATCAAGCTCCTTGAGATGTGGGTTTTCTAATCTAGATAGATGATCTACTACAAGATTTTCTACTCCCTTCTTATCTTGAATTTCTAAATCGAATTACTGCAACAATAAAATCCATCTTGTTAGTCGAGGTTTTGCATCTGTTTTAGTAAGGTGGTATCGAAGAGCTGAATGGTCAGTGTAAACGACAACTTTAGATAATATTAAATATGGTTTAAATTTATCGAATGCAAAAACCACATCCAACAATTCCTTCTCAATCGTCATATAATTTTCTTATGCGACTGTCAATGTTTTGCTAGCATAATAGATCGGTTGAAAGTGATTGTCTTTCCGTTGTCCAAGAACCGCACTCATTGCAAAATCACTTGCATCACACATTAGTTCAAAGGGTAAATTGCAATCAAGTGCAACTACAATTGGAGCATTAATTAATTTATCTTTAAGCATATTAAATGCTTCTAAACATTCCTGACTGAAATTGAAAGGCACATCTTTTTCTAGTAAATTCATTAAAGGCTTAGCTATTTTAGAAAAATCTTTCATAAATCTTCTATAAAATCTAGCATGACCCAAAAAGCATCGAATATCCTTAACTGAACTAGGGGGAGGTAATTTCTCAATAGTTTTAACTTTCGCTTTGTCAACTCAATTCCCTTGCTAGAAGTTTTGTGGCCTAACACAATCCCTTCACGAACCATGAAGTGACATTTTTCCCAATTCAGTACAAGGTTCATTTCCTCACATCTCATTAGAACTCGTTTTAAATTTTCAAGGAAAAGATGGAAAGAGTTACCGAATACCGAGAAGTCATCCATAAATACCTCTATAATGTTTTCTATGAGTTCATCAAAAATGGCCAACATGTATCGCTGAAAAGTAGCAAGAGCATTACATAATCCAAAAGGCATTCATCGAGAAGCAAATGTACCATATGGACATGTAAATGTCATTTTCTCTTGGTCCTCAGGAGTTATTGGGATTTGGAGATAACTAGTAGTCCATCTAGGAAGCAATAATACATATGCCCAGATAATCTTTCCAACATCTGATCAATGAACAATAAGGGAAAGTGATCTTTTCTTGTGGCATCATTTAATCTCCTATAGTCAATGTAAACTCTCCATCCCATGACTGTTCGCATTGGAATTAATTTGTTCTTCTCATTGGCCACAACAGTCATGCCTCCTTTTTTAGGAACAACCTGCACAAGGCTTACCTAAGAACTGTCAGAAATAGGATAAATAATTCCAGCATCTAGAAGTTTAATTACCTCGGCTTTTACAACTTCTTTCATGTTAGGATTCAGTCACTTTTGAGCTTACACACAAGGTTTATATTCGTCTTCCATTAAAATTTTATGTATGCAAAAAGACGGGCTAATCTCTCTTATGTCAGAAATCTTCCAAGCTATGGCTCTTTTGTGCTCCTTCAACACTTGGAGTAACTCGTCGGTTGGCTGTAAATCTGAAGCAATAATACTGGTAATGTGGAATTATTTCCACAAAACGCATATTCTAAGTGATTTGGTAGTTGCTTTAATTCTAATTTAGGAGGTTCCTCAACAAAGGGTTTTAATTTTAGTTCATTTTTTACCTCAATACCCTCATAGCTCTTCTGTTTCAATGAAGGCTCACTAGAATTTAGTTCGGCTTTTACCTCACCTATCGCAGAATCATCATCATTTACCTCCTCTTCTTGGACAAGACACAGTTCCAACGTGTCCTTATGTACGATTTCCTGTAAAGAATTTGAATAGCATGATCAATAAAATCAATAAAATCAATAAAATAACAGGAATCATCTTATTCCCTATAAAATCTCATGGCATCATAAATTTTAAAAATAATCTCTTCGTCACCTACTCTAAGCACAAGTTTACCATCACCCACATCAATAACCACCCTAGTAGTGACTAAAAATGGTCGACCTAAAATTAAAGACACCTCAACATCCTCATCCATGTCAAGCACAACAAAATCAACAAGAAATATGAATTTATCTACTTTTACAAGTACATCCTCGATAATACCCCTAGATATTTAACAGATCTGTTAGCTAGTTGAATACTCATCCTAGTAGGTTTTGGTTCCCCAAGGCCAAGTTGCTTGAACATTTTGTAGGGCATCAGATTAATGCTAGCGCCTAAATCAGCTAGTGCCTTCTCAACATTTTAACTACCAATTAAGTAGGGAATACTAAAACTTCCTGGATCTTTCAATTGGTTGGCAGTTTATTTTGAAGTATGGCTGAGCACTCCTCATTGAGTTCCACTGTAGACAATTCTTCAAACTTCCTTTTATTTGTTAGAAACTCCTTCAAAAATTTTGCGTATGTAGGCATCTGCGAGATAGCTTTAACAAAAGGTAAGTTAATATGTAATTGTTTAAACAGTTCAAGAAATTTACCGAATTGTGCATGCATGCGGTCTTTCTTCAACTTTGCTAGATACAGGATTGGTGGTTTATATTCCCTCAGTACCAGTTTTTCATTATTTTTGGGTTTTACCTTCTCATCCACTTTTCTGTTCGCTTCCTGTGGCAGCTTCTTTTTAGATTCAGCTAACACTTTCTCACTTCTTAGTGTAATTGCTTTCACATGCTCTTTTGGGTTGGGTTTGGTGTTACTAGGTAGACTTCCTGGTGGTCTCTCCGAAATCATTTTAGCCAGCTGTCCTATTTGATTTTTGAGTCCTTGAATTGATGCTTGTTGATTTTTAAGTGCAGTTTTAGTGTTCTGAAAATGAGCTTCTGCTCTGAAATAAAATTTGTCATCATCTCCTCAAGATTCGGCTTTTTCTCTTACTGGTAAGGTTATTGTTGGAAGCCTGGAGGGGGTGGTGGTCTTTGATTCCCTTGGCCTCCCCATGAGAAATTTAGTTGGTTCCTCCAACCTGCATTGTAAGTGTTACTATAAGGATTATTTTGAAGTCAAGGATTATTACCCATATAATTCATTTGCTCGTTCTCCATGTTAGGGCTGTAGGGTGAATATTCTGAATTGCTCGTTCCACCTCCACTTGTATCGCAGTTCATTACTAGATGAACTTGTGTAGAACCAAGTAAACCATCAATTTTTCTATTCAAATGTTCTACCTGATTTGAAAGCATAGAAACCAAATTGACGTTAAAAACCTCAGCTGCTTTTGTCGACTTTTTCCTCATGACTTGCCACTGATAATTATTCAGTGACATCTCTTCTATGAACTCATAAGCCTCTTCAGGTGTCTTATTATTGGTAGTTCCACTAGTAGTTAAGTCGATCATTTGTCTAGCTGAGGGATTCAAACCGTTGTGGAAAGTTTGAACCTGTAGCCAAAGAGGTAACCCATGATGAGGGCACCTTCTCAATAGATCCTTGTATCTCTCCCACGCACTTCTAAGTCCATTTATACAAAAGAAGAGATATCATTCCTTAACTTTTCCGTTTTGGCCGGTAGAAAGTATTTGAGTAAAAAATTTTTGCTCATTTGTTCCCAAGTAGTGATTGACCCTCGTGGTAACGAGTTCAACCACTGTTTAGCCTTATTCCTTAATGAAAAGGGAAATAAACGAAGGTGAATGGCATCATCAGAAATGCCATTTATTTTGAAAGTATCGCAGAACTCTAAGAAGTTGGCCAAATGAATATTTGGGTCTTCATCCTGCAAACCATCAAACTGAACAAACTGTTGAATCATTTGTATAGTGTTAGGTTTCAGTTCAAAATTATTTGCAGCAATTGTAGGTCTAACAATACTCGATTCAGCCCCCGTTAAACTAGGCTTAGCATAGTCGTACATAGTACGAGGAGTAGGATTCTGATTCACTGGATTTGCGGCAACCACAGGAGGTAGTGGATTATTTTGATTTTTAGCCATCTCCTCGGTTGTAGTATAGATATCATCCTCTCGCTCTTCCTCTATGTATTGTAGACTTCACCTTATTTCTCTTCGGTTTCTGCGAGCTGTGCTCTCGATCTCACTGTCAAAAAGAAAAGGTCCTGATGGGCACCTCCTTGTCATAAACTAGAGACACCTGCTAGAAGCAATTAAAAAGAAAAATTTAGAAAAGAAAAATTAAACTAAAAACAAAAAGTAAATTGCAATAAAAGTAAAAATGGCTAAAGTAATAAAAATCAAGCGTTCCTGGCAACGACGCCAAAAACTTGATGGTCACTAGACTAACTAAAAATTCGACTAAGGCAAGCGCACCTATTGAACAGTAGTATAGTTATAGTGAGACCGAAAATATCGTATCCACAAGGACTAAAAGTACTAGTAATTACTACCTTTTTATTATCTAACCTAAAAATTTAAGGGACGTTTAACTAAAATTAACTATCTAATTGACTAAGAACGCGACAGAGAATAAAGTTGGAAAATACTTTTGGAAAACTGATGGAGAAGACAATGCCCAAGGAAGAATCCACCTAGACTTCTCTTACTACTTCTGAATTAGATGATTTATTCACTTGAATTAATCCGTAGAAATCCCTACTTTATGTTAATATCTTTTTCGAGACTAAAAACAACTGACTCTAGGTTAATTAATCGAAATCTCTTTCTAATTAAAACCCCTATTGTCGCATTAACTCGACCTATGGATTCCCTTATTAGATTTGACTCTAATCTGACAGATTTATATCGTCCTATCTCTAGCATTGCATGCAACTCCGCTTAATTATGGAGGATCTACTCTTAAACAGGGACTTTTGCTCCACTGAATAAGCACATCAAAACCTGAATTAATATCCTGAAATATTAAAACAAGGATTAAATCTTACAATTAAGAATAAGAACAAGTATTTATCATATAATTCAAACAGTAATAAGATCCGTCTTAGGTTTCAACTTCCCTAAGTATTTAGGGAATTTAGTTCATAACAATAGAGGAAAACATTTCAAAATTGGGACAACAACAAAACATAAACAAACCCAAAGAACTTCTAAGGAAATTGAATGGCCATCTTCAGTCTTGAAGGTGATCCTTTTTTCGAGTTGATTTCGATGGCTGTTCTTCGTGTATTTTATGCTTTTCTACTCTGCCTCCCCCTTTAATCCTCCTTTAAGATGTTTAGATAGACTTTGGAATGCCCAAAATAGCCCAAACTTAGCCTTTTCTGAGTAGAATTAGACATGAGCCCGACAAGGACACGGCCGTGTGACATGCCCGTGTGAAGGTGCTCAGGCCGTGTGCAATTCTGACTTGGTTTAATGTCGACACGGCCATGACACACAGGCCTGTGACCTACCCGTGTGTAACACACGATCGTGCGGATTACCAATATGGAAGTGCCTAGGCCGTGTGAAACATTGAATTAGGCCCAATTTGTCCTTTTTGGCCTGTTTCTTACTCATTTTGATATCCTAAGCTCTCCTGAGTATAAAACATGAAATTAAATGATTAGGAGCATCAAACTCATTAAATCTTATGATAATCTTTCCAAAAGTATGCCAAGCATGGGGGTAAAAATATGTATATATTATGGTTTATCATATACAAATACACTTATCATTTTAAGCATATAAGTATCGTAAATTACATATACTCCATAACCAAATACTATCACAAACCATATAGTTCATATACATCTCACATATTTCCAAATTCATTGCACATATAGCATAATTTCTCATACTTATCTCACATATCATCTCTTGCACATATACTTACTTCTCATGAAGACACATCTCTACGTACCTGAATCGGTTATTCATTCATTCAATCACATATTTCTTAGAATGCCTGTTGAACTGTACAGAATTAAATAGGATATGCGAATAACTCGAAAAGCTCGTACAATGCCAACGTCTTAGACGTGGTTTGACATGTAATCAAATCTCGATGCCACTGTCCCAAACAGGGTCTTACACGAAAATCAAATACGATGTCGATGTCCTAGACATGGTCTTACACGTAAATCTCAAATCGATGCCAATGTCCCAGACGTGATTTTACATGAAATTACAAATAGGAATCCTATGTCACGACATATGTATCCTAACTATTCCTATGGTTCGTACGGGCTTTCGGAATCGAAACCTTCTCAATTTCACATATTCAACTTCTATAACCATTTATCACAATTTAATATCATATAAACATGAATAAATCAATTCAAACACATTTATTTGTATATAGACTTACCTCGTATGGAAATGAACGAAAACGAATGACTATTCAACGACTTTTGGCTTTCCTCAATCTAATTTCGTTTTCTTTGGTTATTGATCTAAACACATTCAAATTTGACTTATTCAATCTCAAATTTATTCAAATCAATCCATAAGCACATATTTAGGGCATTTTACAAATTAGCCCTCACATTTTCACATTTTAACATTTTAGTCCCTATTTCATAAAATCACAAAATATGCATAATTTTCGTACATACATGCCTAGCCGAATTTTCCTTTAGTTCATATAAGCCCACATATTTCGTTTATTTCACATTTTAGCCCCTCAATTTCTCATTTTCATAATTTAGTCTAAAATACTCAAATTCATCAAAAATCCCAATATAAAACATAGTAATCCAACACATATCTTTCATTTTCTATCATCAAACTTCATAAAACTCACATTATCAACAATGGACATCTTAAAATCATAATCAAATTAAAAAATTGAGGCATGGGCTTGATAAAACACAAAGCAACGATCACAAAAACGTAGAAATAATCAAAAACGAATCAAAACACATACCTAAATCATCAATTTCCTTAGCTGAACCCTAGGACTCGTTTTCTTTTCTTTTTCCTTGTACTTTCGGCAAAGAATGAATGATAATGGATGAATTTTGCTTTTGTTTTAATTTAATTAACATTAATGCACATTTTACCATTTTCCCCCTTTAATAAACCATTTAAAAACCATCATTTTAATGCCCATTTATGTCCATTCCCACTATCAATGGACTAAGGACCTCTCCTTTAATAAGATATAGCACTTAAGTACTTTTAACAAATAGCTATCCACTTTTACATTTTACGCTATTAGGTCCTTTTTCTAAATTAAGCACACAAACGATCAAATTTTCACACCAAGCTTTAATAGATATCAATTCACATATTATAAGCATAGAAAATAATATTAAAATATTTTTCTGTCTTGGATTTGTGGTCCCGAAACCACTATTATCACTAGGGTCTAAACCAAGATGTTACAACTATCCCCCCTTAGGGATTTTCGTCCTCGAACATCTTACCGTTGAACAGATTTGGATATTGTTGTCTTATAGCATCTTCGGGCTCCCATGTAGCCTCTTGAACACCGTGTCGATGCCACATTACTTTTACTAATGGAATTTTCTTATTTCTCAATTCTTTAACTTCACGAGCCAAGATACAGATCGGTTCTTCTTTATAGGTCATATCAGATTGAATTTCTATCTCAAATGAGGAAATCACATGCGAGGGATCAGATTTGTACCGTCGAAGTATTTATACATGAAACACATTATGAATCTTTTCTAACTAAGGTGGCAATAGAAATCTATACACAATTGGCCCGACATGCTCTATGATTTCATACGGCCTGATGAATCTCGGACTTAATTTACCTTTACGGCCGAACCGAAGTACTTTCTTCCACACAGACACTTTCATAAATACTTTGTCGCCGATCTCAAATTCAATATCTTTTCGTTTCAAATCTGCATATGATTTTTGACGATCAGAAGCTGCTTTCAGACTATCTCGGATTATCTTTACTTTCTGTTCAATCTCTTTAATCAAATCAACCTCGTGAATCTTATTCTCACTTAGCTCAATCTAATACAAAGGTGTATGACATTTTCTACCATATAAGGCTTCGTATGATGCCATTTTAATGCTCGATTGAAAACTGTCATTATAAGCAAATTGAATTAATGGCAAATACTGTTACCACGTACCTTCAAACTTAAGAATGCAACATCTCAACATATCCTCGAGAATCTGAATAATGTGTTCAGATTGACCATCCGTCTACAGGTGAAAAGCAGTACTGAAGTGTAATTTTGTACCTAAAGCCTCTTGTAGTTTCTTCCAAAACTGTGAAATGAATCTTAGA
Organism: Gossypium hirsutum; assembly: GCF_007990345.1. Taxonomy (NCBI): domain Eukaryota; kingdom Viridiplantae; phylum Streptophyta; class Magnoliopsida; order Malvales; family Malvaceae; genus Gossypium; species Gossypium hirsutum. The sequence goes on along the minus strand of NC_053426.1, from coordinate 52,039,007 downwards.
TCTCTATCTAACACAATAGACAATGGTACCCAGTGCAATCTTATAATATCGAAAATGTATAACTCAGCTAATTTATCAAGCGAGTAATCAGATCGTACCAGAATAAAATGAGTTTGTTTCGTCAATGGATCAACCACAACCCAAATTGCATCTTTCTTTCTCGGAGATAAGGGCAAACCCGAAACAAAACCCATTATTATTCTATCCCATTTCCACTCTAGAATCATAATTGATTGTAACAAATCGGATGGCATCTGATGTTCAGCTTTAACTTGCTGACAGATCAAACATTTCGAAACAAAGTCAGAGATATCTCTTTTCATTCTAGACCACCAGTAATGACGTTTCAGATCATTATACATTTTCGTACTACCTGGATGTACAGATAAACAACTATTGTGAGCTTTGCTCAAAATCATCTGAATCAACTCTGAGTTTCTCGAAACACAAATCCGACCTCAGAATCTCAAATAATCATCATTATCAATTCGATATTAAAAATCATAATCTAAATCACACTAAGCTCATTTTGCTATTATCTCATTATCAACTTTCTATGCATCAATATTTTGTTGTAAAAACAACGGTCTTGCTTTCAATTTGGCTAAAATCGAACCATCATCAGATAGAGCTAAATGAGTATTCATCATACGCAATGTAAACAATGATTTCCGACTCAAAGCATCAGCAACAACGTTTGCTTTTCCCGGATAATAATCAATATCAAGCTCGTAATCTTTTAGCAGTTCTAGCATCTTCTCTATCAAAGGTTCAAATCTTTCTGAGTCATCAGATATTTCAAACTTTTATGATCAGAATAAACATGACATTTCTCACCAAACAGATAGTGATGCCAAATTTTCAAAGCAAACACAATTGTGGCTAATTCAAGGACGTGTATCAAATAATTCTTTTCATATGGCTTTAACAGTCTCGAAACATAGGTATAACTTTGCCTTCTTGCATCAGAACACAACCTAAACCGTTCATTGAAGCGTCACTATAAATGAAAAATTCTTTATCAGATTCTGGTTGTACCAACTTTGGAGCTTTAGTCAATAAGGCTTTCAACTCATTGAAACTTTTCTAACATTTATCTGACCACTCAAACTTAACATCTTTCTAAAATAATTTTGTCAACGGAGTTGCAATCATAGAAAAGCCTTTCATAAATAGTCTATAATAATCGACAAGTCCCAAAAAACTGCAGACTTCAGAAACATTTCTCGAAGGTTTCCAATCTAAGATAGTTGAAATTTTACTCGAATCAACTCTGATACCTAATGCTGACACAATATGTCCCAAAAAACCAACTTCGCGTAACCAGAATTCGCATTTGCTGAACTTTGCAAATAACTGCTTATTATGCAAAGTCTGTAACACTATTCTCAAATGCTCAGCAAGTTCGGTTTCATCACGCGAATAAATCAAAATGTCATCAATGAATACGACAACAAATCAATCTAAATACGGTTTGAAAATTTTGTTCATCAAATCTATAAAGACAGCAGGTGCATTCGTTAATCCGAAAGGCATAACTAAAAACTCATAGTGTCTGTACTTCATTCTGAATGCAGTTTTTGGAATGTTTGAATCTTTTACCCTCAACTAATAACAACCTAATCTCAAGTCTATTTTTGAAAACACAGTAGCTCCTTTCAACTGATCAAACAAATATTCAATTATGGGAAGAGGATATTTATTCTTGATATTCACTTTGTTCAACTGACGGTAATCAATGCACATTCTCATCGTACCATGTTTCTTTTTCACAAGCAAAACAGGAGCACCTTAGGGAGAAAAGCTCGGTCTTGCGAATCCTCTATTATTTAACTCTTTCAATTGAGACTTTAATTCTTTTAACTCGGTCGGAGCCATTCTATACGGAGCTATCGAAATCGGAGTAGTTCTTGGCACTAATTCAATGCCAAACTCAACTTTTTGAATTGGAGGTAATCTTGGAAGTTCTTTAGGAAACACATCAGGGAATTCACAGACAATAGGTACTGATTCAATTTTCTTTTCTGTCACTTTCGAATCAATCACATAAGCAAAGTAGGCTTTACAACCCTTTCTCACATATTTCGGAGCTAACATCGAAGAAATTACTATCGATAAACCTTTCAGATCATTAGACTCAATCGGAATAATCTCATCATTCTAACATCACAAGTCAATAGTCTTCCATTTGTAGTTTCCAATAGCATCGTGCAAAGTTAACCAATCCATTAGAATTATGAAATTTGTCGAATGGTAATAACATTAAATCAGCCGGAAAACATGAATCTCGAATCATCAATGGACAATTCTTACATACTTTGTCAACTAAAACACACTGGCTTAAGGGGTTCGATACTCTAATTACAAATTCAGTAGACTCTAGGCAAAGTCTTACTGTTCACTAAGTGCATGTGTGACAGCCCTAAATTGACCCTAGTCGGGAAACGATTTTGGGACCGCTAAACCGAGTCACCGAAGTATTTGAATATGATATATATTGTCTAAAATATGTGAATATGAATGTGTGAAAGTTTTAAGCTTCGATTTAGTCGATTGCATGTGAATTTAGTTAATAGGACTTATGTGTGACACTTTTGAAATGTGATAGGTTAATCTATAAGGATCTATTAAAGCATGTAGTGAAAACAATGGTTTTGCATGTCAAATACTCCTTTTTTTTATACATAGTGGCCGGCCATGATGGTACATATATTAAAATATGTAGTAAATCTTAATTAAATGGTTATTATTTTATGTAAAAGAAAGGAAATAAATAAAAGAAATAATAAGGATAATAAAAGAAAAGAAGAAGGAAAGGGTGAGGAAAAAAGAAAAGGAGAAATCGGTTCTTCTTGGTCGAAATGAAAAGAGGAAGAAGGGAGGGAAGCATTCGGTCATCTTAGGTTAATATTAAGGTATGTTAATGCTCTTTCATTGAAAATCTTTGTATATTTGGAGTGGTCATCAAGTATAGAAGCTAGCTCATGGAAAATGTTTTTGTAAAGTTATGAAGATGACATTCGGTCATGGATGTTTGTATTTCTTTGATGTTGTTTTTGATGCTTTAGTGTATTGAGGATTGATTATAGATGAGTTGAGCTTGGTAAAATTAAATGTTTGTGGCTTAATTGCTTAATGACAATCGGCTATGTTGAAATGCTAAATTAGTGCTAAATTGTAAGTATTTAATTGAGTGTTAGCCGAAATTGAGCTTATGATAGTAATTAGAATTTGTGAAATTTATGCATTTTGTGGTCCAAGTGTGATAAGAACCATACGGTTATGGCATATAAGCATGAAGATTTGTGGATGTTTTAGAATTGGCCTAAGTGTTTTAGTCATTAATATATATATTGCCGAATGTTCGCTTAAGTAATTGGTTAAGTACATTGTTGTTAAATGCTTGTTGTTTTTGTATAATTGTTGCCTAGCTACTAAATGAACTTAGGGTATTATGGATAAGTTTAAGAGTGGCATAATTGAAATGAAGTTTGCTTGTGCCGAATGTGATTTTAGTGCATGAATTAGGAGTTTTAATTTCATTCGGTAACTCATACCAAATTGGGAGATAGCATTAAACATTAGTTTTATTTGTTAAATAATTGAAGTGAGCTTTGAATGGTTGTTTTGCTTATAATGGCCAATGTGATGAATGTGAACATGCATATATGTGTATTAAGGTAAGTTTCATGGTGATTATGCTTGTGATGTTGGGTTGATATTCGGCATTGAGTAATGTGGGGTAAGGTGATTAATCGGCTATGAAATTAGCTAAATTGAATAGGTATGTTTAATGATATGCTTAGTGTAATGTATAATCTTGTAACTCGGTTTAGTATTGAGATAAAGGTTAGATGTATGATTGGATTTTGGTATGTGTTAAATTGGTTAATCAAAGATTTAATATGACGAAATGTTAATGAATAACATAATTGGTTTGCACCTTAAATAGTTGAAATAAAGCTTGCCGATTAAGATTAAATGTTTAAATTGTAATGGTCATATATAGGTATATATATATATGCCTTATGTATGTACCATGTACACATAAGGACATTTGGCAATATGATTAAATTCATGTATAAGGAAGCATGATAAATTAAGTGACTCCTTTCTTGTGAATGTGAATTAGATATAAATTAAATAAGCATGAAATCGAGTCATGGCATGTTTTATTAAATATGATACATATTGAAATCTATTGTTTTAGATATAGATTAAATGATATGTGATTGCCAAATGTGATTGTCAAGTGAATAATATTAGTTAAGTACTTAAGCAAATCTATTGTTTTACTTAAGCTTAAGAGCAAAGAGGATCAAAGTCGGATAGGGGAAAAGAGAAAGTAAACGAATAGCCATGGATATCTAGTCGTCGACCACTTCCGAGGTAAGTTTTAAGTGATTAAACGTTGAGTTAATTCAATCATAATAGGACATAATGAGTTGATTTAATAAGATATGATGTGGCCATGATATGTCTTAAACTCAAATGGTAAGTTCATAAGTGTTTGGACTTGGAAATTTAAGAGCAAATTGTAATAATTTGCTTAGGACAGCAGCAGTAAGGTGATTTTAGAAAATCACTATAAATTGTTGGTGTGGAATTATAGGCTGAATAAAATATGTAATCAAAGCTTAATTAGTATAGTTTCTTATAAAAGAGACCGTGTAAGCAAAGAAATTTCCGATAAAGAGATATTTAAAGTTGTGTGAGACAGTGTCAGAATGACTCCGAAATCCCCTGTTCTGTTTTTAGAAAATCATTATAATTTGTACAAAAATGGTTATAAGATAAAATTTATATGCTTAGACTCCTTAATGAATCTAGTTTCAAATGAAATTTGATTCGTAGTGAAGAGTGGTCAGATTAGTCAAACAGTGAAACAGGGGAAACTTTAAGACAAATCTGGTATTGATTGGCCAAACCTAAAATTCTTAAAATTTTATGGATGGAAGATATATGAGTCTATATTCAGGGAAAATTAACGGCAATTGATTTTGAGTTTTGTAGCTCCAGTTATAAATAATTTAGTGACTATTGCTCAGGAAAACAGCTTGTAGTGAATATGTGAATTTGTTGTAAACTTTGATGAAACTATTTGAGTTGCTTATAAGCTATTGCGGAAATTGATGTACAAGATAAATATATGTATATGTGGTAAAGCCGAATGGCTAATGTGAAATATATATATGAGATATGTATATGTGGTAAAGCCGAATGGCTAGTGTGAAATATGTATGAGATATGTATATGTGGTAAAGCCAAATGGCTAATGTGAAATATGTATGAGATATGTATATGTGGTAAAGCCGAATGGCTAATGTGAAATATATATATATGAGATATGTATATGTGGTAAAGCCGAATGGCTAATGTGAAATATGTATGAGATATGTACATGTGGTAAAGCCGAATGGTTAATGTGAAATATATATATGAGATATGTATATGTGGTAAAGCCGAATGGCTAATGTGAAATATGTATGAGATATGTATATGTGGTAAAGCCGAATGGCTAGTGTGAAATATATATATGAGATATGTATATGTGGTAAAGTCGAATGGCTAGTGTGAAATATATATGAGATATGTATATGTGGTAAAGCCGAATGGCTAATGTGAAATATGTATGAGATATGTACATGTGGTAAAGCCGAATGGTTAATGTGAAATATGTATATGAGATATGTATATGTGGTAAAGCCGAATGGCTAGTGTGAAATATATATGAGATATGTATATGTGGTAAAGCCGAATGGCTAGTGTGAAATATGTAGGAGATGTGTGTATATTGTGGCCGAATGACCAAATGTGAAAGGTGTGTATTATTAGATATTTGATGAGGCAAATGAATTACAAATATGATAGTCGATGTGAATGTTGTAACATGCGATTAAATGTACATGAAACTTGGAAATATATTCTGGGTAAGACCCGATGACTACGTGTGGAGATTATGTCCGGGTAAGACCCGATGACTACGTGTGGAGATTATGTCCGAGTAAGACCCGATGACTACGTGTGGAGATTTTGTCCGGGTAAGACCCGATAACTTCGTGTGGAGATTTCATCTGAGTTAAAGGTCTCGCCGATAATCCAAGTAGAGGTTAAAGCTATAAGACTTCGTAATAAGAATTGCTTATAAATATATTCAATGCGAAAGGTTAAATAGGTATGTACTCCAAGTTTATATGTGAGCTTGATTTGAACTAATTCATAAGGTAGTTATGTGATGCATACGTGAGAAATCTATGAGACTATTCCTATGATTATGTGACATCGGATCAGTGTGAGAGGTTATGTGAAATTATACAATACATCTATGTCACATGAACTCACTTTTATGTGAAAGTTTATCTGCCTATTGTATATGATGAGATGTGCATATTCGGTAAAGGGATGGTATGCCCGAAGGAAGAGTGAAATAAAAATACGAACAACTATGTTATAATTTGATTGTTATCTGTTGACACTGCTTAAAACTTACTAAGCATTGTAATGCTTACTCCGTTTACTTTGTTTCCTCTGTTTTATAGATCTCATTCCGAAGCTACAGGCTCGGGGATCGTCAGCAACTAGTCACACTATCACTATCCACTGCTTGTTACTGTTATGTTTTGAATTATTTTATGGCATGTATAGAATAGACCAGTGGCCGAAGAATATTTTGGTTAATGTATATAAGCCATGCGAAAATGGCATCTTTTGAATGTGTACTTATAGAAGTTTAGATTGTATCCCTGACTGTCTTTAGTACTTATCTAAAGGAATGTTAAAAAAAAAATTTTACTGTTCTGATATGAGTTTCAAGTCCGGTAATGCCCCTTTACCTATTCCGGCGACGGATACGGGATTGGGGTGTTACAACATGCATATATAAGAATGCATTCATCCTGGATCTATTAATGCAATCACAGAAGTATCACAAAGAGTGAAAGTACCAATAATAGTATCTAAAGATGAAGCTTCTTCGCATACATGAATAGCATAGGCTCTGGTAGGTGCCTGAGCCTCAGATCTAATAGTCATATCTTTAGTTCCCTTCTGGCTGCCACTCACATTACCCGTATTTCTCGGCAGTCTACCTCGAGCTGTATTACCACTAAGCCTCGAGTTTTGCACAATCTCTTGCTCTACAGACTCAGGGCATTCACGGATAAAGTGATCTAAGGTCCACATCTAAATCAAGCTTGATCATTTAATCTACAACTTTCCAGATGTCTTTTACCATAATGTCTACACTCGGGTCGATCGGATCGGACATTTCCAACACTTGCAACAGAAGTAGTTGGAGCTCTGAAACTCGAATGCGATCTAGTACGATCTCTACTCGAATGTCCCAGATTAGCCTTTGAACGGCTAAAATCATCTTGGAATTTCTTTGATGTTGAATGAAATGACTTGCTCAATGATCTTTTCTGCACTTCTCTAGCTTTTAAATCGGCTTTTCTTTTCTCTTTTCTGAGTTCTTCAACCTTATATGCTCTTTCAACAAGCACAACAAACTCTTTTATCTCCAAAATTCTGACTAACAAGAGGATATCTTCATTTAAACCATCTTCAAACCTTTTACACATTATTGCTTCAGTCGAGACACATTCTCGTGCATACTGGCTCAATCTCACAAATTCTCGCACATATTCCGTAATAGACATACGACCCTATTTTAGCTCAAGGAACTCTTTGCATTTCTGATCAATGAATCTCTCACTGATTTATTTCTTTTAGAATTTAGCTTGAAAGAAATCCCAGGTGACTCGTTCTCTTAGAACCACAAATATCAATGTCTTCCACCAATGATACGCTGTATCTCTCAAAAGTGAAATGACATATTTAAGACATTTGTCTGCCGTACATGACAATTCATCGAACACTCGTATTGTAGTCTCTAGCCAGAATTTAGCTCTCTCAACATCATCATTAGTACTAGCATAGAACTCTTTAGCCCTATATTTTCTAATTTTATCAACCAGAGGCTTATTCAATGGAATCAGATTAGCTTGTGGTGTGACAAGAACTTCTTAAGGATTAGGAAGGGGTGAAGGTTGTGGAATAGCTAGATTAGTTCTCATATACTGAGTGGACCAATCATTTATCATTTGGTGAAAAACTTGCTTAGCCTCTCCCTCGTGGCTGCTAGTAACAGGTCTAGAATCAGATGGTGCTGTCACTTGAGCGGGAGCAGGAGCATTACTTTCAACATCGTCAGCTATGGCTCGTTCGGGATCCATTTACTCTATAAAAGACACATTCTAATTGTTAGGAATCATTACACTATCGCAGTTCATATATATATGGCATGTATAGCTAGACTTACATACGCTACGTTAGTCCTAGAATCGACTAAATCATAGCTCTGATACAAACCAAATGTAACACCCCTAACCCGTATCCGTCGCCGGACTAGGGTTATGAGGCATTACCGGACATATCAGAACATTTCGTAATCATTTCACAATCAAAAGTCATACATCGTCATATCATAGTCAAATATAAACATAAAGTCCCTTTCGTAGGTCAACAAGACCTTAAACATGCATTAGGAAGAGATCGAGACTAAACTGAACACATACAAAATTTTTCGATGCTAAACAATTATTTCTAAGTTACAAAGGTCACATGCCCGTGTGAACAGGCAGTATACCTCACATGACATTAGACACGCCTGTGTGTCTAGGACGTGGTGAAACAGGGCATACATACTAACTTGTCCACATGGCCACAAGACACGCCCGTGTGCCAGTCCATATGAAAATTTGGGAGGCTACTTACTTGGGTTACACAGCCAGTCACACGCCTGTGTGTCTAGCCCGTACTTGAAACTGACTTAGCCACACGGCTTGGCACACACACATGTGTGCAACCGTATGGTCTACCCAGGCTCATTTCGAAATGGCCCTCGAGCAATATGGTACAGACACACACCTATGTCCCTACCCGTGTGGGCAAAAATAGGCCATTTACAAGGCCAATATGCCACCCATTTTTGGTCCTCCCTACAAGCATCAATTGCACCATAATTTCAACCAATTTCCTTCCTAAAACATATATCATTCATGTCATATTACTATCAACCTAATTCATGCTTATAATCCATATCAAATCATGCCAAATCATAAGCCAAAGTCATACAAAAACATATGTTTCATAACCTCAATTTACTTCATTCAATCTCATACCATAATCTTACCAATTCCTCAAATAAGCACATACCAAAATCTTACCAAATTGACCAATTCTTTTTGGCCATTCATGAACAAATCATATTGGAAATATTGCATCACATAGTTTATACTCAAAAGTCATTCATAAACACAACCAAAACCAAGCCTTATAACATGGTTAAATATTCATAACTCAAAAACTTTTTCAACTATGTAACACTATTAGCTTTAAATAATCCACTACGTTCCTTCAACACATAAATCCTCTAATACTTTTGCCAGCCCCTCTGGTGTAATATTCTTGGAAAATTTAGAATGTTCATCTCTAACCTCCTCATTGCTAAACTAGTCATCAATAGGGTCTTCGTTGAATGGCACAAATTTACCTCGCACATAAATGAAGGGAGATTCTGGGGAATTTACATGAGCATATGTAACAGCCCATTTACAATGAAATAGAAACAGTGGTTTTGAGATGACAAATCTAACGCTGAAATATTTATTTTATTATTATTTATTTGTCTACAGCATGATAGTAGTATCGCATAAAAATTACGTTAAGAAATTTTATCGTTTGCATGCTTAATTTGATAAAAAGGACTAAATTCCAAAAGTTGCAAATTTTGAGTTCTATTAGTAAAAGGTGTCAAATTGCTATGAAATTGGAATATAAGTGGCCTTAAATGGTAATTAGACCATTCATATTAATTAATAGTGAAAAAAGATGGACATATTTTTTATGGTTTTAATGATTATTACTTAAGGTTATATAAGTAATTTAATAATTAAAACCAAAATAAGGAAAAACAAAATCATTCTTCTTGTCCATGCAACATCCCAAAATAGGGCCTAAACGGAACAGTGGTTGCGAAACCATGAATAGAAAAGTTTATTCCGATTAATTTTTATAATTTACCGAGTGATTAGATGCATGTGTTAGAGTATCGATGGAAAATTTTATAGATAGCATGCTTAATTTACCTACTAATGCTTAATTGCAAAAGTTGATAAATATGAGTTTTAGATGCTAAAGGATTAAATTGAAGAGAATAATTGAAGTACAGGTCCTTAAATGGTAATTAGACCATTAGGTTTTCATGGACAAAAATGGACATGCATAGATAAAAATAACTAAAGTTTTAATGAAGGGTATTTTAGTCATTTGGTAATTAAAAGATTAAAAAAGCGAAAAAGATGGCAAAATGTGCCCATCTTCTTCATTAGGCTGAAATTTCAAGGGTTCTTCATAGCTAGGGTTTTGTCAAGCTTCCAAGCTTCATAGTAAGTGATTCGAAGCCTCGTTTTTAATGTTCTTTATGTTTTTAAAGTCCCCGTAACTTGATTTAGCTTATTCTAGCAATAATTTAACCTAGGGTTCATATTTGGAAAAATACCCATAGGTGAAATGTGTTTATTTTGATGTTTTATTGTAGAATATGAAGCTTGAAATTATGTTAAAAGACTTGAGCTAAGCGATTTTAAGTGAAAATTAGTAAAACGACATAATCAATAAAAATACCTAATGGTCATAAGTACATGTTAGAGTGGAAATTTGATGTTTCCATAGGTAAATAGACGATCAGCATGTCATAAAACATAAGAATTAGGGATAAAATTTCATTTCCGAGCATGGGGGAAAAAGTGTAAATATGTAAAAGTTTAGGGGTAAAATTATAATTTTTCCAAAGTTAGAGTTAAGGACTGTTTTGATAAATGTGAATATTAAAGAAGTTAAATTTTCTATTATAAATCAAGAAGAACGAAAATTGGGGTTAGACCGAGGAAAGAAAAAGGTTGAGGACTAAATCAAAATATTTGATCGTATTTTGTATCGAGGTAAGTTTGCGGTAAATAAATGCAATATTTTATTATTTATAATTAATGATGTTATTTTTCAGCGTCTATATATTTATTTTTTAAATTTATTCCTTGATGATTCAAGCAAGAATTGATGGAGAAATGATACTTAAAAGTCCTGGTTGAACCTTAAGAATGTGTAGGATACAAATGTCATGACATTAGGGTTTAAGGATACCAAGTAAGACCATGCCAAGGCATGGCATTGGTAAGTTTTACAAGGTAAGGAAATCATGTAAGACCATGTCAAGACATGGCATTGATAAACTACGATAAGGCAAAGATCCCATGTAAGATTATGCCAAGGCATGGCAATGGTGAGTTCATAATGCAAGGATACCATGTAAGACCATGTCAAGACATGGCTATGGTAATTTTAAAACGGAAAGGTACCCGTGTATCCTTAGTATTCCAAGTGGTTCAAGGGAAAATTTAAAGAGTGTACCAAAGAGAATGTAAGGTAAGTCCATGTTCGAAAGGTTCAGGTTATCTTGATAATTCATTTAGAATGTTGTTATTTATTTACATGCAAACTTACTAAGCTTTATGCTTACTCCCTTTCTTTTCTCTCTTTTTTATAGTATCGCAAAGCCAACTCGAAAAATCATAGGGACATCAAAGATCGCCTCACACTTAACGAGCTATCTCGGTATTTTGTGACTAGAAATACTTTAAGTTATGGCATGTATAGGGACTTGGCTATTTTGTGTGTATGTCCTTATGATATGATTAAAGAATGGCATGTGAATACTTGGTAATGATTAGCTTGTGATATAGCTAAACAAGAACATGTTTTGGTATTATGTATGCCTAAATGAGGTTTGATGCAAAGAAATTATGGAGGAGTAAGAGTTGGCCATGGAACAGTTAGGAAACAGCAGCAGTGATTTGGTTTTAAAAAATCACTAAAAATTGTAGAAATCGAATTGAATGGTGAAAGAGATATAGAATTAAAGCTTATTGAGTCTATTTTCATAGGAAAGAAATAGAGAAAGCAAAAGAAGTTTATATCTTGAGATATTTAAATTTTTGTAAGACTGGTTCAGAGTGACTTCGTGATCCCCTGTTCCAAATTTGGAAAATCACTAGAAATTGTACAAAAATAATTATAAGTCATAGTTTTTATCTCTAGATTCCTTATTGAGTCTATTTTCATTAGAAAAAAAAAGAAACATTATCTAAATTCTTTGTAATGAGATAATTGATTTTTTGTGAAGAGAGATCAGGTCCGCTGAACTGCAAAATAGGGGAACTTTTAATGAATAAACTGTAGTAATTGGCCAAACCAAAAATTCTGGAAAAATTATGGTAAGAAGATATATGAGTCTAGTTTCAGGGAAAATTTAGGGATTTAAATTTCGAGTTTCTTAACTCGAGTTTTAATTAATTTAGTGACTATTATGCAGATGGACAGTTTTATTATGGACAGTGAAATAAATTGTTTTGATTTGTGTAAGTAATTGGAAAATTTTTAATGTTCCCGGTTTGGTCCCGAACCATTCCAATTGCACATTTTAGGTCCTCGAAGGCCCTTTTTAGGGATTTATTTGATGAATGCGAGCGAATTAATTTTTAAAAGTAAAAAAAATTATGCCCCGAAAAAGTAAGATAAGTCTAGTAATGCCTCGTGCTCGACTCCGGCGACGGTCTTGGGTAAGGGGTGTTACAGTCAATCTTCTTCTTGCCAATTTTTCTAAGGGGAAAACACCACTATTTTTGAGCTTCAACATTCGGCCATCTCTCTCTGGTGCATGTTAGTGCATTTTTGTCCCGTTTTTAATGATTTCTATGTTTTTGGGATAGTTGTAGCTTAGTCTAACTAGCCCGAGGACTAATTTGAAAAATTGTTAAAAGTCTAGGGTTTTACCATGAATTTATATTTGTTTTTTTTTAAGTTTGATCGATGAAAATGAATGTTTGATGATAATTGAACAACTTTTGTAAAGGGAATTTTGATGTATTTGTCAATTAGGGATTTAATTGAAAAATAGAAAATTATTCATGGTGAAATTGTGAAATAAATGAAATGAAGGGCTTGAGAGGGGTAAATTGCATGAATTTCATTTTATAAGCTTAAGGACTAAATTGTAATAGATTCAAAATTATAGGGGCAAAAGCATAAATTTTCCAAAATATGATTTTTGGATTTAATTGAATAGAATAAAGTTTGAATGATTTAAATTTGATTATTTAGATCAAGAAAAGCAACATACGAATTTAGATCGAAGAAAAGAAAAAGTGTTGGATTAGTCGATCGTATTTCTTCGATTGTGGTCGAAGTAAGTTTGTACATTTAATTAAAGTTGTATTATGCTCTATTTACATTCTTTTATGTTATATTATGGTATTACGTGTCTACGAAAAAATCAAACAAAGTTTTGGTGACTTTCGGATCCTGTTTGAACCTTAGGAATATATAGAATACAAATGACATGTCATTAAGGGTTACCATGTTTCGGGTGCTGGTCTTGTACGTCCCACCAGTGGTTGAGTTTTTGGCATGTGCTACGGTTACTTGACGCTTGTGTGAGTAGCACCGCATAGCTACGTCCTGACTAATAGCTTGTGTGAGAAAACCCACTTATGGCTCGAGAGAGAGCATTTATATGAGATAAGAGAATGTAATGGTTTTGACCATATGCTAGCACATAGTGTGCGAGATTCCTACGTATCCGATATTCTTCTAGTTGTTCAACGGGTATACAAAAGGGAATGATCGACAGATGTTTGGATAAGTAATGCTATGAAAGTATGAAACTGGTATGAAATGATGATGCTTTAAATATTATTAGCCATATTCATGAAAGTAGGAATGCTTATAAGTTATGAGCATAAAAGCTATTATTATGTGGTTATCCAACTTGAAAGGTTGTTGTTGCTTAGGCTTGTGCCAAGCTATGCTGGATTTTCTCATAAATTGCTTTTAAGCTCATATATATTGAAATGGTAATCTTTGTTTATGAATTACGAACTTACTAAGCATTATGTGCTTACTTCGTGTTATTTCTTTTATATTTTTAGATAATTGGAAGCTCGTTTGGTTTGGAAGCTTGTTAGAGATCTATCACACTATCCATCGGCTATATCGGTAGATTTTGAGTCATGGTTATAATGGCATGTATAGGTGTCTTTGTTTGATGAAATTAGCCATTATGTATGGCTTGTATATATGTTATTTTTGTTAATGATATAGTTGATATGATATCATGTATATATATGGTATTTAAAGTGGTTGTCATTTTGGCATCTAAGTACTTAGTGATGGTTGTTGAATGGATGAACATTAGGGAATGTTACGAGATGCTTTTTTGGTATGATACAGATAGTGCGTTGAAGTGTTAATGTGTCTGAAGTTAGAAGTTTTCTGGGATTAGTTGGTTATTACCGAAGATATGTCAAGGGATTCTCTATGATTGCTACATCGATGACGAGACTTCAACAAAAAAGACATGAAGTTTAAGTAGTCTGAGGAATGCCAGTAAAGTTTTAACTAGTTGAAAGCACTGTTGACCAAGGCACCAGTTCTAGTTCAGCCCAAATTGGGTAAAGATTTTGTGATCTTAAATGATGCATCTTTAAATTGTTTATGTTGTGTTTTAATAAAGAAGGCAAAGTGATGGCTTATACTTCCAAAAAGTTAAAGCCACACGAAAGAAATTATTCGACACATGATTTAGATCTAGCAGCTACTGTATTAGCGTTAAAGATTTGGCGACACCATTTATACGGAAAAAAAGTCATATTTTCATAGATCATAAAAGCTTGAAGTATTTAATGTCGCAAAAAGATTTGAATCTGAGACAACGCAGATGGCTTGAAGTATTATCACCCGAGTAAAGTGAATGCTCTAAGTAGAAAGTCTGTATTTACTTTTTGAGCATTGAAGACGCGATTGATGATATCTAATGATGATTCGATTTTTCCTGAGTTAAAAGCTAGATCGATGTTTTTACGATAGATTTGTAAGGCTCAGAAATGCGATGACGTGTTAGTAGCTAAACAAAAATTTTGTGAATCGACTCGAGATTCAAATTTTACTATTAGGTCTACTGATTATTTACTCTTTTGAGATAGAATTTGTGTACCGAGGAATCTAGAGTTAATTCATAAAAATTTACATGAAGCCCATAATGGTAGCTTGTCCATTCATCTAGGTAACACTAAAATGTACAGTGATTTGAAACAGATGTACTAGTGGCTAGGTATGAAGCGTGAGATTCCAGATTTTGTAACGAGATGTTTAGTATGTCAGCAAGTTAAAGCTGAAAATCAGATACCTTCTGGTTTGTTACAGCCAGTGATGATACCAGAATGGAAATCAGAGCATGTTACAATGAAATTTGTATCAGGTTTACCCTTGTCTTCGAGGAAGAAAGATGCCATTTGGGTTGTTGTTGATCGTCTGATGAAGTCTACACATTTTATCCTGGTACATACAAATTATTCTCTTTGGAGATTAGCTAAGCTTTATGTTTCTGAGATTGTCACAGGGTGCCAGTTTCTATTATTTCAGTTAGAGATCCGTAGTTTACATCGCAATTTTGGAGCAAGCTACAGGAAGTTCTAGGTATGCGGTTGCATTGTAGTACTGCATTTCATGCACAGACTAATGGTCAGTCTGAGTGAGTAATTCAGATATTGAAGGATATGCTTAGTTGTTGTATGTTAGAATTTGAAGGCAATTGGGAGAAATATTTACCATTAGTTGAGTTTGGGTACAATAAGAACTATCGGTCGAGTATAAAGATGGCACCCTACGAAGCTTTGTATGGTCGTAAATGCTTAAACTCCTTTTGTATTGGACTGAGCTCAGTGAGAAAAAGATTCATAGGGTTGATTTGATTCGTGATACTGAAGAAAAAGTAAAAGTAATTCGGGATAGTTGAAACCAGCTTTGGATCGAAAGAAATCATATCCATATCTTAACTATAAAGACATTGAAATTCAAGTTGGCAACAGAGTATTTCTGAAAGTACTGCCCTAGAATAAAGTTTTTCGATTCAGTCGTAAAGGGAAGCTAAGTCAGCAATTCATCGAGCCGTATGAGATTATTGAAAGAATCGGACTAGTGGCATATCAATTAGCTTTGTCTCATAGTTAGAAAAGATTCATAACGTGTTTCACATATCTATGTTGCGACGGTACTGATCTGACCCTTCACATATTATCTCACCCGCGGATGTTGAGATTCAATCTGATATGTCATACAGTGAGGAACCTATCAGAATTTTGGCTCGAGGGGTTAAAGAATTGAGAAATAAGAGCATAGCTTTAGTAAAGGTTCTTTGGCAATGATACAAGTTAGTGGAAGCCACCTAGGAACTAGAAGAAGCTATGAGAATGCAATATCCGAACCTCTTTTCTAGTAAGATTTTCGAGGCCAAAAATTCCTTTAGGGGAAGAGTTGTAACAGCCTATTTTCAGTGAAATCAGAATAGTGGCTTTGGGACCACAAATTCGACGTTGAAATATTTATTTTATTATTCTTTATTTTTCTACAACATGATAGTAGTATCGTATAAAAATATGTTAAGAAATTTTACCATTTGCAATCTTCATTTGATAAAAAGGACAAAAGTGCATACGGTGCAAATTTTGAGTTCTATTACTAAAAGGTGTCAAATTGCTATGAAGTTGGTATATAAGTGGCCTTAAATGGTAATTAGACCATTAATATTAATAGTGGACAAAGGTAGACATCTTTTTAATGGTTTTAATGATTATTACTTAAGGTTATATAAGTAATTTAATAAATAAAACCAAAATAAGTAAAAACAAAATCATTCTTCCTGTCCATCTACTTCTTTCCAATTTTTCTAAGGAGAAAACACCACCATTTTTTAGCTTCAACATTCGGCCGTCTCTCTCTAGTGCATGTAAGTGCATTTTTGTCCCGTTTTTAATTATTCCTATGTTTTTAGAGTCGTAGCTTAGTCTAGCTAGCCCGAGGATTAAGTTACAGAATCGTTAAAATTCTAGGGTTTTACCATGAATGTATATTAGTTGTTTTGTATGTTTGATGGATGAAAATGAATGTTTGATGATAGTTGAACAACTTTTGTAAAGGGAATTTTGATGTATTTGTCAATGAGGGATTTAATTGAAAAATAAAAAAATATTCATGGTGAAATTATGAAAGAAATGAAATGTAGGGCTTGTGAGAGGCCTAAATAAAATTCGATTATATTGGGTTGGTATCAAATTGCATGAATTTCATTTTATAAGCTTAAGGACTAAATTGTAATGGATTCAAAATTATAGGGGCAAAAGCATAATTTTTCCAAAATATGATTTTTGGATTTAATTGAAAAGAATTAAGTTTGAATGATTTAAATTTGATTATTTAGATCAAGAAAAGCAACTTACGGATTTAGATCAAAGAAAAGAAAAGTGTTGGATTAGTCGATCGTATTTCTTAGATTATGGTCGAGGTAAGTTCGTACATTTAATTTAAGTTGTATTATGCTCAATTTACATGCTTTTGTGTTATGTTACGGTATTATGTGTCTACGGTAAAATCCAACGAATTTTTGGCGACTTTCAGATCCCGTTTGAACCTTAGGAATATATAGGATGCAAATGACATGTCATTAGGGGTTACTGTGTTCTGAGTGTTAGTCTTGTACATCTTACCGATTGCTGAGTTTTTGGCATGTGTTGCGGCTACTTGATAGCTTGTGTGAGCAGCACCGTGTAACACCCCTAACCTGTATCCGTAGTCGAAATAGGGTTACGAGGCATTACCAATCAATATACTTCATTCTCATACATTTAAGCAATCATAATTAAAGTCCATATAAATCATTCACAATATCCCTTACATAGGTGTATGAGACCTTAAAACATGCTTAGAATTGGTTCGAGACTAACCGATAACATTTACAAACTTTAGGAAAATTAGAAAAAAAAATTCTTTAATTATAGGGTCACACGCCCCTGTGAATAGGCCATGTGGCTCACACGGTTACCAGACACGCCCGTGTCACAGGCTGTGTGAAAGTAGGGCATACATACTAACTTTTACAACATGGCCAGAGACATGCCCATGTGCCTTGGCCTAGGTCGAAACTGACTTGGGTCACACGGCTAACCACACGCCCGTGTGTCTAGCCTGTGTACCTTTTAAAATGGCCTTACATGCCCATGTGCCAAGGCTGCATGCCTCACACGGCCACCAGACACGCCCGTGTGTCTAAGCCTTGCTCGAGACTGACTTTAAATTGTAGGACTACCCCAGGGGTCACACAGCCGTGTAATATGACCGTGTGTCACACACGACTGAGACGCATGCCTATGTCTCTACTCGTGTGGACAAAAATAGGCCATTTGAAAAGTCAATTTTGCCTCCGTTTTCTCATACATATCAATCAACCTAAATGGTACCATTTCAAAACATATATAAGCAACCAAAAACCAATGAATATGTGCAAATATCATGTCATCTATACATAACCATCTCAATTACTCAATTCCATAACCACGACATGTCATTTAATATATACTAAAATCATCTAATTTGGATAACTTCTAAATGCATTTCATCATCATCTTAACACCTATTACATGCCATAAAATTTACCATTTCCACATCCCATAACCAATCCATCACATAAGCATTATATACATCATATAACTTACCAAATACATAATTCAAGCCAACTTTAATGGCTATACAAACCGAATTTATAAGCCAAGTCTCATCGCTAATATCATGACTCAAACCATTCCAAAATATCACTAGCCTATACATGTCATATACCATATATACAAACTTCAAAAGTACCAACAGGATGATCGATAGTGTGATGATGTTTCCTAACAATTTCTAGATCCAAGCTAGATCGATAAAACATAGACAAATAACACACAGTAAGCTTCATAGCTTCGTAAGTTCGTACCAAAAATACTCAACAATTCATAATGTACAAATCACAAATTAATAAACACTTAGTAGTTCTCATATCAACATTCAATTCCAATCCATGACTATTTATCATATATATATAAATGTATCAAGATGCATACACATAGTATCAACTATCACATAGGTATCGTTTGTACCTGTACTTTCCCATATTCATGTATTTCATTCTCACCACTTTATTCAATACGTTGAATCATTCGAAAATCTTACAATGCTTTAAGAATTCGCACACTTAGTGCATAAATATTCAGCCAAAGCTATAGTGATATCGCAGACTTAGTGCCATCACATTGAACCGAAGCTATCTCGATGTCGCACACTTAGTGCCACATAAAATCGAAGCTATTTCAATTCGCACACTAAGTGTTGTATATAGCCGAAGCTATCTCAAAACACACACTAAGTGCCAAACATGGTAGACTTGTCATTGTACACAGTCGTAGTCACAAATATACAATGTATGCATTATCAAAGCATTAAAAACATAATTATAACAAAGTTTATCACGTACGAACTTACCTCGTACTCAGAATTGACGAATCGGATCAATTACTCAATAACCTTTGATTTTCCCCAACCTATTTCCGATTCCTTTCTTTCTCGATCTATATGAGTTCAAAATTAACTCATTTAATCACACATTTATTCATTTCAATCCACAAAGTAGGGCATTTTACACTTTAGCCCCTAAAATTTCACATTTTGACATTTTAGTCCCTATCTCATAAAATCACAAAATACACATAATTTCAGATTTCTCATGCTTAGCCGAATTTTCATATAGTTTCTAGCTGTAACACCCCAAACCCGGCCTAAATGTTATGGCCGAATCTGGGATACCCCATTGAAGTGTGTTTCAACAACTTAGTTCCGTTGAAAAAAAATCCATTCTATATTAAAACCTCGTAGATTATATTTATGAAAATTTAAAGTGTCTTTCTCATTATTAAAACTCCAGTTTGTTTAGCAAAGTGTTATTCATATCAAATTATTACTGTGCTTTTAAAAACAATGTTTGTTTGTGGAAGGTTTCTAAAACATGGTGCGATTGTGTGGTGTTTTGAAAACATACATCTTTTTGAAAACTGTGGCTTACTTTTCGTAGATATGAATTATAGTAAATAAAACCCAAATCAAAAATAAAACTTTAAGAGGCCTTATTACATAACAAAAAATCGAAAATTAAATTACTTAATAAAAGTTAAAAGTGAAAGCAAGTGCAGTTGTGTGGCCACCGTCGATTCCTTCGCAGCATCGAATCGCCTAAGGATTACCTGCGTAGAAAAGTAGAAGGGTGAGTTTATGAAACTCAGTGTGTGATCCCCTAACTGCAGTCAATCAAACAGTAGGCAGATACAGTCTGGGCCTAAGCCCGTTTTAGTGAAAGTCCAGTATCAGTGTGAGCCGTAGCCCATTACTGTAGCAGTAATAGTAATGCAATCAGAAATCCTACCCATCCATCCTCTACACTCCACTCCATCTAGTCCTACACTCCATGTGGGGATAAAATCGACCCACCCATCCCTACACTCCAAAATATAGCATCGGTTGCGGCATTAAACAGTATATGCAGCAGAGCTACTAGTACAGTACACTTCCTCCAAATATATCAAACCCATCCCCATGTAACATGTCATGTCATAATATCATACGTGTATGCAGAAATGTCATGCTCAAATACAGTCATACATAATATAGGGGCATTTCAGTCATTTACCTTATAGGGTTATAAGGGTCATTTCATCTGTATGGGGTCTAAGTGTACTTACCGACCCAACAGTAGGTCCACAGTCGTCTTGGGTGACCCGTGAAACCTTAACAATCAAACAGTGAAAATGGGCCCAAAGCCCATAACACGACCCATGTAGGCCCACACGCTTGTGTGGCCCATACAGCCCAAAAATAACCTTGGTCGTGTGAACTACACAGTTTGGCCCACTAATCTCCACACGACCCATTTTGGCCCAACGTGGCCCAAAACGGCCTAAGCTCGTGAAATCGCTCATGGTGGCCTCTATTAACAAACGCCCATGTTTTAAGCGTTCGGATCACCACACAAGCGAGTGCACGCTCGTATAGTGTCTATGGACTTGTTTTCTGGCTTTTGCAAGCTCGTGTGGTGGTGTCTATGGACATGTTTTTTGGCTTCTGCCTTTTAATAGTTATCGTAATGTGATTACACACCTGTTTGGATTCAAGATACGCAATCCCTCTTGAAACGAGCTGCACCTAAAACAATTGACTATTCCACAACTAATGTTAGATACGCTTGAGCCTAAACCAAAAACAATTGATTCACAGTGGTGTTGTTACCTTACTGCTCCAAATAGACGTAGTCTACCACTCCGAAGATAAACCTCGCTCGTTACGATTAGTAGCTACCAAACACCATTCGATTGGACCGAATATTAGGAACTTAAGAAAAGAACAATAAATACAAACCAACAACTTCCAACCGATTGAGGCAAAAACTTCCACCCTTACCAAAGACTTACCACTCTAAATCACGTAGAACAGAACCAATCAGCCCAAGAACAGGAAATCGGTAGAAGAGGGGAATTAATCTGAAATAGTAAATAAGGGGTAGGGATTCAAAAAGAAACAAAAAAGAGTAAACGGTGCTCAAATAAATAAAAGCCAAAAGGAGAACAAATAAGGCAGAGGCCACAAAATTTGGGCAAATGAGGGACAATTGAATGAGGGGAAAAAAAGGTATAGTATGCGGCCAAGATACAAGGTGAAGAGAGGTCAAAATCGAGAGGGTTGAGGGAGAGAGAAAAAAGAATCACTGAGTACTTGCCAAAATGAAACCAGGAAAATGGAAAGGATTTGGTGAGGTATTCGACCAAAGAGACTTGATGCCAGAGAAAAGAGAAGCAAAGGCAATCTGTGGACAAAAACATTAGAAGAGAACAATCTGAGAAAGACCAAAATGAGTAGAACTCCGAATGATTAACACTATCAAACTGTCCCACAAATGACAAATACGAAACAACTAAAACCGCCAGATAGGAATTCGGACCAAGGAGAAAATAACCGAAATGAAATGACCAAACCTCCCAGTTACTTCTCAAAAGCCGAAAATTACCAGAAGTGAGAGTCCAAATTCGGCACACCATCTACCACTCCATTCAAAACTTCTAATTTCTCTCTCTATATCGCTCCTAAGATCACTCAACCATACCCCATTCATCCAACTCCCTACCAGCCAAAATTCCCTCCAACCAATCCCTAGAATTCGGCCACAATTCCTCACACTCCTCCAACACTCCAATTTCAGTCCCACTACAACACCTTCCCCACGTCAGTAGTAAAGCAAAACAAAATATTCTCTTGCGTTGCCAGGCCTCGAACCTAAGACCCCAAGCAACACTCCACACGCCTTTACCCGTAGACTAGCAGGCATTTTATGTCACGTTTTACCTATAATAATTTAAAAGACTACTAACTAAAGACAAGGGTTTATTCTTAAAAAAACAAAGTTTTTGCAAATGCCCAGGCTTGAACCCATGACTTCTTAAGCACCTCCCAGGACACTTAACCACTGAAACAGATACACAGTTGTGTTACACAACATACCGAAAATAAGTACCTACATTTTGGGGCGTTACACTAGCAGCCCATATCTTTCATTTATTCACACATTTAACCCCACATTTTTATATTTTTCACAAATTAGTCCCTAATATGCATTTTTACTCAAAAATCACTTTACAAAACAGGTATATCAAGCACCAAGGTTTCATTATTCATCATCAAACATTCAAAAACTCAAGCATTCATCAATGGCTACTTTCAAAATCATCAACACATTCCAAAATTTAGGCATGGGCTAGCTAGTACTCAAAGCAACGATCACGAAAACATAGAAATCATAAAAAATCGAACAAAACTCATACCTTAATCAAGCTTTTATGTTTTTGAACCGTAAAACACCATGGAAGCTTTATTTTCTCCTTAATATTCGGTCAAGATGAAGAAAATAAAGATGATTTGGCTTTTTTTTTCTTTTATTATACTTAATGCATAATTTACTATTTTAACCTTTGTTTATAAACATTTAAAACATCAAATACATGCCCATTTATGTCCATTCCCACTATTCATGGTCTAATTACAACATAAGAACCTCCCATTTAATAACCATGACAATTAGACACCTTTATCAAATAGAATGTAACTTTTGCAAATTACGCGATTTAGTCTTTTTCTCAAATTAACCACTTAAATGATAAAATTAACACACCAAACTTTCACAGATATCAAATCTCATGCCATAAACACACAAAATAATATTAAATTATTTTTTTGACTTAGATTTGTGGTCTCAAAATCACTATTCCAACTAGGGTCTAAACTGGGCTTTACACACCGCATAGCTACGTCTTGACTGGCAGTTTCTGTGAGCAGACCCACTTATGGCTCGAGAGAGAGCATTTATATGAGATAAGAGAATGTAATGATTTTTACAATATTTTAGTACATAGTGTATGAGATTCCTGTGTATTTGATATTATTCTAATGGTTCAACGGGTATACAAAGGGGAAAGATCGACATATGTTTGGATAAGTAATGCTATGAAAGTATGAAACTGGTGTAAAATGATGATGCGTTAAATATGATTAGCCATATTTATGAAAGTAGGAATGCTTATAAGCTATGTGCATAAAAGCTGTTATTATTAAAGTAGGAATACTTATAAGCTATGTGCATAAAAGCTATTATTATGTGGTTATCCAGCTTGAAAGGTTGTTGCTTAGGCTTGTGGCAAGCTATGTTGGATTTTCTCATAAATTGATTTTAAGCTTATTATTATTGAAATGGTAAGCTTTGTTTATGAATTACAAACTTACTAAGCATTATATGCTTACTTCGTGTTATTTCTCTTATGTTTTTAGATAATTGGAAGCTTGATCAGTTTGGAAGCTTGTCAGAGATCCATCACACTATCCGTCAACTATATCGATGAATCATGGTTATAATGGCATGTATAGGTGTCTTTGTATGATGAAATTATCCATTATGTGTGGCTTGTATATATGTTATTTTTGTTAATGATATAGTTGATATGATATCATGTATATACTCAAAGACACCCCAAACCCGGCCTAGACGTTATGACCGGATTTGATGCGCCACATCAAAGCGTTCAAAACATGCCGTATTACTTAGTTTGGAAAGACTTAGTTGGTGTTGTAAAAGACACTTTTAAAAGTAGGTTAAAGTGAATGGAAGCTGTGCACCAGGTAGGAAACCAGGAAAGAGAGGAGGTGAGTCCGTCGGACTGCTTAAGTACCAAGCTCCCTTCGGATCCAATCCTAGACATGCACACCGCCATTGCCACACTCTAACATCTCGTATAATTTTGAGCAAACCGTTTGGTTATGTCCATCTTAAGAAAAGGTTGAAAACGTTTGCTTAGCGGAAGTCTTACTTGTATTTGTGTTATTTTGAAATCACTTAGTGTTTTTGAAAACGCGTCTTAGAGCTAATCTATTTCGTTGGTTATCATAGATCAGTTTTATCATAATAGAATTAAATAATAAAGAAACAACCCAAACCATAAAAATAATTAGCGGCCTTATTACAAAAACCCAAAACCATAAACGAAAATATGGAAAATCTAGTTCACCAGAAGAAAACGAATTTGCAGAAAATGTGTGGCCACTCCGAATCCCACCCAGCTCCAAGTCCACCAACTAGGGCTCACCTGCAAGGATGGAAGAAAAAGGGGTGAGTTTGGGAAAACTCAGTGTATACAGAAACCCATCCAAAGCCCAAATTAGCTCGAGCCCATTGGGCCTAAGCCATATCCAGATAACAGTACACAGTAGACCGAAGCCCTTTTCAGAATACAGTAGCCAGGCCTTAGCCCGTTTTAACATAACAATGTGGCCCATAGGCCCAGTTCAGTAACATAAGTAACAATAGTAGTAATGAATGCAAGCCCAACTGGGGAGACTACTTAACCCACCAACCGCTACACTGCCCCGTACCAGCCCTACACTCCATGTGAGGAATAACTCAACCCACCCAGCCCTACACTCCACAATTGCAGCAACGCTGCTCAAATATCAGTAAGTTGAGGCAAAGCCTCCAGTACATGGATGAACCCCTTTCAATACTTCCTCCATCAATACCCCAATCCCATGCAACAGATATTAATAAAAGCATATCATGTAAAATACAATATTAATCAATCATGCAGTTTAGCCAATTTAAACCCTAGGGGTATTTCGGTAATTATGCTCTTTAGGGGTAATTTCGTACTTACGCAACTACACAAGCTATTTCAGTAATTTTTAGCCATTTATGCAATTTGGTTCCACCATCTAACTAACATGCTACTTTGCCCATCTCTTACCCATATTGGTTCGTAAGCCCATTGGGCCCAGTTTTGGCCCATCGAGGCCCTCTTTTCCCGAAGTATGTTAAGACGTCACACAAACTTACTTACCACCTTACGGTGCTAGATCTAACAATTACTCCACGTCTTGAGAGCATTCGCATACTCACAAGCCAATGAAATGCCGAAATTTCGGCATTTCGGCTTTTGCCGAATTGAACTAAGAAAGGGTGTTCGGTACACACCTGATTCGCGACGACTGCTACTGAAATCTCTTTCGATGTCCTACAATTGATTAGCACAGTTCTTATTTACATACCATAATCACTAAACCCCAAAACTTACTCATCCATGCTCAAACCATGTTCCTAAAAGCCTTTGAAACCTTACATTTTTGCCAAAATCGATAGCTAGCTCCGAATCCGATTGCTCCAACAACCCATGCCTTCAATCCAACACTTAAGAAGACACTAATGATTGACAGAAAATGTCAGTTAAAAACCCTTAGAGCCACATGCCCAAATCGACAGCCTCCCTAGATTTTAGGGACTTCGGCTTTTCCTAACTTTGTAAAATAGGACCAGGTCTGAGATGATGAACACTTACCCCTTACTCCTTTTTGATCTCCACGCAAACTGGTGTAGATTTATCTTTCAAACGATGGTAGAACTCGACTCCCGGAGTTTTGAAGTTTCGGCTATAAGCCCCCAAATCTATGGTTTTTTTCGGCTTTTGGGAGATGAAGGAGATGACAATGTGGGGCTATAACCTTGATGTAGAATTGCCGACAGGTATCTAGGGTTTAGAAAAGATGATTGTCGTTTATTAGGCACAAAAATATTGAAGGATTTGGCTTGGAAGAAAATGGCACAACTAATGTATTTTTCGAGGTTTAGGCTTTTGTGGTTTCGGCACAAGTGTTGATGAACAGCAGAATTGATAAATGGTTTTGAAGAAGAAAAATAGAAAAAGAAGAATAGGGGAAGTTGTAGTTTCAGCTAGAGAGGAAAAGGAGAGAAAAGAAAAACCTTGTGATGTCGGAGCAGAAGAGAACGGCACCACTCAAAACCCTAGGTGCCGAAATACTAACCTCACAACCCTCTGCCGATTTTTCCCTCTTCAATTCCCAAAATTCGGCCAACTCCTAGCCTCTCTCCTAATCCCTTAAATCTCTCCCCTTATCACTCCTTAATCCAAGCGTTTAGACTGATTCAAACTCTAATCTAGCAGAATCCACCTGGACTCTAACACTTACCCTTCCTGCACTTAAAAATAAATGCATCTATTTGTCAACACTGGGAATCGATCCCATGCCTTCCCCAATGCTCCACACGCCACCTTTTTAGGAGATTAGTGGTGTCACCCTTGCCACTTTACTAAGGCTCTTTTTTGTGATGCAATTTGCCCATAACTCTATACAAGGGTCACCTAGCCAGAACCCCTAACTCCTAAGTCCAAAAATTCAAAAATTCAACCGGGTTTTGGCCAACACATGGGCCTTCCATAAGCCCATTTACCTACTCAAAATATTAATTCCACATCCAAATACAAAATTTTAAAATCTTCACAAAATATTGAAAACCGCGAATAAATTCAAAAATTAGGATGTTACAACTCTACCCTCCTTAAAGAAATTTCGACCTCGAAATTTTACCTTATTAGAACAGTTGAGGGTACTGTTGACGCATAGCCTCCTCAGTCTCCCAAGTAGCTTCTTCCTTGCCGTGGTTCCTCCAAAATACTTTCACTAGCGGAACTGATTTCCTTCTCAACACCTTGACGTCACGATCAAGTATTTGCACAGGTTCCTCTTCGAAGGTTAAATCTGACTGTGCCTTGTTTTCTGCAACTGGTATGATATGAGTTGGGTCAGATCGATACCGCCTCAGCATGGATACATGAAAAATGTCGTGGATACGATGCAGTTCTGGTGGCAACTCTAGCTGATAAGCCACTGGTCCAACCCGCTTAACAATTCGGTAAGGCCCAATAAACCGTGGGCTTAACTTACCCTTCTTACCAAATCTCAAAATTTTCTTCCAAGGGGAAACCTTCAAGAAAACCATATCCCCAACAGCGAACTCAATCTCTTTGCGCTTCAGATCTGCATACGACTTCTGTCTATCGGATGCCTCCTTTAACCGATCCCTTATCAGCCTAACCTTGCTTTCAGTGTCTGCCACCAATTCTGGCCCAAGCACTTGTCGTTCACCCAACTCTGTCCAACACGTCGGCGTACGACATCTTCGCCTATAGAGCGCTTCATATGGTGCCATCTGAATACTTGCTTGATAGCTGTTATTGTAAGAAAACTCCGCCAATGGTAAGTAGTCCTCCCAACTTCCACGAAAATCAATGATACAACCTCTCAACATATCTTCCAGAACCTGAATAACCCTTTCTGACTGTCCATCTGTCTGTGGGTGAAAAGCGGTGCTAAAATCCAATCGTGTACCCAACGCTTCCTGCAACTTCCGCCAAAACCGAGATGTAAACCTAGGGTCTCGATCAGAAATTATCGACACTGGCACCCCATGCAGTCGCACTACCTCCGCCACATATAACTTGGCCAACTTTTGCAGTGAGTAGTCGGTACGAACAGGTATGAAATGAGCAGATTTTGTTAACCTATCCACAACTACCCACACCGAATCTTTCTTGGTGGGTGTCAAAGGCAACCCACTCACAAAGTCCATTGTTACTCTTTCCCATTTCCATAGTGGAATTTTCATAGGTTGCAGTAATCCCGAAGGTAATTGGTGCTCAGCCTTAACCTGCTGGCACGTCAGACATTTCCCAACAAATTCAGTCACCTCTTGTTTTAATCCGGGCCACCAGTACACTTCTCGCAAGTCTCAATATAACTTATTCCCTCCAGGATGCATGGCACAGAGTCCACCATGAGCCTCTTTTAGAATTAACTGCCTCAATTCAGGGTCCTTTGGAATAGAAACCCTTCCACGAAAGCACAGAACTCCTTCAGTGTTCAACCCAAAATCCTCGTTCTCACCACTCTTAACTTGCTGGAACCGAAGAGCTAATGAATCATCCTTCAACTATTTTTCCTTAATCTACTCAGTCCAAGTAGGCCTTACTTGCAGTTCTGCCAACAAGCTTCCATCGTCGTACAAACTTAATCGTGCAAGAAGGCTCTCAAATCAGTAACAACCCTTCGACTCAACGCATCCGCCACCACATTAGCTTTTCCTGGGTGGTACTCTATCGAACAGTCGTAGTCTTTAAGCAACTCCACCCATCTTCGTTGCCTAAGGTTCAACTCCTTCTGAGTCAACAAATACTTTAGGCTCTTATGATCTGTGTATATGATGCACTTTTCCCCATATAAGTAGTGTCTCCAAATTTTTAACGCAAAAATCACCGCTGCTAGCTCCAAATCATGCGTAGGGTAATTCACCTCATGAGCCTTAAGCTGTCGCAATGCATAAGCAACCACCTTGCCCTCTTGCATCAGTACGCAACCTAACCCCACATGCGACGCATCGCTGTATACAGTAAAGTACTTCCCAGACACCAGTTGAATCAACACTGGCGCTTCGGTCAATACCTTTTTCAACCGGTCAAAAGCTTTTTGCTGTTTCTCGGTCCAGACAAATGGTACTCCTTTCTTTATGAGTTTTGTCAAGGGTGCCGCCATCACTGAGAAACCTTCCACAAACCTTCTGTAGTAACCTACTTGTAACGCCCCGTACCCGAGACTGTTGCCGGAGTCGGACACGAGGGGTTCACAGACTAAATTCGCTTACTATCGCAGTCCATTTTAAAATTTTCCAGACAGCTGGCTAACTGTGACGCTGTCACCTTAATAATCATATCTTGAGTTTCACAACTCGAAAATCAGTTTCGTGATTTTTCCCTGAAACTAGACTCATATGTCCATCCACATATTTTTTTGTAGAATTTTTGGTTGGGCCAATTAGTACAGTTTATTAGTTAAAGTCTCCCCTGTTACAGGGTGCGACTACACTGACCTTCATGCATTACAATTTGGATATCTCCGTGTACAGGGATTCAATACTGATGTCGTTTGTTTCTATAGAAACTAGACTCAGAGAGGAATCTATACATATATGGCATGACTCCTAATTATCTCTGGTTAATTTATAATGAATTTCTAAAGTTGGAACAGGGAATCCAGAAGCTGTTCTGGCCCTGTTTCACGAAAACCTAATTATCTCTTAACATACCACTCATATGACCGTTTTGTTTCTTCCATATGAAAGTGGATTCATCAAGGTTGATTTAAATAATCTATTCACTATTTAATTCCATTCCTACTATTTTTAGTGATTTTCCAAATCTACATCACTGCTGCTGTCAGCATCTGCCTTTAAGGTAGACTTTACCTATTTCATAGTTTCCATGATTCAACTAGCCCTTTTAGCATAAATAGCACAAATTATGATAGTGATTAACCATTCCCATGGCCAATCCTTGTTAAGCATATCCACACCTCTCAATAACCATATCCATACCAAATGATTATAATATTATGCTCAAACATATATAAGCCATTTTCGCATGGCTATCCAAAATTATACAAAACCGAAGGGTACATGACCAACAACAAAAGGGTAGTCCTATACATGCCATTTTCAGAGTTCAACCAAAAGTGTACCAAAAGGGTTTTGATAGTGTGGGCGACTTCGACTTCAATAATCCCGAGTCCGATAGCTGACGAACCAAAATCTATAAAACAGAGATTCAAAGAACGGAGTAAGCATTTAATGCTTAGTAAGTTTTAAGCAAAACAAAGTGTTCTCAATCACTATCATTGGTCATTCATTTCAACTGTTCGATGAAGTTAATCTAGAGCTTCATCTCGATCTATAATATCATTAAATGCAACACTTGGCTGCCACATATATACTTTCGAATAATAATGACCTAGATGGTCAAATATTTCCAAAGCACATTCTTCATCAATTTTCAACTTTCAATAATCCTTTCCACTTGTTCATAATCACATCCATACTTTTAAGTATTTCAACATGACAAGTACTAAATTACCATAGGCACATAAAGAACCAACATATTCCTTATCACATATATGTAAGCTTACAAATCATAATCCTTACCTTGTACTGGCAAATCTAGCTCAACCCAACCCATACTCAGATCATAAGGCTTTTGGGCAGAATATGCACTAATACATAAGAATATTTCATCGCATACTTTATTATACAAACATACCGTTACCAATTAGATCATTCTCACATTTGGAGTTATAATATTAATCACATTTACCTACCTCTTTGATACTGATAATTCACCTCGAAATCACTCCACCGATGAGTAAGTAATACGTACCTGAACATCTTGAATACATAATACTTATTTGATGGTAACTTAATGCAGATACTCAATATCAAAGTCTTACTTGAATCCTAGCATTTAGCCGTCGGGTCTTTAAAGCTCGGATATAGTACGAGCACGAAGCCTACGGACATTAGTCAGGATAATATTCTGGCATAAAGCCTGCGGGGTTTTAACCCGGATATAGTACTGACACAATTGCCCTTCGGGACTTATCACATTTATACACTTCCACATCCATCACATTGGCCATTCGGCCTTATCACATATATACACTTTCACATTCATCATATTGGCCATTCGGCCTTATCTCATATATGCATGTTCACATTCATCACATTGGCCATTCGGCCTTATCACACATACACATGTTCACATTCATCACATTGGCCATTCGGCCTTATCACACATACACATGTTCACATTCATCACATTGGCCATTCGGCCTTATCTCATATATGCATGTTCACATTCATCACATTGGCCATTTGGCCTTATCACACATACACATGTTCACATTCATCATATTGGCCATTCGGCCTTATCTCATATATGCATGTTCACATTCATCACATTGGCCATTCGGCCTTATCACACATACACATGTTCACATTCATCACATTGGCCACTCGGCCCTATCACATATATATACTTGTACATCAATTTCATCATAACAAAATTGACTAGGTATACTAGTCATTTGTGGCTTATAGCTTCACTTTAATACGGATTTGGTACTTTGATTACCAATGTTTAATCGATAGCCTATAAGCAACTAAAACAAGTTTATCAAGGTTTACAACATAATCTCAAATTCAGCACAAGCTGTTTTTCCTGAGCAATAGTCACTAAATTATTTATAACTGGAGCTACAAAACGCCAAATCGCTTTCCGTTAATTTTTCCTGAATATAGACTCGTATATCTTCCATCCATAAAATTTCCAGAATTTTAGGTTTGGCCAATCAATACCAGATTTTTCTTAAAGTTTCCCCTGTTTCACTATTTGACTAATCTGACCACTCTTCACTACGAATCAAATTTATCATTTTACAGAATTCAAAATGTGTTGTATTTTATTTCATTTGAAACTAGACTCATTAAGGAGTCTAAGCATATAAATTTTATCTTATAACCATTTTTTTACAATTTATAATGATTTTCTAAAAACCGAACAGGGGATTTCGGAGTCATTCTGACACCGTCTCACACAACTTTAAATATCTCTTTATAGGAAATTTCTTTGCTCACAAGGTCTCTTTTATAAGAAACTAGACTAATTAAGCCTTGATTACATATTTTATGCAGCCTATAATTCCACACCAACAATTTATAGTGATTTTCTAAAATCACGTTACTGCTGCTGTCCAAAGCAAATTATTACAATTTGCTCTTAAATTTCCAAGTCCAAACACATATGAACTTACCATTTGAGTTTAAGACATATCATGGCCACATCATATCTTATTAAATCAACTCATTATGTCCTATTATGATTGAATTTACTCAACGTTTAATCACTTAAAACTTACCTCGGAAGTGGTCGACGATTAGATGTCCACGGCTATTCGTTTACTTTCTCTTTTCCCTTATCCGACTTTGATCCTCTTTGCTCTTAAGCTTAAGTAAAACAATAGATTTGCTTAAGTACTTAACTAATATTATTCACTTAACAATCACATTTGGCAATCACATATCATTTAATCTTTGATTGACCAATTTAACACATACCAAAATCCAATCATACATCTAACCTTTATCTCAATACCAAACCGAGTTATAAGATCATACATTATACTAAGCATATTATTAAACATACCTATTCAATTTAGCTAATTTCATAGCCAATTAATCACCATGAAACTTACCTTAATGCACATTTTATCCCATTGCCGAATACATATATATATATATATCATCAAACAAATCAACTAGTTTAGCATTCAAATTCTTCTAACCATTCCTCAATCATTTACTCAATGAACAACAATCCAAGCACATCAAAGCATAGTCGAATGTATCATTCTTCTTAAATTCAAAAATAAATGCATGGGCTAACTTCAAAATCTATTTAACAACTCAACTTTATAAACACATATTCGGCTAGGAAGAAAGATTGATAATTTAACAACCTTAGCTTAACATATAATTTGTTGTGACACATCTTTAAGCATTCTTTTATTCCATCAACTCAATAACTAAACTCATATTCGGCAATGGCCTCCAATATAGTGACCGATCCTTCTCAACTAGCACCTAGTGTACACACATGATCATTTGTTTGATTCAAGCACCTATCCACCAAAAATTCATCCAAATTAACAAGAACAACAACCACATTCTTTGTTATCTACCATGACCGAAACCCATATTCATTCACCAAATATCAAAAATTTATCATCACTTTGACATATAAGGACATAACCAAATGTTTCTTGCAACACAAACTCAAAAATTAACACATGGGTCATGTTATGAGCACCAAAACAAACTCAACTTCACAAAAATTCCAAAAGAATCACATGATATCATACCTTAATTCCCCTCACACAAGATGGCCGAATGCCTTAGGTGTGCTTTCTTCCATTTCTTGGTTAGTTTCGGCTTGAGAGAGGTAAGAGAAGAAGATGAACATTTTTTTTCTTTTGTTTTCTTCCTTCAATTCACGGCAATGGAGGGGGGGAAACATGGATGAGACAATTTTTTTTCATCACTCCTCCCTTTGCATTATTATATTATTACCCATACTCCTTATTTTATTTTTCCTAACATGAATCACTAACATAACATGTTTATGACATGTTTTGCCCATAACATTTTGTCCTCCTTCCTTGTCATGGCTGGCCACTACTAAATTAAGGGGTAAATTGACATGCAAGTCCACCCTTTTATTACATGCACTAATAGATCCTATAGATTAACCTATCACATTTCAAAAGTGTCACACATAAGTCCTATTAGCTGAATTCACATGCAGTCGACTAAATCGAAGCTTAAAACTTTCACACATTCATATTCACATATTTTAGACAATAAATATCATATTCAAATAATTTGGTGACTCGGTTTAGCGGTCCCGAAACCGCTTTCCGACTAGGGTCAATTTAGGGGTGTCACACTACTAACCCTAGAAAACTCCGAATTTCAGATACTGACCTAGGTGGCTTCCATTCCAGAATCGCTTCAATTTTACGAAGATCCACCTTAATCCCCTCGGCAGAGACCACATGCCCTAGGAAGGTTACCTCCTTCAACCAGAATTCACACTTGCTGAATTTCGCATAGAGCTCCTTTTCCCTTAACACTTGCAGCACAATACGGAGACGCTCATCATGCTTCGCCTCCGTTTTAGAGTATACCAGGATATTATCGATAAAGACGACTACGAACCGATCCAAGTAAGGTTGGAATACTCGATTCATCAGATCCATAGAAGCTGCAGGTGCGTTCGTCAGCCCAAACGGCATGACCACAAACTCATAATGTCCATATCGAGTTCGAAATGCTATTTTATGAATATCCCCTTCTTTTACCCTTAGCTGATGGTATCCAG
This sequence comes from Gossypium hirsutum, assembly GCF_007990345.1. Classification (NCBI taxonomy): domain Eukaryota; kingdom Viridiplantae; phylum Streptophyta; class Magnoliopsida; order Malvales; family Malvaceae; genus Gossypium; species Gossypium hirsutum. The sequence goes on along the minus strand of NC_053426.1, from coordinate 52,004,826 downwards.
AACGAAGATCGATTTTGGAGAATACCGAAGCTCCCCTCAGTTGATCGAACAGATCGTCAATCCTTGGTAGTCGATACTTATTCTTAATCGTCAGTTTGTTCAACTGGTGATAATCGATGCACATGCGCATCGTTCCGTCCTTTTTCTTCACAAATAGGACCGGTGCTCCCCAAGGAGACACACTAGGCCTAATGAAGCCTCTATCTAACAACTCTTGAATTTGAGCCTTCAGTTCCACTAACTCCTTCGGTGCCATCCTATAGGGTGCAATAGATACTGGAGCTGTTCCAGGCAACAAATCGTTTCCAAACTCAACTTCCCGATTCAGAGGTAATCCAGGAAGCTCTTCCGAAAAAACATCCCGTAATTCCCTAACAGTTCTGATAGTCTCCACAGTCAGATCCTCAGTTTCAGCTTGGCTTACCAAAGCCAGATATGCCTCGCACCCCTTGCGCATCAGTTTCTCGGCCCTCAACGCCGATACTACATTGGATAAGTAATCCCTCTGTTCTCCAATAATCATTACCTCTTCATCATTGACAGTCCTTAACACCGTCCTCTTAGTTGCACAATCCAAAGTTGCCTTATGCTTGGTCAACCAATCCATCCCTAGTATCAAATCGAATTCTTCAAGCGGTAACTCCATCAAATCCCCACAGAAAACCCCGCCTTGAATCTCCAGAGGCACCTCCTTGAAGAGTTTCTCTACCTTAACCGAATGACCTAAAGGACTTATCACAGACACCCCACACACAGTCTCCTTGAAGTGCACACCCAGTGCCCTAGAAATGTTATATGCCACATATGAATGGGTTGATCCCACATCAATCAGAGCAGTATAAGGTACACCATATATAAAAAATGTACCAGTTATGACATCAGGTGTGTCACCCTCCTCGCGGCGACGAGCAGCATACACCAAAGCTGGCTGACGAGCATCCCCGTTACCAATACCCCTGCCGGGTGCCCCACGTCCACGGCCATTACCACCGCGACCTTGTCCACGACCTCTTGGTAGCGGCGGTCCATCCCTCACAGGTTGAGCCGGTCGCACAGCCCCTTGTTCGGCCCCCTGAGCCTGAGTGGCCCTCCTAAGACAATCCTTAATCCTATGCTCCTTAGACCCACAACGAAGACAAGCCCCAGAACGCTTCCAGCACTCTCCTTGATGCATTCTGCCGCAATCCCCACAAGCTTGCGGTTTACCTATGTTCACCGAAACTGCTCGAACCAGTTCCTCCATCCTAGCTCTCTTAACATTTCGATTTGCAGCACCCGCTGGTCCATCATCCCTCCTGAACCGATTCCGATCCCTATCACGATTCTTCCATTCAGTTCGTTTCACCTCCTCGGCTATCTTAGCCTTCTCTACCAGTGCAGCGAAATCTCGCTCTCTCTGCGGAGCTATGAGCACCCTTAACTCATCTCTGAGGCTATCCTCAAAACGAACGCTGCGCTCGTATTCGGTGGAAACGATGCCATTAGCATACCGACTCAATCGTAGAAACTCCGCCTCATATTCAGCAATGGTCTTATTTCCCTGAGTCAGATTCAAGAACTCCTTTCTGCGTGCATCCACATAGCTAGCTCCAACATATTTTGCCTTAAAGGTCTGTTTGAACAGCTCCCATGTTACCCTTTCAGCTGGGGTACCCTCTCTCACAGTAATCCACCACTGATACGCTCCATCCCGCAGCAACGACACCGCCCCTTTCAACTTCTGTTCTACTGAGCAGTCCAGGTCATCCATGATCCGCTCTGTGGCTTCCAACCAGTACTCAGCCACATTTGGGGCCACTCCAGATACGCCCCTAAAAATCTCAGCTCCGTTGGCTCGAAGTTGTTCAGAAATGGACCCCCTATTCATGGGCCCGATGTTAGCTCCGGCCACCCTTTCCAAAACCCTCAACATGGCCTGAGACAAAGCGTCATCCCCTGCGGCCCGGTCATACGGCCCATTTTCATTAACCGGTGGTGGACGTGCCTCGCCAGCTGGTATGTGTTCAGATGACGTAGATCCAGCTTGGGTGCTACCTCGGCCTCCACCACGGCCTCTTCCCCGAGTAACCCTTGTACTCATAACGATTTATCTGATTACGAATTTTATGACATTAGTTTTCTGGTTTCACTATTTATTACAGAATGTCTTATGAACAGATAGAGTTTCAGAGTTATTTTCGCACAATCACAATTTAGCTACGGTCCCAGTTTTGTAGCCCTAATACTACAGTAGCAATAACACTATCTCTAAGGCTCAGTACTATCTACAGTATTATTTCCAGTCCAGTTCAATATAAATATTTAAAGCAGAAAAAGAACACTTACAGACTTGGTGCCGAGGATTCAGTGTGCCACTTCCTTATCAGTCCATTAAATTTTTTTTTTAAAAAAAACCTATGTTTTTGTTTACCGAAAATAAAAATATTTGATTTGAAAAAACTTTTATTTTAAACCTATTGATTTAACCCCGTGTAACAATAGAAAAACTTTGAACATCTTCAAAAACTCATAGAAAAACTTTTTTTTTGAAAAGATTTTCGGACCCGATCCACAGCCGAGTTGTTGCAACCTAGGCTCTGATACCACTAAATGTAACACCCCAAACCCGGCCTAGACGTTATGACCGGATCTGATGCACCACATCGAAGTGTTCAAAACATGTCGTATTACTTAGTTTGGAAAGACTTAGTTGGTGTTGTAAAAAACACTTTTAAAAGTAGGTTAAAGTGAATGGAAGCTGTGCACCAGGTAGGAAACCAGGAAAGAGAGGAGGTGAGTCTGTCGGACTGCTTAACTACCAAGCTCCCTTCGGATCCAATCCTAGACATGCACACCGCCATTGCCACACTCTAACATCTCGTATAATTTTGAGAAAACCGTTTAGTTATGTCCATCTTAAGAAAAGGTTGAAAACGTTTGCTTAGCGGAAGTCTTACTTGTATTCGTGTTATTTTGAAATCACTTAGTGTTTTTGAAAACGCGTCTTAGAGCTAATCTATTTCGTTGGTTTCATAGATCAGTTTTATCATAATAGAATTAAATAATAAAGAAACAACCCAAACCATAAAAATAATTAGCGGCCTTATTACAAAAACCATAAACCATAAACGAAAATATGGAAAATCTAGTTCACCAGAAGAAAACGAATTTGCAGAAAACGTGTGGCCACTCCGAATCCCACCCAGCTCCAAGTCCACCAACTAGGGCTCACCTGCAAGGATGGAAGAAAAATGGGTGAGTTTGGGAAAACTCAATGTATACAAAAACCCATCCAAAGCCCAAATTAGCTCGAGCCCATTGGGCCTAAGCCCTATCCAGATAACAGTACACAGTGGACCGAAGCCCTTTTCAGAATACAGTAGCAAGGCCTTAGCCCTTTTTTACATAACAATGTGGCCCACAGGCCCAGTTCAGTAACATAAGTAACAATAGTAGTAATGAATGCAAGCCCAACTGGGGAGACTACTCAACCCACCAACCGCTACACTACCCCGTACCAGCCCTACACTCCATGTGGGGAATAACTCAACCCACCCAGCCCTACACTCCACAGTTGCAGCAACGCTGCTCAAATATCAGTAAGTTGAGGCAAAGCCTCCAGTACGTGGATGAACCACTTTCAATACTTCCTCCATCAATACCCTAATCCCTTGCAACAGATATTAATAAAAGCATATCATGTAAAATACAGTATTAATCAATCATGCAGTTTAGCCAATTTAAACCCTAGGGGTATTTCGGTAATTATGCTCTTTAGGGGTAATTTCATACTTACGCAACTACACAAGCTATTTCAGTAATTTTTAGCCATTTTATGCAATTTGGTTCCACCATCTAACTAAGCCATTTTATGTAATTTGGTTCCACCATCTAACTAACATGCTACTTTGCCCATCTCTTACCCATATTGGTCCGTAAGCCCATTGGGCCCAATTTTGGCCCATCGAGGCCCTCTTTTCCCGAAGTACGTTAAGACGTCACACAAACTTACTTACCACCTTGCGGTGCTAGATCTAACAATTACTCCACATCTTGAGAGCATTCGCATACTCACAAGCCCATGAAATGCCGGAATTTCGGTATTTCGGCTTTTGCCGAATTGAACTAAGAAAGGGTGTTCGGTACACACCTGATTCGCGACGACTGCTACTGAGATCTCTTCCGATGTCCTACAATTGATTAGCACAGTTCTTATTTACATACCATAATCACTAAACCCCAAAACTTACTCATCCATGCTCAAACCATGTTCCTAAAAGCCTTTGAAACCTTACCTTTTTGCCAAAATCGATAGCTAGCTCCGAATCCGATTGCTCCAACAACCCACGCCTTCAATCCAACACTTAAGAAGACATTAATCATTGATAGAAAACGTCAGTTAAAAACCCTTAGAGCCACATGCCCAAATCGACAGCCTCCCTAGATTTTAGGGACTTCGGCTTTTCCTAACTTTGTAAAATAGGACCAAATCTGATATGATGAACACTTACACCTTACTCCTTTTTGATCTCCACACAAATTGGTGTAGATTTATCTTTCAAACGATGGTAGAACTCGACTCCCAGAGTTTTGAAGTTTCAGCTATAAGCCCCCAAATCTATGGTTTTTTTCGGCTTTTGGGAGATGAAGGAGATGACAATGTGGGGCTATAACTTTGATGTAGAATTGCCGACAGGTATCTAGGGTTTAGAAAAGATGATTTTCATTTATTAGGCACAAAAATATCGAAGGATTTGGCTTGGAAGAAATCGGCACAACTAATGTATTTTTTGAGGTTTCAGCTTTTGTGGTTTCGGCACAAGTGTTGATGAACAGCAGAATTGATGAATGGTTTTGAAGAAGAAAAATAGAAAAAGAAAAATAGGGGAAGTGGTAGTTTCGGCTAGAGAGGAAAAGGAGAGAAAAGAAAAACCTTGTGATGTCGGAGCAGAAGAGAACGGCACCACTCAAAACCCTAGGTGCCGAAATACTAACCTCACAACCTTCTGCCGATTTTTCCCTCTTCAATTCCCAAAATTCGGCCAACTCCTAGCCTCTCTCCTAATCCCTTAAATCTCTCCCCTTATCACTCCTTAATCCAAGCGTTTAGACTGATTCAAACTCTCCTCTAGCAGAATCCACCTGGACTCCAACACTTACCCTTCCTGCACTTAAAAATAAATGCATCTATTTGTCAACACTGGGAATCGATCCCATGCCTTCCCCAATGCTCTACACGCCATCTTTTTAGGAGCTTAGTGGTGTCACCCTTGCCACTTTACTAAGGCTCTTTTTTGTGATGCAATTTGCCTATAACTCTATACAAGGGCCACCTAGCTAGAACCCCTAACTCCTAAGTCCAAAAATTCAAAAATTCAACCGGGTTTTGGCCAACACATGGGCCTTCCATAAGCCCATTTACCTACTCAAAATATTAATTCCACATCCAAATACTAAATTTTAAAATCTTCACAAAATATTGAAAACCGCGAATAAATCCGAAAATCAGGATGTTACAAGATTAATGGTATATGTGGAAATGGTCATAATGGTATTTGTTGTGCTTGTAATTGGTATATGAACATTATGGTAAATGTGGAATTGAAGTTGTTCAATTGGTGGTTTAAATTATGAATGAATTTGGTAGGTGTTTAGTCAAGTTTGATTGTTGAGTTTGAGGTGCCATTTTGGCATATTGGTTGAATGGTTAGTTTCTATGATAACCTAGCTTGTATATGTATTTATTAAGTTCTATTTAAAATCATGAAAATAGGTACATTTGGTTTGAGCAAGTGGCTAGTTTTTGGGTGAGAAAAATGGCTTTAAAATGGCCTATTTTTCATCTACACGGCTAGAGGCACGGGCGTGTGTCTCAACTGCTTGTGACACACAGCTAGGTGACATGGCCGTGTGTCCCTTGTAGCTTTTATTAAAGGTTGCAAGTCAGGCAGTTTCATGGCCTAGTACACAGCCTAGCACACGAGCGTGTGAGGCCATTTCAAGGGGTACACGACCTGGCACATGGCATGTGGTTTGGCTGTGTGACCCAAGTCAGTGAGTTACACGGGGATGGACACAGGCTAGGGCACGACCGCATGTCCCTATTTCGAATGACCACACGGCCGGAGAAACTGGCTGTGTCTCAACCGTTGAGTCACACGGCCTAGCCTCACGGCCATGTGACCCTTGTAGCTTGAAAAAAATTATGTTTTTCCTAGAAATCCCATATGTTTTTGATTTAGTCCCGATTCATTTCTAATGTCTTTTTATGGCCTTGAGGGCTTGTAAAAGAGATTATATGCATGAGTTTGGATATTATTACTATGTTTTATGTTGTGATTTGATTATGATAAATAAATGTTCATTATTTGATGTTATCTTCCGGTAATGCTCCTTTACCCTAATCTAGTGATGGATACTGGTTAGAGGTGTTATAGTGTAAAACTCTCTTATCACTTTACCCAAAACATCCCCTAGGTGTAGACAAAATCTTCACCAGTTGTGGTTTCCCAGTTGTTCGTCCTTCAATAAAAATCCCAGTTCAAAACAAAATGGCCATTTTAGAATATTAGTTGAATACCTTGTAACTGCAACAGTATTGAAGAATATCTTTGGCTCCGAGGCGCCAGTGCACAAAGATTTTGCTATTTTAGAAGTACTCCTTACACTAGCCCTGAAGAGAAGGTCAGGGAAATAGAAAAGGAAAATAATGTAGTAAACAAAAAATAGTAGAGAGGTTGAAGACAAGAGAACTGTGAAAATGTGAACTTTGTGAGAAGTGGGAAACATGAACCAGTTGAAGAAAATAAAAGGGATAATGATGATAGCTTTTAGGGAATGGGAATTGTGAGGGAGAAGGCTAATGACGTTGAGAAAAGTTAAAAATTGGCATGACTTTTAGGGGGGAATGAAATAACGGACCCCTACATTGTGGGCCTCATACTGCCTAAAAATCTTTTCTTTGGAATTTTTTAACCGGTCAACTCTTTTATTAACACTTTATCATTTAGTTTGTCATGGCATAATGCTTCTTTGTAATGTTGCGGTAAACTGCTGCTCTATATACATTAACAAATCCTACTTCTTTTATTTTGTTCCTGTTCATAATAATAAAAATAGAAATGAAATTGTATTAAAAATAAAGAGAATAAGAATAAAAAATAATAATGGGAAATAAAATGAAAAAACTATTTATTTATGAAAACAAACATTCAAACATCACGAAGGCTAACGCTTTACCTGTCACGCTTAATAGAAGAACCCCAGTAATGCTTCAAGCATTGTCCATTAACCTTGAATGTAGCCCATGTTCTTAGGTCTTTAACAATGACAACACCATATGAATACACTTGATTTACTTCAAAAGGTCCTGACCATTAAGATTTAACTTACCAGGAAATAATCTGAGCATGAAATTAAACAATAATATCTGTTATGTAGGTTCAAATTGCCTTGGTAGAATTCTGGCATCATGCCATCGCTTGGTCTTTTCCTTATACAAACAACCATTCTCATATGCTTGTGTTTGAAATTCTTCCATCTCGTTCTGTAACAGCCCGATTTTGGGCCTAGTCAGAATAGTGGTTTCGAGACCACAAATCTGAGGTCAAGAAATTATTTTCATGTTATTTTATGTGTTATAGCATGATTATATGGATGTTTGAAAATTTTGGTGAATTAATTTAAGCTTAATTTTGAAAAAAAAAGTACTAAATCGTATAAGGTATAAAGTTTTGTTCTATTAGCTAAAGGTTTTAATTAGCTATGGAACGTTAAAATAGATGTCCTTATTAAGGAAATAAACAAATATTAATGTGGGGGTTGGATATGGAGACAAAAATCATGGAAAGTTAACGGTTAGTTGGCATTAGGTGACAAATTTTGACTAATGAATAAAAAAATAATAATAAGCCTAGTTATCATCTTTTTTTTTCCATCTTCTTCTTCCCACCAATTTTCTCTAAGAAAAATGGCCATGGGAGCTTGAAATTTTCAGCAACTTTAGACCCTTGCAATAAGTGATTTTAGAGGTCTTTCTTGATTATTTTTGTATTTTTGGGACCCTTGTAGTATAAGCTAACTAATGGGGGGACTATTTTGCAAAATGGTTGAAAGTCTGAATTTTTCCATGAGAATATTCATGTTTTTGCCATATTTTTATGGAAGAAAATGAATATTGGTTGTTAAATAAACAAATTTTGTTAAATAATTTTCATGAAAACGCCTAAAATGGGCCATTTTGTAAAAGTTATAAAATAGGTGGTAAATGTGTGATATAATAGAAAATATGGGCTGCTATAAGCATGAAAAAGGTTCTGTTATGCATGGGTAGTAAATAAATTGAACACATTTCATTTTACGAGTCTAGGGGAAAAATGTAAATTTGACAAAGTATAGGGTAAAAATATAATTTTACCGAAAATGTGAAATTGGGCTAATTTGAGTAGCATGATGAATAAATAAATTAAATGTGTTGTTATAGATCAAGGAAGATGAAATTCGGAATTAGATCAGGGGAAAAGCAAGATAATTGAATAATTGACTTATTTCTTCGTTTCATACCGAGGTAAGCCCATGTGATTAAATAAGCATGATATCCATGTTATTGTTAATATACTTGAAATCTATCTTGCTATCATTATATTGAATTATATGTTGATGAAATTGTATATGAGAAAGTGATGCCAAATGTTAATAACATTTGGGTGATGATTGAATACATTGGAAATTTGATGGAATATGATATTTCATTAAAACGAGTAAGTTGTGTGTAAATAATGCAACTACATTGTTATCATGTGCGAATGACTTGATATAACATAAATTGGTTGATTGTGAATATGAATATGCATGATGTGAATTGATGTAGTAGAAACTCCTAGTTGAACCTTAGGAATAAATCGAATATTCATGCCATGACTGTAACACCCCCATACCCGAGACCGTCGCTGGGGTCGAGCACGAGGCGTTAACAGACATAAATTATCATTTAAACAATTTCAAACAATTTATTTCACCTTTTGTAATAAACTGCCCATCTACGTCACAATTGCTAAAAATTCATATCTCAAGTTACAAAACTTGAAATTCAAATCCATAAATTTTCCCTGAAACTAGACTCATATATCTATTTACTAATTTTTTTCCAGAATTTTTGGTCGGGCAAATTAGTACAGTTTATTAGTTAAAATTTCCCCTGTTTTAGTGTTTGACTGCTCTAACCTCTTTTCACTAAAAATCACTTTTCTCTCTATACAAAATTCAGCTGACTATGTCGTTTGTTTCTCTTAAAAGTAGACTCAATAAGAAATCTATTCATATAAATTATGATTCCTAATTATTTTTTTAGAATTTTTAATGAATTTATAAAGTTAGAACAGGGGATCCAAAAATCGCTCTGACTCTGTTTCAAAAAAACTCAAATTTCTCATGAAATACAACTCATTTACCTATTTTGTTTCTTCCATATGGAAATATACTCAATAAGCTTCAATTTCATATCTTATTCACTATCTAATTCTGTCTCTACTATTTTTAGTGATTTTTAAAACTCAAGTCTTTGCTACTGTAAGATACTATTTTATAGCAAATTTCACCTTTTTATGAATTTCCATGGATTAGATAGCACATTAAGCATACATAACACCAAATATGATCTTGATTAGTCATTCCAATGGCTAATCATTACCAAACATTTTCTTACCACCCAATAGCCATATTATAAGATCATATACACAAAATGATTATAATGTTATACATGCCATACTCAAAATATACAAGCCATTATACCAAAATGGTCCTCGGATAGTGTGAGCGAGTCTCTGACGGTTCCTGATTTCTGAGCTGGCTTGTCGAAACTACAAAGAATGGAAAAGAGGGAGTAAGCATAAATGCTTAATAAGTTCACATGTAAATAGCAAGTAACATAATCATGCAATCCAACATAAAACATCATTTGCATAAATATCATCAAGACCTTCATGTTACACTTGCATTTACTATCTTACCACGATTTCATCATACCAAGTTTTCAACTCGAGGGTTTAAGCGCATACCTGTCCAATTTTTTCATTCATCACACTTACCAACATGTCACCTTTGTCTTAAGTATTCTCCTTATTCACTTAAGATTCACCCGTTGAACACATCGGAATATAATTTGGATACACAGATTGCATGCACATAAGTGCCATACCCGCAGCTAAACAAACTCAATAGCCTGAGGAAGTTATGTATCCAAGCTACCATGTAACCTGCCCATAAGCGAACTCGGACTCAACTCAACGAGCTCGGGCGTTCGCATCCATAAGTGAACTTAGACTCAACTCAACGAGCTCAGATGCCTAGTTACAGCTCACGAACTCAGACTCAACTCAATGAGCTCGGAACTCAAATATCCTAGTGACATGTCACTTGTATCCTAATCTATTCCCAAGGTTCAAACGGGATTTTCCTCAATCACACATCTTTGCTGTCTTCCACGAAATGTCGGAACCAATACTTGATAACATTTCATATTTATCAAGTAGCTCACATAATTTGCATATTACTAAATAATAATTCAAAAAGCATAATATTTCATGATAATAATCATCATATCATATAAATAAGATTAAATTACTTAAAATGACAATTATGTTACTACATTTACACATGAACTTAGCTCGGTACAAAATGTTAGAAATCGAGCCTATTCCTCGTAAACTTTATTTTTCCCTCGATCACGAATCGAATATTGTTTCTCTTGATCTAAAATAAAAAATTTAACTTATTTAATACTCACATTTATTAAAACAGTCCTTGACTCAAACTTTGGAAAAATTACATTTTTGCCCCTAAACTTTTACATATTTACACTTTTTCCCCAAGGCTCAGAAATTAAACTTCATCCTATTTTCTTATGTTTTATGACATGCTGATCATTTTTCCCTTCTATGGAAACATCAAATTCTCACTCTAACATGTACTTATGAACATTAGGTATTTTTACTAATTATGTCGTTTTACTCGTTTTCATGTAAAATCGCTTAGAAAAAGTTGTTTAACACAATTTCAAGCTTCATATTCTATCATAAAACATCGAAATAAACACATTTCACCTATGGGTATTTTTCCAAATATAAACCCTAGGTTAAATTATTGCAAGAATAAGCTTAATCAAGTTACCAGGACTCCAAAAATGTAAGAAACATTAAAAACGAGGCTAAAATGGACTTACAATTGAGCTTGGAAGCTTGAAAAACCCTATCTATGTCTTCCTCGTGTGAAATTCGGCCAAGGGGTTGAAGATGGACAAAAATTGGCTTTTAATTTTGTTTTTAATTCATTTTAATACCTAATGACCAAAATGCCCTTAATTAAAAACTATGGTGTTTTATCTTCCTTTAGGTATTTTTGTCCAAACTAGTATAATGGTCTAATTACTATCCAAAGACCTCCACTTTAAAAACCCATTACTCACAAGTGCTTAGTACCTTTGTGAACTAGAACACACATTTTACAACTTTTGCAATTTAGTCCTAAATATCAAATTGTCCCTCTATCGATAAAATTTCTAAACAAAATTTTCACACAATCATGAAATCATGCCATAGAACTTAAAATGATAATAAAATAATTATTTCTATCTTGGATTTGTGGTCCCGAAACCACTATTCTGATTAGGCCCTAATTCGGGATATTACTATGACATTTGGGTTATTTGTGTGCTAGTGTAAGACATGTCTGGGACAGGCATCGGCCACATTATGAGAGCCAGTGTAAGACCATGTCTAGGACATGGCATCGGCATTGAGACGAGAGCTAGTGTAAGACATGTCTGGGACATGCATCGGCCTCGAGATGTGAGCCAGTGTAAGACCATGTCTGGGACATGGCATCGACTATGAGATGTGTTAGTGTAAGACCAAGTCTGGGACATGGCATGACACAGATATGTGAGAGCCAGTGTAAGACCATGTCTGGGACATTGCGTCGACCTCGATTATAATAGTCAGTGTAAGATCATGTCTAGGACATGACATCGAGATCATGTTTGGGACATGACATCGACTTAATGGATGAGCCAGTGTAAGACCATGTATGGGACATGGAATCGGCATTCTACCCTATGTTTGAGTCTTATCGAATATCCTTGAGTACTCCGAATGGTTCAACGGAGAGATTTACAGTTTAAACTAAATGAGAAAGGTTATGACCATGTTGTGAGTGGTACAGGTACCTACTTGAAAGTATGAGATGTGAGCTCAATATATGACATATGAATTGTATTTGATAGTGATGAGTAAGTTGTGCTGATTTCCATTTATGTATCACGAACAAACTATGAAATGTTGTGAGCATGTCGAAAATGTACAGGTATGTACTCGAAGCTCAAATGCTATTACGATAACGAAATGATGCAACTTTAGTAATGATACAAATAAGTAAGCTATGCCTATGAGAACGATATATTGATGGCCTTGTTTTGTGATTATGTTTCTCTGCTTATGATGTACCAATATGTATTTTCACCATGATGTTTAAAATGGTTTGTAAAGGTGTTATAAGCTTAGTTACCTTTATTTTACACTAAACAGTTTTGGGACAGCTGCAGTAGTCCAAATTGGAAAATACACCAAAAATAGTGGAAAGAGGGTTAGAGATTGAATAAAATATGGAATTAAAGCTAATCAAGTCTAGTTTCATATAAAGAATACGGGGTAAGCAAAAGGATTTCATATTATGAGATATTTGAATTTGTGTGAAATGGAGTCGGAACAATTTCAAAATCCCCAGTTCTTATTTGATAAAATCATTAAAATTTGTACAAAAATAATTATTGGTAAAAGAATCCCACATGAGGAGATAACTATTTTTAAGTGAAGAGGGGTCGGAACTACCAGATAGCGAAACAAGGGTAACTTTAAATAATAAACTGTACTAATTGGCTAAACTAAAAATTCTAAAAATTTTATGGTAAGAATATATGTGAGTCTAGTTTTTGGAAAAATTAACAGATCTTAATTTGAAGTTTTTTAGCTCCAGATATAAATAATTTAGTGACTGTGACTTGAGAAAACAGCTTTACCTGAGCATAAGTAAAAGTGCAAATATGGTTGTATTACCTTGAGGAGCAAGTTGATAATTGCTTATTATTTTTTATATGGTCTCACTAGGCTATGAATTACTCCCTTCCTTTCCTTTTCTTTAATGTTGTCAGTCAGCTCGGGATTGGAGATCATCGGAGGTAGCATCACACTATCAAGCCATCACCTTTGTAATATTGATTCGTTAAAACATTTTTAAGTGAGTAGCATGTATAGGGACTTATCTTTATGTTATGTGCTATTATAATTAGCCAAATGCATTGGCTTATATTGAGTTATTTGCATATGGCCAAGAGGTGTGTCTTATTTTGATTATGGTTTGTGAACCTATCTATCTATGCTATGTTCTAATGCTTGTGATAAGGTGGTGTGATTATGCTTGTTGGCCATATATTGTTGGCATTAATGTTATGAATGTGTCTTAATATGAGATGCTAAATCATTAAAATGATGTCATGATATGTGTTCCTAGTATGTATAAAGATGTGAAGGATTAAGGGTAACATAAAGGCTTGGAAAATAGCCTAAGTGTTAACCACACAGGCAGAGACACGGCTGTGTGTCTCAATTTTGATTATGGTTTGTGAACCTATCTATCTATGCTATGTTCTAATGCTTGTGATAAGGTGGTGTGATTATGCTTGTTGGCCATATATTGTTGGCATTATTGTTATGAATGTGTCTTAATATGAGATGATAAATCACTAAAATGATGTCATGATATGTGTTATTAGTATGTATAAAGATGTGAAGGATTAAGGGTAACATAAAGGATTGGAAAATAGCCTAAGTGTTAACCACACGGGCAAAGACACGGCAGTGTGTCTCAACTGTGTGGGGGACATGGCCTTAGCACATGGGTGTTTGACTTGGCCGTGTGACTCTAAATGTTTGCTGATGTCATAAACAGAGAGTTACACAGGTTGAAGACATGGGCATGTGAAACCCACACGGGTGTGTGACTCTCTAACCAACCACCCTGAATGTATGTTTTGGGCCCCGTAGGCCCATATAAGGGACGGTGAGCATATGTATGAAAGTTTTTAAATAGAATTCAAATTTTATGGCCAATTTTTACATGATTGATTAGATTTAAGTTTGGTAATGCCTCGTACCCTGTGCCGGCATAGGACATAGGTAAGGGGTGTTACACTTTCAATTCTAGCAATATCTTGTCGCTAGCAGCAGCCCAATTCATGTCCAGCTTTTTAATTGCCCAAAGTGCTTTATGCTCAAGTTCAACAGGTAAATGACATGACTTACCGTAAACAAGTTTAAAAGGTAACATATATAGTGGTGTTTTAAATGTAGTTTGGTATGCTCATAGAGTTTCATCCAATCTAGTAGACCAGTCCTTTCGCGATGGATTCACCACTTTTTCTAGAATTTGTTTAATTACTCTATAGGAGATGTTAGCTTGGCCATTTGTCTATGGGTGATATGCTGTGGCAATTCTATGTTTCACCCCATACCTGCGCACGAAATTGGCCATTAGCTTGCAACTAGAATGGGATTCCTTGTCACTGATAATGGCTCTTAGTGTACCAAATCGTGTGAAAGTGTTCTTATGCAAAAATTTCAATACCGACTTAGCATCATTAGAGGCTAGGGCTATTTCTTCTACCCATTTAGAAACACAGTCTACTGCCAAAAGTATGTAGAGCTTTCCCACGGATCATGCAAATAGACCCATAAAGTCTATTCCTCATACATCAAATAGTTCAATGTCCAATATACTTTGCAACGACATTTCCTGTTCTCTTACAACAGTCACACGACCTATAAAATTCATGAGCATCTTTAAATAAACTTGGCTAATAGAATCCTGATTGGAGTACCTTGGCAGCTATTTTTAACCCTCAAAATGTCCTCTATATAGGGTTGTGTGACAATGTTGTAAGACACTATGCATCTCATTGTTAGGGACACACTTCCAAATTATTTGATCTACACAATGCTTGCATAGGAATGGCTCATCTCAATAGTATTGTTTGGCATCGTGAAGAAATTTTTGTTTTCTTTGAGCATCGACGTTAAGTGGCATTACACCACTTACTAAGAAGTTTACTATGTCGGCATACCAAGGTAATGCCTTGGAAATGAGCAACTTTTCATCTTGGAATTCTTCCTTAATACACTTCTTACTTTCATCTTCATTCCTCGATTCTATGCTTGACAAATGGTCAGCCACTAGATTTTCGATTCCTTTTTGATTTTTTATTTCCAAATCAAACTATTGTAATAAGAGTATCCACCTAATCAATCTTGGCTTCGCATCTTTTTTCCGTACCAAATACTTGATAGCTGAGTGATCTTTGTAGACTGTGAGTTTTTTGTCCTATAATAACAACGAAATTTGTTGAATGCAAATACCACTACTAGTAATTCCTTCTTCATAGTGGCATAATTAAACTGAGTCTCTGTTAATGTCCTACTAGCATAATATATTGCATATAGTACCTTGTTTCTCCTTTGACCCAAAACTACTCCCGCAGAATAATCACTAGAGTCACACATGAGTTCAAAGGGCAATATCCATTTTAGAGCAACCATAATCAATGCTACTACAAGTCCCTTCTTGAGTTCCTCGAAAGCCTGTAAACATTGATCATCAAAATTAAAAGGTTTATTCAGTTCAAGTAAAGTACACAAGGGTTTAGAGATTTCGAAAAATCCTTGATAATCTTCTATAAAATCCTACGTATCTTAAAAAACTTCTAATACCCTTAACACTTGTGGGCAGTGTCAATTTTCGATCACTTCTATTTTTTCCCTGTCCACTTCAATTCCTCATTGTGACACCCTATGTCCTAAGACAATGCCTTCATGTACCATGAAATAACATTTCTCCTTTTTTAGTACTAGATTTGTTTCTTCACAATGACATAAATCCATCTCCAAATTTCTTAAGCAATTTTCAAAATCATTTTCGAACACAGAGAAGTCATCCATAAAACCTTCAAGAAAGTTTTCCACCATGTTTGAGATTACGGCCATCATGCAGCGCTAGAAGGTTATCGGGGCATTGCATAACTCGAATGGCATCCACCTGAATGTGAAAGTCCATATGGAAACGTGAAAGTTATCTTCTATTGATCTTCAAATGCTATGGAAATCTGATGATATCCTGAATAACAATCTAGGAAACAATAAAAAGCATTACTAGCTAATTTGTCCAACATTTGATCGATTAATGGAAAAGGGAAATGATCCTTCCTAGTTGCCTTATTAGGCCCGCGGTTGTTCATACACACTCTTCACCCCGTAACATTATGAGTCGGTATGAGCTCATTGTTGTCATTACTTACTACCGTGATATCCCCTTTCTTGGGTACACATTGCACAGGACTTGCCCATGAGCTATCGAAAATTGGGTAAATAATGCCAGCATCAAGCCACTTGATAATTTCTTTCTTCACAACTTCTTTTATAATGGGATTTAGCCATATCTGTTGTTCAATAGATTTGCTGTGGCAACTTTCTAATAAAATTTTTTGTATACAAAATGTAGGGCTAATTCCTTTTATATCAACAAGGGTCTAACCCAATGCTCTTTTAGATCGCCGTAACACTTCTAACAACCTATCCTCTTGATCAAGTGTTAGCTCAGTAGAAATTATGATTGGAAAAATACTGTTATTCCCCAAATACGCATATTTCAAATGTTGTGGTAGAGGCTTTAACTCTGGAATGGGAGATTCCTTTACAAATGGTTTAGGAGGCTTAAAAGATTGTTCTAATAAATCTAGGATTTCAAATTTCTTTCCTAGCCTATACATTATCTGTCGGGCCTCCATAAATTCACCAAGCTCTTCAAAACTTGCTATGTCACCTTGCTCCATCAAATTGTCTTCACTGTCAAAATTGTCGTAGCAAAATTTTGCGAATTCATCCATTTCTGCTTCTATCAAGTCAATGATGTGACATTCCTTATTCTCATCTGTGCATTTTAATGCATTAAACACATTAAAAGTAACCTTTTGATCATTCACTCTCATGGTTAGCTTGCCATTTTGTACATCAATTAGGGTTCTACAAATAGCAAGAAATGGTCTTCTAAGAATAATTGGTAGATCATGGTCAACTTCACATTCAAAAATATGAAAATTTGTAAGAAAGATAAATTTATCCACTCTTACCAATACATCTTCAATTTTATGTTCTGGATGGGTGTAAGATCCGTCAGCCAAGTGGAAAGTTACTATGGTAGGTCTCACTTTCCCAATTCCTAGCTTTTTGAAAATAAGCATAGGCATTAGATTTATACTCGCGCCTAGATCACATAATGCTTTTCCTACATAATGATTTCCAATTGAAAATGGGATAGTGAAACTCCCTATGTCTTTTAACTTTGGAGGTAGCTTATTCATCAACATTGCTGTGCACCTTTCAGTGAGAGGAATAGTCTTAAATTCTCTTAACCTGTGCTTTTTCGACTTTATGTGTTTCATAAATTTCACATAACTCGGCATTTGCTCTAAAGCTTCGACTAGAGATATGTCAATATGGAGTTGCTTCAAAATCTCCAAAAATCTTTTAAATCAAGCATCTTCTTTGAAATTATGGAATCGTTATGGAAAAGAAAGAGGCGGTCGTCCTTTAGGTTGTTGATATTCTTTTGCTGTGGCATTTTTGTTGGCAACATGATCTGATTTTACCATAACATTTTCTTGTTTATCCTTTTTAGATGTTGTATGCTTTTTAGATGGTTTTGAGGTCTTCACCTGATTTTTACTTGCATTATCCTCTCTTGCCACATTATCATAAACACTATCACTCAATTGAGTCCCACTTCTAAAGGTGATTACTTTGCAATGCTCCTTGCCTTGTGTTCTTGAATTCTTGGTATCACTCGTCAACGCTCTTTGTGGCCTTGAATTTAGAGCATTTTCTATTTGTCCGACTTGATTTTCAAGCGCTCGGAGAGATGCAACTTGAATCTAAATAACAACATCATTCTTGACCATATATTACTTCAACAAAACTTCAATGCAAGCAGGAGATACTTGATTACCCCAACTAAAATTCGGATGTTGGTTCCACCCTGAATTGTAGGTGTTGGAATATGGATTTCCATTTCAATTGGAATTACCCATGTAGTGTACTGACGCTGGGTTTGATAGGCATTCATCAAACACATGATTTTCCCCATAATAAACACATGACAACTTTGCTGATTTCAATTAATGGGATGCAGTTGGATTTTTCATGGTTTTAATCATATTAGCTAGAGAAGATACATGGGTCGTTAACGAAGTGATTACATCAAGCTCGATGGTACTGACAACTCTCTTACCATCCCAACTTTCGTGGCTGGATACTGATAATTGTTTCTAGCAATCTTTTCCAAGATCTCGTATGCTTCATTATAAGGTTTTCTCCCACAAAGTACCATTGGCAGATGCATCAACTACCATTCTTGTGTACACATTCTGTGACAGCCCTAATTTGACCCTAGTCAGAAAGTTGTTTCGGGACCACAAAACCGGGTCGTAAAAATAATTAACCATTAAGTTTTGTGTTTATTGTATGTGAAATAGGCATGTGTGAAAGTTTCATGCTCCAATTTTTTCATTAGTATGTGAAATTATTAAATAGGATTTATGTGAGGAAATTTAGAAATGTGCTAGGCAAATGTTATAGTGGCCTATTAAAGCATGTTAGAAAATACTTGTACTTGCATGTCAAATTAGCCAAAAGTCTAGATGGTGGCCGGCCATGCTATGGGTTAAAAGATATTATAAATATGTTATGTTAACATTTGTGTTAAAAATAATAAAATAAAGAGCATGGATAATAAAATAATAGTGGTTAGTAGGAGAAGAAACAAAAAAAAAGAGAGTTAGCTAGGTTGCTCCTCTATTGCCGTAACTAGAGGAAGAAGAAGAGGGGAAGTTCGGCCAAGGTGGTTCTTTAGATTAAGGTATGTTCAATGTTGCTTTTGGAGGTTTATACATCCTTTGGATGATTAGCCTAATTCTATCTATCTCATGGATGGAATTGGGGTTGTTGGAGAGTTAGGATTCGGCTAAGAGGCTTCAAATCTTAGTTGATGCCTTGATACTACTAGCATGTTAGCTATATGGATGTGTTAAGTTACTTGAAATGTTAGATAAATTTGAACTCCCTACCAAATTCTTTAGACAACCCATGTTAGAAATTTCAGTATTGAGATGTCTAGAACTTTCGGCCATTGTAGCTATGGAGAAATAAGGTTTTTGTTTCTTGTTAAATTTAGATGAACAAGGGTAGATGAGTGTTTGAACTATACAAATAATCATATGTGAGCATTAGGTGCTAAGGGAAAGGAATCGACTACCTTATTAGGTACCAAGACCGAATGTGAATTTGAATAGGTTTGAGTAATTATTATGCTTAAAATCGATGTAGTTAAGTACCATGTTCTAACCGAACATGTAGTTGTTTAATGTTGTGAACAAGTGCCGTTTAGTTGTTCTAAAATTGTCTAAATTAGATGTTTAATCATCTAAGGGTTTGGCACTGTGCATTCTTGTTAAGATTTTGATTTGAAATCATGAGATCTTGTTGACTTGTGTTTAAATGGCATTCGGTCATGGTCTATGGGAGTTTACTAATCCGGTTTAGGTGCCAAATACTTTGTATTGGAAATTTTGATGTGTAAGTAGAAATTAATTAAGATGATATTGAGACATTCAAAAATAAATATGTATTAAAGTTATATTTTTAGTAGTTTAATGTGATTTACCAAGTGCACAAATTTGAAAGCGAGATGGTGATAGACTTAAGTGGTAATTGATTCAAATAAATTGGTTCTAAAATGTATATGAAAGCCGTATGATTGTGTTTTATTGGGAGGTAAATTGTTTGATTTAGCTCAAGAGCTTAGAGGATCAACGTTGGATAGGGGAAAGGAAAAAGTAATTGAATAGCCGTTGAAGTCGTTCGACAACGTCCGAGGTAAGTCTTCGAGTAATGAAACTTAGTTTATGATTTGATTAAGTCATGACATATAAGCATAACAAATAAATGGTGATATAATGTTCTACGTGAATGATATACTGAGGTGATTAGTTTATACCTATGACGAGTAGCCGAATGTGTATAGAGACATGTTATAAAGCCAATCAAAATCATGCTCTTTGTATGTGGCTATTGAGCCGAAATTGGTAAGGTTTGATAAGTGTCTTGTGTTTGAGCTTTAGTAATGAAAATGAAATATGGATGTGTCATGATTTATTGATATATGTGCATGATTATTCGAATGATATCCGGGCTAAGTCCCGAAGGCATTTGTGCTATTGACTATATCCGGGCTAAGTCCCGAAGGCATTTGTGCTAGTGACTATATCCGGGCTAAGTCCCGAAGGCTTTTGTGCTATTGACTATATCCGGGCTAACACCCGAAGGCATTTGTGCGAGTTGCTATATCCGACTAAATCCCGAAGGTACTTGGGTTTGGAAATGAGCGATCTTGCTGTAATAATTTCAATTAATACGCTCATAAAATCCAAACGATAAGGTATGTTTCGTATATGCATCAGAAAATTTAATTTCTTTTTAGATAGTATGCGCTCTATTGATTAACAACTTCTGGCCTTTAGTTAGGTTTGAAGCCCTATGTATGAATATACTGGTTGAGGTGTGAAGTAAGTATGATTTTGGGAATATGCGTATATGCAACTATTCATTTAGTCATATGAACGCTATACTTTAGTTGTAAATAATTTCATTACTTGAACTTACTAAGCATTAAAATGCTTACTCTATTACTTTGATTCTCTGTTTTATAGATTTTGTTCATCAGCTATCGGACTCGGGAGTGTCAAAGTCGAAGTCATCCACACTATCTAAGCCACTTTTTGGTACTCTTTTAGTTCAATTTTGAAAATGGCATGTATAGGGCTGACCCTTGTTGTTAATTAAGTACCCTTTGGTAATGTGTATTCGTATAGCCATGTGAAAATGGCTCGTATATTTGAAGTATAACATTATGGTCTTGTGATATGGTTATTAAGTGGTGTGGAAATGTTTGGTAATGACTAGCCATTGGAATGGCCAATCATGGTCCTATTGGTTCTACGTACGTCATGGCTAATCGGGATTACCCTTGATAATAATGTGTGTCAATTTGCTATTCGATTCATGGAAAATTATGAAATAGGTAAAATTTACCTTAAAATAGATGCTGACAGCAGCAGTGACGTAAGTTGGAAAAATCACTAAAAATTTTAGAAATGGAATTAAATAGTGAATAAATTATGTAATCTAATCTTGATGAGTCTATTTTCATATGAAAGAAACGAAACGACCATATGAGCCGTATTTTATGAGATGTTTAAGTTTTCGTGAAATAGGGCCAGAGCGTTTTCTGGATCCCCTGTTATGATTTTGAAAATTTACCATAAATTAACCAGAGACAATTAGAAGTCATGCTTTATATGTATAGATTCCTATTTGAGTCTAGTTTCATTAGAAACAAACGAAATAAGTATTTAAGCTCTGTACAGGGAGATATCTAAGTCGTAATGCATGAAGGTCAGAGTAGTCGAACCCTGAAACAGGGGAGACTTTAACTAATAAACTGTACTAATTGGCTAAACCAAAAATTCTAGAAAAACATTTGTAGATGGAAATATGAGTCTAGTTTCAGGAAAAATTTACAGAATCAGTTTTCGAGGTTTGGAACTCGAGATATGATTTTTAAAGTAACTGTGATGCAGTTAGCCAGCTTGTGTAGAAATTTTAAAATGAACTGTGTAAGTAAATGAATTAAGTCCGTTAACACCTCGTGTTCGACTCCGGCAACGGTATTGGGTACGGGGTGTTACAACTTTATTGGTATCAGAGCTACGGTTTAGTCGATTCTAGGACTACCGTAATACGTTCGGTTTTAGCTATACATGCCATTATGTGTTTATTGATAGTGTGGTGATTTCTGACAGTTAAAAATGTGTTTACTTATTGTAATGGATCCCGATCCCAACCGAGCGGTAGCTGGTGACGTTGAGAGTGTAGCGCCTGCTCTCGCACAAGGGACAGCACCGGCGGACTCTCAACCTATTGCTAGTAATCAGAATGATGAAGCTAGACAGGCTTTTTATAGCGTAATGAATGAGTGGTTCAATCAGTACATTCGAACTAATACGGCTGTTCCACAACCCCCATTCCCGACCAATACAACCCCTGCACCTGCGATACCTCCGGTAACTGACCAGATAAGGTTAAATAAGCCCCTAGTTGACAGAATTCAAAAACACGGGGCTACTGAATTTAAGGCTACAGACAGCGATGATGCCGAGCAAGCTGAATTTTGGTTGGACAACACTATTCAGGTGCTTGATGAACTATCTTGCACACCCGATGAATGCCTTAAGTGTACTATCTCCTTGCTACGAGATTCTGCCTATTATTGGTGGAATACGTTGATTTCTGTTGTGCCCAAAGGGCAAGTAACTTGGGAGTTTTTCCAAACCGAGTTTCGAAAAAAGTATATCAGCCAGAGATTCATTGATCAAAAACGGAAAGAATTTCTTGAACTTAAACAAGGTTCCATGTCGGTTACTGATTATGAACGAAAGTTTGTAAGGCTTAGCCGGTACGCTCGAGAATGCATGTCCTCAGAAGCCGTAATGTGCAAACATTTCGAAGATGGACTGAACGAAGATATAAAACTGTGTGTTGGCATTTTAGAAATCAGAGAATTTGTGGTACTTGTCGAGCGAGCTTGCAAAGCCGAAGAGCTCAGTAAGGAGAAAAAAAAAGCTGATATGGAAGCAAAGGAGTTTCGTAAGAGATCTGCGAGAAAGCCCTTTCAACAGTCATCGAAGAAATTTAGAGATGATTCAGGCCGGTCTAAAGGCACTTCGGGCTTTTCTAGACGAGATCGTGATCGACCCCCTGTGAGTACATGAGTCGCTTCGGTTGCCAGTGTTAGAAATGATCGTCGAGACAGAACAGAGTGCCAGTATTGTGGTAAATGGCATTCGGGGAGTTGTAGATTCCATGATCGCTCCTGTTATAAGTGCGGATCAGCTGACCACTTTATCAAGGATTGCCCGAGACTGTCTGAACAGAATGTAAATCAGAGTGGGAAAATGGGTGCTACTACTGCTCGAGGTAGACCATCCAAAAATGTGGGGAATGCTAGTGGCGGTCAGAGAGGATCTAGAGATGTTACTACCAGATCTGAGGCTCGTGCTCCTGCTAGAGCTTATGCTATACGTGCACACGAGGATGCTTCTTCGCCAGATGTTATTACTGGTACTTTCACTCTCTTTGATACTAATGTGATTACATTGATTGACCCTGGTTCTACTCATTCTTATATATGTGAGACTTTAGCATCCAGTAAGACTTTACCTTTTGAGTCTACTGAGTTCGTTATTAGAGTGTCGAATCCCTTGGGTCATTATGTGCTTGTTGATAAGGTGTGTAAGAAATGTCCCCTAGTAATTCGAGGTTCCTGTTTTCCGGCGGACTTGATGCTTTTACCGTTTGATGAATTTGATGTTATTCTCGGTTTGGATTGGTTGACCGTGCATGATGCAGTTGTGAATTGCAAAATCAAGACTATTGATTTGAAGTGTGCAAATAATGAGATAATCCGAGTTGAATCTACTGTTTTGAATGGATTGCCAACAATAATATCCTCGATGTTAGCTCAAAAATATGTGAGAAAGGGGTGTGAAGCGTATCTTGCATACGTACTTGATAATGAAGAATCAGGAAAGAAACTTGAGTCGGTACCAGTTTTGTGAATATCCGGATGTTTTTCCCGAAGAATTACCAAGGTTACCACCTGTTCGGGAGGTAGAGTTTGGCATCGAACTTGTACCTGGAACTACACCGATTTCGATAGCTCCGTATCGTATGGCATTGACGGAATTAAAGGAATTGAAAGATCAGTTGCAAGAGTTGACGAATAGAGGTTTCGCTCGACCAAGTTTCTCACCTTGGGTTGCACCAGTATTGTTTGTGAAAAAGAAGGACGGAACCATGAGGTTGTGCATCGACTATCGTCAGCTGAATAAAGTGACAATAAAGAATAAATATCCGTTACCGCGTATTGATGATTTGTTTGATCAACTAAAGGGAGCCTCAGTGTTTTCAAAAATAGATTTGAGATCGGGCTATTATCAGTTGCGAATTCGAGATTCGGATATACCCAAAACAGCTTTCAGAACGAGATACGGTCACTACGAGTTCTTAGTGATGCCGTTTGGGCTCACTAATGCCCCTGCGGTATTTATGGATTTGATGAATCGGATCTTCAGACCGTTTTTGGATCGATTTGTAGTTGTGTTTATTGATGATATTTTGGTCTATTCAAGAAATGAAACCGATCATGCTGAACACCTGGGATTAGTGTTACAGATTTTACGGGATAAGCAGTTATATGCTAAGTTCAGTAAGTGTGAGTTCTGGTTAAGAGAGGTTAGCTTCTTGGGTCACGTGGTATCTGCATCGGGTATTCGAGTTGATCCGAGCAAAATTTCAGCCATACTTAACTGGAAGCCCCCGAGAAATATTACTGAGGTTCGGAGCTTTTTGGGGCTTGCTGGTTACTACAGACGGTTTGTAAAGGGTTTCTCGATGATAGCCACACCAATAACGAAGCTACTTCAGAAAGATGTTAAGTTCGAATGGTCAGAAAAATGTTAGAAAAGTTTCGATCAACTAAAAACTTACTTGACTGAAGCTCCAGTGCTAGTGCAGCCTGAATCAGGCAAAGGGTTTGTCAATTACAGTGACGCATCCTTACTTGGGTTGGGTTGTGTATTGATGCAAGAAGGTCGAGTTGTAGCGTATGCGTCGAGGCAATTGAAGCCACATGAGAAATATTATCCAACACATGATCTCGAATTAGCTGCCATCGTATTCGCTTTAAAAATATGGAGACATTACTTATTTGGTGAGAAGTGCCATGTATTTTCGGATCACAAAAGTCTCAAATATTTGATGACTCAAAGAGATTTGAATTTGCAAAAAAGACGTTGGCTTGAGTTTTTGAAAGACTATGAGCTTGTCATTGACTATCACCTGGGAAAGGCTAATGTGGTTGCGGATGCTTTAAGTCGTAAATCACTGTTTGCTTTACGAGCGATGAATGTACACTTGTCTGTACTATCCGACAATGTGTTAGTAGTAGAATTAAAGGCCAAACCATTGTTGATTCATCAAATTCGTGAAGCTTAGGAAGTCGATGATGAATTGGTTGCAAAACGGGCTGAATGTGTTTCGAATAAGGAATCAGAGTTTCAAATTGATGATGATGATTGTTTGAGGTTCAGAAGTCATTTGTGTGTTCCAAGAAATTCAGAACTTATTTCGACAATTCTGAACGAAGCTCATTGTAGCCGAATGTCAATTCACCCGAGGAGTACGAAAATGTACAACGATCTGAGACGTCAGTTTTGGTGGCATGGTATGAAACGAGACATTTTTTATTTTGTTTCGAAGTGTTTAATATGTCAACAAGTGAAAGCGGAACATCAAGTGCCTACAGGATTACTTCAGCCGATCATGATACCCGAGTGGAAGTGGGATCGAGTCACGATGGATTTTGTATCTGGATTGCCATTGTCATGAAGCAAGAAAGATGCGATCTGGGTTGTTGTTGATAGATTGACAAAGTCGGCTCATTTTATCCCTGTATGTACGAATTATTCTCTTGACAAGCTAGCTGAAATGTATGTATCCCAGATTGTAAGGTTACATGGAGTACCAATTTCTATTGTATCAGATAGAGACCAGAGATTTACATCGCGATTTTGGAAGAAATTTCAAGAAGCTTTGGGTACCAAGTTGCATTTTAGCACCGCATTTCATCCACAGACTGATGGTCAATCCGAGCGGATAATTCAGATACTCGAGGATATGTTGAGATGTTGCATCCTTGAGTTTAGTGGTTCATGGGAGCGGTATTTACCTTTGATTGAATTCGCTTACAACAATAGTTTTCAATCAAGTCTTAAGATGGCACCTTACGAGGCTTTTTCCGATCGTAAATGCCGTACACCATTGTTTTGGAACGAGCTCGGTGAAAGTAAAATTTTCGGAGTTGATTTGATTAAAGATGCTGAGCAGAAAGTAAAGATAATTCGTGAAAGTCTGAAGGCAGCATCAGATCGTCAGAAGTCGTACGCGGATTTAAAACGAAGAGATATTGAGTACCAGGTGGGAGACAAAGTGTTTCTTAAAGTTTCACCTTGGAAAAAGATACTCAGATTTGGCCGTAAGGGCAAACTGAGTCCGAGGTTCATAAGGCCGTATGAAATATCCGAACGAGTTGGTCCAGTGGCATATAGATTGATTTTACCCCCTGATCTCGAAAAGATTCACATCGTTTTTCACGTTTCGATGCTTCGACGTTACAGATCTGATCCTTCGCACATAATTAATCCCTCCGAGGTTGAAATTCAATCCGATATAAGTTATGAAGAAGAACCGATTCGTATCCTAGCTCGTGAAGTGAAAGAATTACGAAATAAAAAGGTTCCTTTAGTAAAAGTGTTATGGCACAAGAACGGGGTCGAAGAAGCTACTTGGGAAACCGAGAACTCTATGAAAGAACGATACCCAAACCTATTTACCGGTAAGATTTTCGGGGACGAAAATTACTTAAGTGGGGGAGAGTTGTGATAGCCCTAATTTGACCCTAGTCGGAAAGTGGTTTCGGGACCACAAAACCGGGTCGTAAAAATAATTAACCATTAAGTTTTGTGTTTATTGTATGTGAAATAGGCATGTGTGAAAGTTTCATGCTCCAATTTTGTCATTAGTATGTGAAATTATTAAATAGGACTTATGTGAGGAAATTTAGAAATGTGCTAGGCAAATGTTATAGTGGCCTATTAAAGCATGTTAGAAAATACTTGTACTTGCATGTCAAATTAGCCAAAAGTCTAGATGGTGGCCGGCCATGCTATGGGTTAAAAGATATTATAAATATGTTATGTTAACATTTGTGTTAAAAATAATAAAATAAAGAGCATGGATAATAAAATAATAGTGGTTAGTAGGAGAAGAAACAAAAAAAAAAGAGTTAGCTAGGTCGCTCCTCCATTGCCGTAACTAGAGGAAGAAGAAGAGGGGAAGTTCGGCCAAGGTGATTCTTTAGATTAAGGTATGTTCAATGTTGCTTTTGGAGGTTTATACATCCTTCGGATGATTAGCCTAATTCTATCTATCTCATGGATGGAATTGGGGTTGTTGGAGAGTTAGGATTCGGCTAAGAGGCTTCAAAATCTTAGTTGATGCCTTTATACTACTAGCATGTTAGCTATATGGATGTGTTAAGTTACTTGAAATGTTAGATAAATTTGAACTCCCTACCAAATTCTTTAGACAACCCATGTTAGAAATTTCGGTATTGAGATGTCTAGAACTTTCGGCCATTGTAGCTATGGAGAAATAAGGTTTTTGTTTCTTGTTAAATTTAGATGAACAAGGGTAGATGAGTGTTTGAACTATACAAATAATCATATGTGAGCATTAGGTTCTTAGGGAAAGGAATCGGCTACCTTATTAGGTACCAAGACCGAATGTGAATTTGATTAGGTTTGAGTAATTATTATGCTTAAAATCGATGTAGTTAAGTACCATGTTCTAGCCGAACATGTAGTTGTTTAATGTTGTGAACAAGTGCCGTTTAGTTGTTCAAAAATTGTCTAAATTAGATGTTTACTCATCTAAGGGTTCGGCATTGTGCATTCTTGTTAAGAGTTCGATTTGAAATCATGAGATCTTATTGACTTGTGTTTAAATGGCATTCGGTCATGGTCTATGGGAGTTTACTAATCCGGTTTAGGTGCCAAATACTTTGTATTGGAAATTTTGATGTGTAAGTAGAAATTAATTAAGATGATATTGAGACATTCGAAAATAAATATGTATTAAAGTTATATTTGTAGTAGTTTAATGTGACTTACCAAGTGCACAAATTTGAAAGCGAGATGGTGATAGACTTAAGTGGTAATTGATTCAAATAAATTGGTTTTAAAATGTATATGAATGACGTATGATTGTGTTTGATTGGGAGGTAAATTGTTTGATTTAGCTCAAGAGCTTAGAGGATCAACGTTGGATAGGGGAAAGGAAAAAGTAATTGAATAGCCGTTGAAGTCGTTCGACAACGTCCGAGGTAAGTCTTCGAGTAATGAAACTTAGTTTATGATTTGATTAAGTCATGACATATAAGCATAACAAATAAACGGTGATATAATGTTCTACTTGAATGATATATTGAGGTGATTAGTTTATACCTATGACGAGTAGCCGAATGTGTATAGAGACATGTTATAAAGCCAATCAAAATCATGCTCTTTATATGTGGCTATTGAGCCGAAATTGGTAAGGTTTGATAAGTGTCTTGTGTTTGAGCTTTAGTAATGAAAATGAAATATGGATGTGTCATGATTTATTGATATATGTGCATGATTATTCGAATGATATTCGGGCTAAGTCCCGAAGGCATTTGTGCTATTGACTATATTCGGGCTAAGTCCCGAAGGCATTTGTGCTATTGACTATATCCGGGCTAAGTCCCGAAGGCATTTGTGCTAGTGACTATATCCGGGCTAAGTCCCGAAGGCTTTTGTGCTATTGACTATATCCAGGCTAACACCCGAAGGCATTTGTGCGAGTTGCTATATCCGGCTAAATCCCGAAGGTACTTGGGTTTGGAAATGAGCGATCTTGCTATGATAATTTCAATTAATACGCTCATAAAATCCAAACGATAAGGTATGTTTCGTATATGCATCGGAAAAGTTAATTTCTTTTTAGATAGTATGCGCTCTATTGATTAACAACTTCCGGCCTTTAGTTAGGTTTGATCCCCTGTGTATGAATATACTGGTTGAGGTGTGAAGTAAGTATGATTTTAAGAATATGCGTATATGCAACTATTCATTTAGTCATATGAACGCTATACTTTAGTCGTAAATAATTTCATTACTTGAACTTACTAAGCATTAAAATGCTTACTTTGTTACTTTGATTCTCTGTTTTATAGATTTTGTTCGTCAGCTATCGGACTCGGGAGTGTCAAAGTCGAAGTCATCCACACTATCTAAGCCACTTTTTGGTACTCTTTTAGTTCAATTTTGAAAATGGCATGTATAGGGCTGACCCTTGTTGTTAATTAAGTACCCTTTGGTA
This sequence comes from Gossypium hirsutum, assembly GCF_007990345.1. NCBI lineage: Eukaryota > Viridiplantae > Streptophyta > Magnoliopsida > Malvales > Malvaceae > Gossypium > Gossypium hirsutum. The sequence continues at coordinate 51,975,616 of NC_053426.1, read as the reverse complement.
ATGTGTATTCGTATAGCCATGCGAAAATGGCTCGTATATTTTGAAGTATAACATTATGGTCTTGTGATATGGTTATTAAGTGGCGTGGAAATGTTTGGTAATGACTAGCCATTGGAATGGCCAATCATGGTCCTATTGTTTCTACGTACGTCATGGCTAATCGGGATTACCCTTGATAATAATGTATGTCAATTTGCTATTCGATTCATGGAAAATTATGAAATAGGTAAAATTTACCTTAAAATAGATGCTGACAGCAGCAGTGATGTAAGTTGGAAAAATAAAAAAAAAATTTAGAAATGGAATTAAATAGTGAATAAATTATATAATCGAATCTTGATGAGTCTATTTTCATATGAAAGAAACGAAACAACCATATGAGCCGTATTTTATGAGATGTTTAAGTTTTCGTGAAACAGGGCCAGAGCGTTTTCTGGATCCCCTGTTATGATTTTGAAAATTTACCATAAATTAACCAGAGACAATTAGAAGTCATGCTTTATATGTATAGATTCCTCTTTGAGTCTAGTCTCATTAGAAACAAACGGAATAAGTATTTAAGCTCTGTACAGGGAGATATCTAAGCCGTAATGCATGAAGGTCAGAGTAGTCAAACCCTGAAACAGGGGAGACTTTAACTAATAAACTGTACTAATTGGCTGAGCCAAAAATTCTAGAAAAACATTTGTTGATGGACATATGAGTCTATTTTCAGGAAAAATTTACAGAATTGGTTTTCAAGTTTTGGAACTCGAGATATGATTTTTAAAGTAACTGTGATGCAGTTAGCCAGCTTGTCTGGAAATTTTAAAATGAACTGTGTAAGTAAATGAATTAAGTCCGTTAACACCTCGTGTTCGACTCCGGCAACGGTCTCGGGTACGGGGCGTTACACATTCAACCTGTTGTAAAACATCTCTATTTGAGCCTAGTGTTGGAATCCATGCATCAGACATTTTCGAATTAAGTCTTTAAATCGTTCCCAAGCTTCATATAGCGTCTCATCTTTCATTTGACAAAAAGACATAATATCGTTTCTCAACTTGGCATTCATAATAAGCAGGTTATACCATAGCAAAAGCCTCTAGCAAAGATCATTCCATGATGCCACTGTTGTCGACGACAAATCATTTAGCCATGCTCTCACACGATCTCTTAAATATTACAGGAATAGCTTAAGTCTCAAGGCATCTTCATGAATACCCTAACATTGGAATGATTCACATACTTACAGAAAGTCTTTAATGTAATCTCAGATCTTTAGTGGGGAAGCCACCAAACTGTCCTAATGTTTGTAACATCTAAAACATTACCAGTTTCAACTCAAATTTTTAAGCTTGTATTATTGTTTGACTATCCCTGGATTCAAATCATCTAGCTTGGGACGGCATGCTCTCTAATTGGCCTATCTCGATTATCCACCACACATCCAATGAGAGTATTATCATTGCAATCTTTTGGATTACCATTAAAATCATTCTTGTTTCCAGCCATTTTTTTCAATTCTTTTCTCTTTCTCCACAAGGTTCTATCAATCTCTAAATAAAAAAAGTATTCTATGTTAGCAGGAATGCCTCTTCTTATGCACCGATGGAAAACTTGTAAAAAGTAAATACACTAAGTTAAAAAAAACTACTAAGTAACATAACCAAACCAAATTTCACCAAATTGCTGATCCCCAGGAATGGCACCAAAACTTGTCACGTGTAAAATAATATGGGATTTTGTGCAAGTATACACGTCGGTTCAAGTAGTAAAGTGATGAGCGAGTATCGTTCTCACGAGGATCAGATTGAGGCACAAAAGTGGTCAAGTTATTATCATAAAATGTGATTATGCTATGGCAAAGTCAATGATAAATATGTAATGGAAATTAGTGAAGTAATGATCTAAGCAATACATGGAATTAATGAATAACTAGAGATGCTATGACAAAAGTGAAAGTAGAAATGTAATGGCAATAACGAGAGTGATTATCCGAATAGAATGTAAACAAAGAAATAAACAACTAAATATGCTCTGGAAAAGATACTATGACAAAGAATAAGGATAGCATGATGTTGATTCAGAAGATCGGGATTACTCAGAATCAACCCTTACTTCAATAATGCCTTGGCAAAGTCGTATCTACTTTACTGCACGAAGGAGTTCAAAAATGGTCTGTCTCTCGCAAGAGAAAAACCTCAAGTTACCTTGCCCATGTCTATAGGCATTTTAGATATCTTGCATGAGTTACTTCTGTATGATCGTGACTCTATGCCTAGAGTTGACTACAAGTGTCTACCAAATATTTGCTCTTTTGTTTTAATTTTGATCCAACCCTTTCGGAATTAGAATCAATTTATAAGTATGTGAACAATCTTCTATATCAAGAGATCATTGCAATTTAATTAAAAGTAAATTAGATATATACTGCATCCATAAAAATAGTTTAAGGTTTCATCTAAAGTAATCCCAACCCTATGAGTGTTTAGCTCATGGGCTAGGAAATAAAATTCCAAAGCAAAATATCATCCGACATTGTGTTCAACTACTTTAATTCAATCTTTCAAAGAAATACTAGTGGAAATAATGGAAGAACTTAAGGAAAAAGCTTTTGCTTGCCCAGTCCACACTTCAACAGCACAGCATCCTATGATGGCTAAGAAGGACTGCCTTCAACTCCCTTTCATTTGCACAGTCGAACTCGTATTCACGCATGAGGATCTCTCTCACTTTTTTCTCCACCTTTTGTGAGGTCCCCTTCATCAGTTTTTATAGATAGATTAGGCTAGGGTCGGCTAACTGCATGTGATTATATTCTCCTTTTTTATGGGGATTTATCTGGTACAAGTTTGAATTTGAACTGGGAGTGCTGTGAGAAAGATGTTGACTTGGTCTTCCTGGCATTGCCACGACATCCGTGCTAGCAAACTTTCTGTACTTTTTCCTAACAAAACTTCACTCATTTATTTCCTCATTCTAGAACTTGTTCTTGTCACACAAAAAACTCCACTGCAAGTTATTAGTATCACCTAATTCCAACACAGTCCAAGTCCAAATGCAATATTAAAAATGCTAACTAAAATGTGCTAAAAATGCAACAAAATGTACTTAAGTACAAGTAATTAGATAGGTTTAAAGACATGAAATATAACTCTTTTCAAGAGTTATCACCCCATAATCTGAAAAGATTGTTAAAACTCTTCTAAAATAAAACTCAAGAGAATTTTTTTAGAAAAAAAACTTAAAGAGAATTTATTAACTTAAAAGAAAAGTTAAATAATAATAAATTGTGTCCTTTGTGTACAATGCAAAGGCCTATATATAGGCTAGTTAAATAAATCTGAATAAAACTCTTAAGTACACTAAAACTCTAATTAATCTAAACAAGAAGTAATTATAAATTGAAATCTGTTGTTGACATAAAACTCCTAAATAACTTAAAATACTTAATACTTTTTAAAAAATTGGAATAGTAAAATAATAAAATAATAAGAGCTGATAAATACAATATTGAACTCATCTATAATAAAAATTTAGCCTAAAACTCAAACCCAATATGATTTAAATTCAAATTAAAAGCCCGAAACTCGTAATTCCCTTCATAATCCCGTCAAGAACTTTTGCTCATACAATCTTCACTAAAACGGTCATAACTTAAGCTCTGGAACTCAAAATCAAGTGATTCAAAGTGCATTTTGTAGCTAAGATATAGACAACTTGAGACATCTCAACCCAAAAATGTCTAGATCCTATCCAAAAAGACATTGCAATTTTGCAATTTCCCAAACTTTAAGATTGACAGCTTTGGTGAATGGAATTTAATAAATTTCACCCTATCTGTGCATGTCTCATTTCCTCTTTCCTCAAAAAGATTTGTCCTCAAATCTTGTCTTCGGTAAAATCTTAGTTTGATTTGCTTGGCCTTTAAAATTATTGTTGGGCCTTGAGGTAGTGTGAACCTATTACATCCATGGGTCAATAATTGGGCTTTGAGGTAGCGTGAACCCATTGCATCCATGGGTCAAAAATTGGGCCTTAAGACTCATATCATTCCCCCTTTTCTCAAGAAGGCTCATTCCCAAATCTTTAGCTGCTCAAAAAGAAAAGATATTAGAGTAAATAATAATCAAATGAAAAAAAATACTTACCTAAGCTTTCTTGAGAGCCAAAACTATCTCTAGGATCAAAGATATGATTATGATCATCCAAATCAACATGAATCAAGTATCTCTCCTTCAAAAACAAACCATCGACACTAAACAAAGAAATATTAGGCACATGAGTGTTCAAGTAAAAAATAACATGTTACTTTATTTGAATATACTTGGTCATTTATAAGAATTTCCAACGATGAGTCAAGAATTTCATATAATTATAAAAATCAAGAAGGCTAAGATTATATAAAAGTCATCGTTAAAGGTCAAGATAGAAAATTTTGTTGCAGGAGTAAATATATAAAATGATTTAATAAACCTATCTAATGGAACAAAATTACTATTTTTAACCTGTGCAAGTCTAGATAAACCTGTAAAATCAGTTGAACTTTCGAACCAAGGTTTAATGAAATTTGACCAACGAGAAAGCATGATGTAAGGAAAAACAAAATCAGTAGCATACTTATAAAAAAAATTCAAAATATGCCTTCTTAAATCAATTTTTAATGTTTACTTACCTTTCTTATCTTGTATCATTTGTAGAGAAGTATCAATGTTAAACTTACCTCTCCCTTATAAGTACAATTATCTATCAATGGTAGAATAATATAATTGAAAGTCCATCAATGGATCCTTGAAATCCTATAATAAAGAAACATCACTAAACAAAATTGAGTTAGGACTATTTAAAACATAATTATTCCTCACTTTTGTATGGGTATTTTCTTGCATTTTATTTTTATTTTCCACTTTGATAAATTTTCAATTTTACCTCATATGTATTTTCACTCACCAAATTTGGACCATCAAGTTGACTTTATCACTCAAGGTCTCATTTTTTCGGTCTTTTCACATGATTCTTCCTCACTTTTCATATCCCCTAACAAGTAATATGAATATTCAATTTAGTACAATACATCTCAGTTAGAGAACATGACGTTTCTATCTCATCTAACTCCATAGATTTGAGGAAAAATTTCTCAATATTATATTTTGTTATCAACAACAGTCTTGTGTTGGCACAATCACGATTATAGTGCATACACCCTTTGCACTTAAAACATTCAATTTCGCGAGCTCTTTGTTGTTTTGGTGAAGAATTAGTAGACATAGGCTTCTTAGAACATGTAGAAGAAGGTTTTCTAGGAACCTCACTTTTCCACTCAAAAAGTTTAGTCTCATCATTTTTTTAGCAGCAACTTATTAGTAGCGTAAGGAAGTTTAAATTTCTTGAAAGTAGAATTAGAACACTTACCTCTATAATATTGTGATGCACCAAATGGACGAGATTGACATTGTTGAAATTGCTACTCAATCGCAACTGCCTTGTGTATCGCCTCCTCAAGATCAATGTAGGTTTGAAGATTAAGAGTATTGGCTATCGAAACATTCAAGCCATCTACAAACCATACCATGGTAGTCTCTTCACCTTCTTGCACAGTTATTCTTTGAATAAGAATCTCTATCTCCTTAAAGTACTCATCGACAGATCAATTTCCTTGAACAAGGCATCAAAGTTTCGTTTTGACCACCATGTAGTAATGATAAATAATGTAACGCTTTAACATCACTTGCTTCAACTTGTCCCATGTTTCAATGACCCTGTCATAGTTTCTTTGATTATTAATTCTAAGTTGTATCAATCAACTCAACCAATCATATGAAAATCTAACAGTCGCTAATGAGACTTTTTCCTCTTCTTGACGTTTATAGTAATGGAACATAAGTACAATATTCCCACTTACAATATGCTTTGGGATTATACTTCCCTCGGAATTGTGGAATGTTGAACTTTAGTTTAGCTAAAAAATGTTTCCCATGGTAATTATTAACCAAAGTCTCATAAGTAGCACGAGAGGCACATTGAGCATTATTTACACAAAGACGAGGCTAATCAACCTTATCTCCCCAATTACAATTTTGACGCCCAATTTTTGTACTTAAACATTCTAATTTTTTTTTCTAATCGTGTCCAGAATAGTGTCACATTGCTTATCTCGAGCATTTCAAACCTTTTGTTCCCTTTGCAACTTCCCAATTATAGTATCGTAAATCATTATGAAAGCCTAAAAAGAATGCAACACTTAAGAAACATAAAGCAAAGCTCACTGTTATGCACTCAGAATTAAAAATCAAATTTCTCAATGATGTAAGAATTAACCTTGTGAGTATTTTAAGTGTTTATATCAACTAATCAGAATGTACTAGGATCAAACCAACAAAGCAAACCTAGTAGCACTAGGAGTCCAAAATTGGCTAGACACCAAAGAATTGTGTTGCACTACAACGTGCTTTAACTTACTAACACAAGAAACTATAAAGTTTTAGAATGCGTAAAGGAACAATATAAAGAAAAAAAATGAAAACCTAAGGCTAATAGTAAATGAAAATTTTTGAAACCCGAAAACCCAGTAAATTGCAAAGCAACTTGACAAACTTCATTCAAGGTGTTCTCAATTTCTAAAAATCATGAAATTTAAATTGGAGCCTCTTCAAAAAATACAGATTTAATTTAAAAAATTTTGGCACAAAATTCAACCAACATAATATTGTTTTTATATTTTTTCACTTTTTCGATCATTTTTTTGTGGGAAATATTTTTTTATATTCTAAAATAGTGTCAATGAATAGTATGTAAAATTTCAGATATTTGATAAACGTTTACCCACTGAAAAATATTTTTTCTCGAAAAATTTTTGGTAACTCTTGAAAAAAGTTTATATTCATGCCTTTAGATATAGCTAATTGCCTGTACTTAGGTACATTTAGTTGCATTTTAGGACATTCTATTAGTATTTTTCTTGTTTTAGCATTACATTAGGAGCTTGGGCTGTACTTAAATGTTAGTTATTTTCTTGCTTTTCATTTTTTTCTACTTGATAATTCTTCAATTTTACTTCATATGTATTTTCACTCACCAAATTTGGACCATCAAGTAGACTTTATCACTCGATGTCTCGTTTCTATCGGTCTTTTCACATGATTCTTCCTCACTTCCCATATCCCCCTCACAAGTATTATGAATGCTCAATTTAGTGCAATACATCTCAGTGGGAGAACATGATGTTTCTATCTCATCTAACTCTATAGATTTGAGGAAAAAATTCTCACTATCATCTTTTGTTATCAACAAAAGTCTTGTGTTGGCACAATCACGATTATAGTGCTCAAAACCTTTGCACTTAAAACATTCAATTTCACGAGCTCTTTGTTGTTTTGGTGAAGAATTAGTAGACGTAGGCTTCTTAAAACATGTAGAATAAGGTTTTGTAGGAACCTCACTTTTCCACTCAAAAAGTTTAGTCTCATCATTTTTTTGGCAGCAACTTATTAGTAGCGTAAGGAAGTTTAAAATTCTTGAAAGTAGAATTAGAACAGTTACCTCTATAATATTGTGATGCACCAAATGGACGAGATTGACATTGTTGAAATTGATGCTCAATCTGAACTACCTTGTGTATCGCCTCCTCAAGATCAATGTAGATTTGAAGATTAAGAGTATTGGCTATCGAAACATTCAAGCCATCTACAAACCACACCATGGTAGTCTCTTCATCTTCTTGCGCAGTTATTCTTTGAATAAGAATCTCCATCTCCTTAAAGTACTCATCGACAGATCAATTTCCTTGAACAAGGCATCAAAGTTTCGTTTTGACCATCATGTAGTAATGATAAATAAAGTAACGCTTTAACATCACTTGCTTCAACTTGTCCCATGTTTCAATGACCCTTTCATAGTTTCTTTGATTATTAATTCTAAGTTGTATCAATCAACTCAACCAATCATCTGAAAATCTAACAGCCGCTAATGAGACTTTTTCCTCTTCTTGACGTTTATAGTAACGGAACATAAGTACAATATTCCCACTTACAATATGCTTTGGGATTATACTTCCCTCGGAATTGTGGAATGTTGAACTTTAGTTTAGCTAAAAAATGTTTCCCATGGTAATTATTAACCAAAGTCTCATAAGTAGCACGAGAGGCACATTGAGCATTATTTACACAAAGATGAGGCTAATTAACCTTATCTCCCCAATTACGATTTTGACGCCCAATTTTTGTACTTAGACATTCTAAATTTTTTCTAATCGTGTCCAGAATAGTGTCACATTACTTATCTCGAGCATTTCAAACCTTTTGATCCCTTTGCAACTTCTCAATCATAGTATCGCAAATCATTATGAAAGCCTAAAAAGAATGCAACACTTAAGAAACATAATGCGAAGCTCACTGTTATGCACTCAGAATTAAAAATCAAATTCTCAATGATGTAAGAATTAACCTTGTGAGTATTTTAAGTGTTTATATCAACTAATCAGAATGTACTAGGATCAAACCAGCAAAGCAAACCTAGTAGCACTAGGAGTCCAAAATTGGCTAGACACCAAAGAATTGTTTGCACTGCAACGTGCTTTAACTTACTAACACAAGAAACAATAAAGTTTTAGAATGCGTAAAGGAACAATATAAAGCCAAAAAAAAATCAAAACCTATGGCTAATAGTAAATGAAAATTTTTGAAACCCGAAAGCCCAATAAATTGCAAAGCAACTTGACAAACTTCATTCAAGGTGTTCTCAATTTCCAAAAATCATGAAATTTAAATTGGAGCCTCTTCAAAAAATATAGATTTAATTTAAAAAATTTTGGCACAAAATTCAACCAACATAATAATTTTTTTATATTTTTTCACTTTTTCGATCATTTTTTTTGTGGGAAATATTTTTTTTTATATTCTAAAATAGTGTCAAGGAATAGTATCTAAAATTTCAGATATTTGATAAACGTTTACCCACTGAAAAATATTTTTTCCCGAAAACTTTTTGGTAACTCTTGAAAAAAGTTTATATTCATGCCTTTAGATATGGCTAATTGCCTGTACTTAGGTACATTTACTTACATTTTAGGACATTCTATTAGTATTTTTCTTGTTTTAGCATTACATTAGGAGCTTGGGCTGTACTTAAATGTTAGTTATTTTCTTGCTTTTCATTTTTTTCTACTTGATAATTATTCAATTTTACCTCATATGTATTTTCACTCACCAAATTTGGACCATCAAGTAGACTTTATCACTCGATGTCTCGTTTATGTCGGTCTTTTCACATGATTCTTCCTCACTTCCCATATCCCCCTCATAAGTATTATGAATGCTCAATTTAGTGCGATACATCTCAGTGGGAGGACATGATGTTTCTATCTCATCTAACTCTATAGATTTGAGGAAAAAATTCTCACTATCATCTTTTGTTATCAACAAAAGTCTTGTGTTGGCACAATCACGATTATAGTGCTCACAACCTTTGCACTTAAAACATTCAATTTCACGAGCTCTTTGTTATTTTGGTGAAGAATTAGTAGACGTAGGCTTCTTAGAACATGTAGAAGAAGGTTTTGTAGGAACCTCACTTTTCCACTCAAAAAGTTTAGTCTCATCATTTTTTTGGCAGCAACTTATTAGTAGCGTAAGGAAGTTTAAAATTCTTGAAAGTAGAATTAGAACAGTTACCTCTATAATATTGTGATGCACCAAATGGACAAGATTGACATTGTTGAAATTGATGCTCAATCTGAACTACCTTGTGTACCGCCTACTCAAGATCAATGTAGGTTTGAAGATTAAGAGTATTGGCTATCGAAACATTCAAGCCATCTACAAACCACACCATGGTAGTCTCTTCATCTTCTTGCATAGTTATTCTTTGAATAAGAATCTCCATCTCCTTAAAGTACTCATCGACAGATCAATTTCCTTGAACAAGGCATCGAAGTTTTGTTTTGAGCTCTATGTAGTAACAATAAAGAATATAACGCTTTAACATCACTTGCTTCAACTCGTCCCATGTTTCAATTACCCTTCCATAGTTTCTTTGATGATTAATTCCAAGTTGAATCCACCAACTCAACCCATAATCTGAAAATCCAAGGGTCGCCAATGAGACTTTTTCCTCTTCCTGACATTTATGGTAACATAACATAAATTCAATTTTTTATTCTCACTCACAATATGCTTTAGGATTATACTTCTCTCAGAATTATGGAATGTTGAACTTTATTTTAGCTAAAAAATGTTTCCCAAAATAATTATTAACCAAAGTCTCATAAGTTGCATGAGAGGCACGTCGAGCATTATTTACATGAAGACGAGACTGATAAACTTTATCTCCCCAATTACAATTCTGACACCTAATTTTGGTACTTGGACATTCTAATTTTTTTCTAATCATGTCCAGAATAGTGTTAAGTTGCATACCTCGAGCATTTTGAACCTTTTGATCTCTTTGCAACTTCCCAATCATAGTATCACAAATTGTAATATCCCGAATTAGGGCCTAATCGGAATAGTGGTTTCGTGACCACTAATCCAAGATAGAAATAATTATTTTATAATTATTTTGAGGTTTATGATATGATTGCATGATTGTGTGAAAATTTCGTGATGAAATTCTATGCCTAAAGTGCTTAAATTGAAAGTAGGGACTAAATCAAATAAGTTGCAAAACTTGCATTCTAGAAGTTTTTAGTATGAAATTGTTTTGGAATATTAATGAGGAGGTCTTAAATAGCAATTTGACCAATTTTAAGTTCATGGAAAAAATTAGGACATGGAAGGAATTTTTGGAAAGTTTAGTAGTAAGGGTATTTTGGTCATTTAGTTATTAAAATGAATTAAAAACAAAATTAAAAGCCAATTTTTGTCCATCTTCTTCATTAGGCCGAAATTTCAAGGGTTCTCCATAGCTAGGGCTTGTTTCAAGCTTCCAAGCTCCATAGTAAGTGATTCCAAGCCCCGTTTTTAATGATTTTTACGTTTTTGAGATCCCGGTAGCTCGATTAAGCTTATGCTAACAATAATTCAACTTAGGGTTCATATTTGGAAAAATACCCATAGGTGAAATTTGTGTATTTTGATGTTTTATGATATAATATGGGGTTTTAAATTATGTTAGACAACTTGTACTACTCAGTTTTGAGTGAAAACGAGTAAAAGGGCTTAATCGGCAAAAATACCTAATAGTCATAAGTACATGTTAGAGTGAGAATTTGATGTTGCCATAGAAGAGAAAAGTGATCAGCATGTTGTAAAACATAAGAATAAGGAATAAAGTTTAATCCCGAGCCTAGGGGCAAAAATGTAAATATGCAAAAGTTTAGGGGTAAAATTGTAATTTTGCCAAAATTTGAGTTAAGGATTAATTTGATAATGTGAGTATTAAATAAGCTAAATGTGTTATTTTAGATCAAGAAAGACGTGGAATCGACCTCAATCGAGGAAAAGAAAAGATTGTGGGCTAAATTGCAAAATCTTTGTATTTTGGTACCAAGGTAAGTTCATGTGTAAATAATGTAGCATAATGGTTATTTTTATGTTATTGATGTTAATTATATGTTATGCTAAATTTTATTATGAAATATATGCTTTGTGGTTAATTTCAAATAATATGTAAATTATGTGAACTACTTGTTAAATATAATTGTTACCGAGTATTGATTTCGGCATTCTACGGAAGACGGCAAGGATAAGTGTTCGAGGAAAAAGCCCGTTTGAACCTTAGGAATAGATTAGGATACAAGTGACATGTCACTAGGATGGTTGAGCATCCGAACTCGTTGAGTTGAGTCCGAGTTCACTTATGGATGCGAATGTCCGAACTCGTTGAGTTGAGTCCGAGTTCGTGAGATGTAACTAGGCATCTGAACTCGTTGAGTTGAGTCCGAGTTCACTTATGGATGCGAACGCCCGAGTTCATTGAGTTGAGTCCTAGTTCGCTTATGGGCGGGTTACATGATTGCTTGATTGAATATGTGGCACTTATATGCAAATTATCCATGTATCCAAATTATATTCCGATGTGTTCAACGGGTAAAGTTCTACTCAATGGAGGAATATTCGAGATGTAAAGAGAAGTATTGGTGAGTGATGTGAAATGGATATTTTGGACAGGTATGTATTTAACCCTCGGGTGGAGTATTGATACAACCACTATAAAGTAATAAGATGATGAAAAATGATCAGAAATGTGATATGTGTTTTAGTGATGTATGCTAATGTTGATTGGTATAACTGTTTGTTATGTTACTTATTATTTGCATATGAACTTACTAAGCATTTATGCTTACTCCCTCCTTCTTACTCATTGTAGTTTTGGACAAGCCAGCTCAGGAGTCGGGATAGGTCGAAGGCTCAGTCACACTATCCGGAAGACTTTTGGTAAATGGCTTGTAAATTTAAGTATGGCATGTATAGCAATATACCTATTTTGTGTAAATGATCTTATGGTATGGTTGTGGAATGGTTGAGGAAATGCTTGATAATGATAAATTATGAAAATGGTTAGTGTAGATTATGTTTGATGCTAAGGAAAACTATTAAGATACTTAGTGCATAAAAACTCATAAAAAGGATGAAATTTGCCATAAACAGAATACTGCAGCAACACTGATGTGAGTTTGAAAATTTATTAAAAATCATAGAAATTGAATTTGGTGATGGAATACATATCAAATTGATGCTTATTATGTCTAGTTTCACATGAAACAAATGAAACAGGTAAAGGAATTATATGTTAGAAGATATTTGAATTTTAGTGAAACAGGTTCATAGCAGTTTTTGAATCCCCTGTTCCAAATTTAGAAATTCATTATAAATTATAAAGATATAATTAGGTGGTATATTTTATATCCTCAGAATCCTTATTGAGTCTAGTTTTAGTAGAAACAAATCTAATAGTCATATAAATTTTGTACAGAGAGAAATGTGGTTCGTAGTAAATAGAGGTCGGACCAGTTGAGTCCTGAAACAGGGGTAACTTTAACTAATAAACTGTACTAATTGGACCAAGAAAAAATTCTAGAAAAAATTTAGTAGATAGGTATATGAGTCTAGATTCAGGGAAAATTTACAGATCTTGATTTCGAGTTTCATAACTCGAGATATGATTTTTCTTGTGACTGTGACGCAAGTAGCTTAAAAGCTGTGAATGTAGAAACAATAATCCAAAGTTCTAAAAATGTTAAACTAAGCTTAGTAACACCTCATACTCGACTCCGGTGATGGTCTCGGGCGTGGGGGCGTTACATTTAGTGGTATCAAAGTAGGTTTAGTCGGTTCTCGGACTACGTGTTGTATGTACGGATTTTGCTATACATGCCATATGTATGAATTGTGATAGTGTGATGACTTCTGACCTTTTTAAAAGTTTTTTATATAGTAAATGGATCCCAATCCAGCTGTGACAGATGAAGTAGAGAGTAATGCGCCAGCTCCGGCTGAAGGAGCAGCGCCGACTGAAAATCCACCTCCTACTGTTGGTCAGGGAGGAGGAGAAAGGGGTCGGGAAGCCTTTCTCCAAATGATGAGTGCATGGTACACTGAGTTCGTTCGTACGAAACCAAATGTACGACCTCCCCCACCTCCCCCAATTCCTCAACCTGTACCCCCGATGCCTCAAGGTATGGATATGATAAAATTTCACAGAACCCCCGTTGACAGAATTCGTAAACAAGGGGCTGAAGAATTTAGAGCAAATATTGATGATGATGCAGAGAAAGCAGAGTTCTGGCTTGAAAATTCTATCCGGGTATTTGATGAATTATCTTGTACACCTGAAGAATGTTTGAAATGTGCTACATCTTTGTTGAGAGATTCAGCCTATAATTGGTGGAAGACTTTGATTTCGGTGGTACCGAAAGAGAGGGTAACCTGGGAATTCTTTCAAGAAGAGTTTCGGAAGAAATATATTAGTGAAAGGTTTATTGATCAGAAATGTAAAGAGTTTCTTGAGCTGAAGCAAGGTAATATGACAGTCCCAGAATATGAAAGAGAGTTTGTTCGATTAAGTAAGTATGCCAGGGAATATGTTCCTACGGAAGCCAAGATGTGCCGACGATTTGAAGACGGGCTTAACAAAGACATTAAAGTATTTGTCGGGATCCTTGAACTAAAAGAAATGGTAGTACTGGTTGATCGAGCTTGCAAGGCTGAAGAACTACTTAAAGAAAAGAAAAAGGTAGAGGCTGAGACTAGAAATTGGAAGAAAAGACCGATGAGCGGTTCATTTTCACAGCAACCTAGAAAGTCAAGGAATATGAATCCTCGTTCCCAAGCTTCAGCTGGGCAATCATATGGGAATTAGAAGAAGCAAAATGTGGGTCCTAAATCCCAGACTACTTCGGCAGCCAGTGTAGAGAACTCGAGATTTGTTAAACCTGAGTGCCAGCGGTGTGGTAGAAATCATTTTGGTCCGTGTAGAGCAAATGAATGTTTTCGATGTGGTTCTCCGGATCATTTTATTAGAGACTGCCCAGGGAGATCTGAAAAAGAAAATTTTCAGAATACAAAAGCTAGTGGTGCAGACTCGAGAGGAAGATATTCGAGAAAAGCTGGAAATGAAGCAAGCAGCAAGAATGTAGCCAGAGATTCAGCAGCTAAATCTGAAGTAAGGGCTCCAGCTAGAACTTATGCCATAAAGGCACGTGAAGATGCTTCCTCACCTGATGTGATTACCGGTACATTTTCTCTCTATAATGTTAATGTTATTGCTTTGATTGATCCCGGTTCTACTCATTCATATGTATGCATGAAACTGGTGTCTAGTATGAATATACCTGTTGAGAACACAGAATTTATGATTAGAGTGTCGAACCCCTTAGGCAAATGCGTGATAGTTGATAAAGTAAGCAAGAAATGTCCTTTAATGATTCGGGATCATTACTTTCCGGCCGACTTGATGTTGTTGCCGTTTGATGAGTTTGATGTTATTTTGGGTATGGATTGGTTGACATTGCATGATGCTAAAATAAATTGCAAAGAAAAGATTATAGAATTAAAATGTGGAAATGGTGAAACTCTGCGGGTTGAATCAGATAAATCAGAGGCATTATCTAGTATGATTTCTTCGATGTCGGCTCAGAGATATTTGAGAAAGGGTTATGAAGCTTATATAGCATATGTAATTAATACAAAAGAAGTTGAAAAGAAAGTTGAATCAGTGCCGGTTGTGTGTGAATTTGCGGACGTATTTCCAGAAGAATTGCCGGGTTTGCCTCCAGTCAGGGAAGTAGAATTTGGTATTGATTTGATACCGGGAACAGCTCCGATTTCGATTGCTCCGTATAGAATGGCACCAGCAGAGTTGAAGGAATTAAAGTCGCAGTTGCAAGAGTTGACTGATAAAGGTTTTGTGAGACCGAGTTTTTCACCTTGGGGTGCTCCCGTGTTATTTGTGAAAAAGAAGGATGGTTCTATGAGGTTGTGTGTTGATTATCGGCAGTTAAACAAGGTGACAATCAAAAACAAGTATCCGTTGCCAAGAATTGATGATTTGTTTGATCAGCTAAAAGGAGCGATATGGTTTTCAAAGATTGACTTGAGATCTGGGTATTACCAACTGCGGGTAAAAGAGTCGGATGTGCCTAAAACTGCTTTTAGAACAAGGTATGGTCATTATGAATTTTTAGTTATGCCATTCGGATTGAAAAATGCTCCTGTTGTGTTTATGGATTTAATGAATCGCATATTTCGGCCATACTTGGACAGATTTGTTGTGGTGTTTATAGATGATATTTTAATTTATTCAAAAGATGAGACAGAGCATGCTGAGCATTTGAGGATAGTTTTGCAAACTTTGAGAGATAAGCAGCTGTATGCTAAGTTAGTAAAAGTGAATTTTGGCTCCGGGAAGTTGGATTTTTGGGTCATATTGTTTCAGGTGATGGTATACGGGTTGATCCTAGTAAAATTTCAGCCACTGTTGATTGGAAACCACCGAAAAATGTAACTGAAGTTAGAAGTTTCTTGGGGCTAGCTGGGTATTATCGGCGGTTTGTAAATGGATTTTCTATAATTGCTGCTCCTATAACTAGATTACTCCAAAAGGATGTTAAATTTGAATGGACGGAAGAATGTCAACAAAGTTTTGAAGAATTGAAAAAGTTATTAACAGAGGCACCAGTGTTAGTACAACCCGAATTAGGTAAAGAATTTGTGGTGTATAGTGATGCTTCTCTAAATGGTTTGGGGTGTGTGCTCATGTAGGAAGGAAAAGTGGTGGCATATGCTTCGAGGCAGTTAAAACCTCATGAGAGGAATTATCCTACTCACGATTTGGAATTGGCTGCGGTGGTGTTTGCTTTGAAAATTTGGTGACATTATTTGTATGGTGAAAAATGTCGGGTATATACCGACCACAAAAGTCTTAAGTACTTAATGTCACAAAAAGACTTGAATTTGAGACAGCGAAGATGGTTGGAGTTATTGAAAGATTACGAGCTTGTTATCGATTATCATCCGGGAAAAGCAAATGTGGTTGCTGATGCTCTGAGCAGAAAGTTGTTGTTTGCTTTGAGAGTTATGAACACTCAGTTGAAAGTGTCAGATGATGGTTCGATTCTAGCAGAGTTAAGAGCAAGACCGATGTTTTTACAAGAGATTTCTGAAACTCAGAAAAATGATCAAGATTTGCTAGCCAAAAGAAAACAGTGTGAAGCTGATACGGGATCAGATTTCAGAATTGGTGTTGATGGGTGCTTAATGTTTAAAGATCGGATTTGTGTACCGAAGAATGAGGAATTGATTCAAAAGATCCTACAGGAAACACATAGTGGTTATTTCTCGATTCATCCGGGTAGTACGAAAATGTATAATGACTTGAAGAAAATGTATTGGTGGAATGGAATGAAAAGAGATATATCAGAGTTTGTGTCCAAATGCTTAATTTGTCAACAGGTGAAAGCTGAACACCAAGTACCTTCGGGATTACTTCAACCTATTATGGTTCCTGAATGCAAATGGGATCGGATTACTACGGATTTTGTTTCAGGATTGCCATTGACTCCAGGAAAGAAAGATGCCATCTGGGCAATAGTTGACAGATTAACTAAGTCGGCTCATTTTATCCCGGTACGTACGGATTATTCTCTTAACAAGTTGGCTGAACTGTATATTAGAGAAATTGTTAGATTACACGGAATACCATTATCGATTATTTCAGATAGAGATCCAAGGTTTACCTCGCGGTTTTGGCAAAAGTTGCAAGACGCGTTAGGTACGAAGTTAAATTTCAGTACTGCTTTTCATCCACAAACTGATGAACAATCAGAAAGAATAATTCAGATTCTTGAAGATATGCTTAGATGTTGTGTATTGGAATTTCAAGGAAGTTGGGAAAGATACTTACCGTTGGTGGAATTTGCTTACAATAATAGTTATCAGACGAGCTTGAAAATGGCACCTTATGAAGCATTGTATGGTTGTAAGTGTCGAACGCCTTTGTATTGGACTGAACTCAAGGAAAATCAGATTTATGGAGTTGATCTAATAAAAGAAACTGAAGAAAAAGTGAAGGTAATTCGAGATTGTTTGAAAGCTGCTTCAGATAGACAGAAATCTTATGCAGATTTAAAACGAAAGGACATTGAATTTCAAGTTGGTGATAAAGTATTTTTAAAGGTGTCTCCATGGAAGAAAGTCCTTAGATTTGGACGGAAAGGCAAATTAAGTCCGCGTTTTATTGGGCCGTATGAAGTAATTGAAAAAGTTGGACCGGTAGCATATCGGCTAGCATTACCACCTGAATTAGAGAAGATTCATGATGTGTTCCACGTATCTATGTTACGTCGGTATCGTTCGGATCCTTCACATGTAGTTTCACTGACAGAAATTGAACTACAACCAGATATGACCTACGAAGAAGAACCGATTAAGATTTTAGCTCGAGAGGTCAAACAACTAAGGAATAAAAATGTTGCACTTGTGAAGGTGTTGTGGCAAAGGCATGGAGTAGAAAAAGCTACATGGGAATCTGAAGAAACTATGAGAAATCAATACCCACATCTATTTACAGGTAAGATTTTCGAGGACGAAAATCCTTAAAGGGGGGAGAGTTGTAATATCCCGAATTAGGGCCTAATCGGAATAATGGTTTCGTGACCACAAATCTGAGATAGAAATAATTATTTTATAATTATTTTGAGGTTTATGATATGATTGCATGATTGTGTGAAAATTTCGTGATGAAATTCTATGCCTAAAGTGCTTAAATTGAAAGTAGGGACTAAATCAAATAAGTTGCAAAACTTGCATTCTAGAAGTTTTTAGTATGAAATTGTTTTGGAATATTAATGAGGAGGTATTAAATAGCAATTTGACCAATTTTAAGTTCATGGACAAAATTAGGACATGGAAGGAATTTTTGGAAAGTTTAGTAGTAAGGGTATTTTGGTCATTTAGTTATTAAAATGAATTAAAAACAAAATTAAAAGCCAATTTTTGTCCATCTTCTTCATTAGGCCGAAATTTCAAGGGTTCTCCATAGCTAGGGTTTGTTTCAAGCTTCCAAGCTCCATAGTAAGTGATTCCAAGCCCCGTTTTTAATGATTTTTATGTTTTTGAGATCCCGGTAGCTCGATTAAGCTTATGCTAACAATAATTCAACTTAGGGTTCATATTTGGAAAAATACCCATAGGTGAAATTTGTGTATTTTGATGTTTTATGATATAATATGGGGTTTTAAATTATGTTAGACAACTTGTACTACTCGGTTTTGAGTGAAAACGAGTAAAAGGGCTTAATCGGTAAAAATACCTAATAGTCATAAGTACATGTTAGAGTGAGAATTTGATGTTGCCATAGAAGAGAAAAGTGATCAGCATGTTGTAAAACATAAGAATAAGGAATAAAGTTTAATCCCGAGCCTAGGGGCAAAAATGTAAATATGCAAAAGATTAGGGGTAAAATTATAATTTTGCCAAAATTTGAGTTAAGGATTAATTTGATAATGTGAGTATTAAATAAGCTAAATGTGTTATTTTAGATCAAGAAAGACGTGGAATCGACCTCAATCGAGGAAAAGAAAAGATTGTGGACTAAATTGCAAAATCTTTGTATTTCGGTACCAAGGTAATCATGTGTAAATAATGTAGCATAATGGTTATTTTTAAGTTATTGATGTTAATTATATGTTATGCTAAATTTTAGTATGAAATGTATGCTTTGTGGTTAATTTCAAATAATATGTAAATTATGTGAACTACTTGTTAAATATAATTGTTACCGAGTATTGATTTCGGCATTCTACGGAAGATGGCAAGGATAAGTGTTCGAGGAAAACGCCCGTTTGAACCTTAGGAATAGATTAGGATACAAGTGACATGTCACTAGGATGGTTGAGCATCCGAACTCGTTGAGTTGAGTCCGAGTTCACTTATGGATGCGAATGTTCGAACTCGTTGAGTTAAGTCCGAGTTCGTGAGATGTAACTAGGCATCCGAACTCGTTGAGTTGAGTCCGAGTTCACTTATGGATGCGAACGCCCGAGCTCGTTGAGTTGAGTCCGAGTTCGCTTATGGGCGGGTTACATGATTGCTTGATTGAATATGTGGCACTTATATGCAAATTATCCATGTATCCGAATTATATTCCGATGTGTTCAACGGGTAAAGTTCTACTCAATGGAGGAATATTCGAGATGTAAAGAGAAGTATTGGTGAGTGATGTGAAATGGATATTTTGGACAGGTATGTATTTAACCCTCGGGTTGAGTATTGATACAACCACTATAAGGTAATAAGATGATGAAAAATGATCAGAAATGTGATATGTGTTTTAGTGATATATGCTAATGTTGATTGGTATAACTGTTTGTTATGTTACTTATTATTTGCATATGAACTTACTAAGCATTTATGCTTACTCCCTCCTTCTTACTCATTGTAGTTTTGGACAAGCCAGCTCAGGAGTCGGGATAGGTCGAAGGCTCAGTCACACTATCCGGAAGACTTTTGGTAAATGGCTTGTAAATTTAAGTATGGCATGTATAGCAATATACCTATTTTGTGTAAATGATCTTATGGTTTGGTTGTGGAATGGTTGAGGAAATTCTTGATAATGATAAATTATGAAAATGGTTAGTGTAGATTATGTTTGATGTTAAGGAAAACTATTAAGATACTTAGTGCATAAAAACTCATAAAAAGGATGAAATTTGCCATAAACAGAATACTGCAGCCACACTGACGCGAGTTTGAAAATTTATTAAAAATCATAGAAATTGAATTTGGTGATGGAATACATATCAAATTGATGCTTATTATGTCTAGTTTCACATGAAACAAATGAAACAGGTAAAGGAATTATATGTTAGAAGATATTTGAATTTTAGTAAAACAAGGTCATAGCAGTTTTTGAATCCCCTGTTCATAAATTATAAAGATATAATTAGGTGGTATATTTTATATCCTCAGAATCCTTATTGAGTCTAGTTTTAGTAGAAACAAATTTCATAGTCATATAAATTTTGTACAGAGAGAAATGTGGTTCGTAGTAAACAGAGGTCAGACCAGTCGAGTCCTGAAATAGGGGTGACTTTAACTAATAAACTGTACTAATTGGCCCAACCAAAAATTCTAGAAAAAATTTAGTAGATAGGTATATGAGTCTAAATTCAGGGAAAATTTATGGATCTTGATTTCGAGTTTTGTAACTCGAGATATAATTTTTCTTGTGACTGTGACGCAAGTAGCTTAAAAGCTGTGAATGTAGAAACAATAATCCAAAGTTCTAAAAATGTTAAACTAAGCTTAGTAACACCTCATACTCGACTCCGGCGATGGTCTCGGGCGTGGGGGCGTTACACAAATCATTATGAAAGTCTGAAAAGAACACCACACTTAAGAAATATTAAGTAAACCTGACTGTTATGCACTCATAAATAAAAATCAAATCCTCAATGAGGTAAGAATTAATCTTGTGAGTATTTTAAAAGTGTTTATATCAACTAATCAGAATCTATTAGGATCAAACTAGCAAAGCAAACCTAGTAGCACTAGGAGTCCAAAATTGGCTAAACACCAAAGAATTGTTTTGCACAGAGGAAGGAATGTGCAACGTGCTTTAACGTACTAACACAAGAAACAATAAAGTTTTAGAATGCATAAAGGAACAATATAAAGCAAAAGCAAATGAAAACCTAAGGCTAAGAGTAAATGAAAATTCCTGAAACTCGAAAACCCAAAAATCACCAAATTTTAATTGGAGCCTCCTTAAATAATATAGATTTAATTTAAAAAAATTTGGCACAAAATTCAACCCACATAATATTTTTTATTTTTCATTTTTTCTATATTTTTCACTTTTTCGATCACTTTTTTTTTGGTGGGAAATATTTTTTTATATTCTAAAATAGTGTCAAGGAATATTATGTAAAATTTCAGATCGTTTGTGTAACACCCCAAACTCAGCCCGGACGTTATGGCTGAACTTGGCGTGTCACATTGAAGTGTTTTAGCAAAAACAGTGTTTTCATTGAAAACTTTTCTTAAAATAAAAGAACATCTTAAAAATAAACTCCTTTCAATCACTTGTTTGAAACATAAGGTTTGGCAAAAACATGTCACTTAAAAATTTAGTTGCGGAAATGTAGAAAAGACATACTATAGTTTAAGAAACCTTGTTCAACTTCTCATAATTACAATGAAAATAATAATAGTAATTCAAGTAATAATAACATAATGAAAACCTTATTACAATCTGATCTGAACACACTTAAAAAGGAATAAAAACTTAAATGCTTAAAAAAAACCAAGTCAGAATTATATTGCTAGCCGGCCACCCAGAGTCCCTCCAAACATCGAACCTTCTACTGAACACCACTTGAAAATAAAATAAAAGAGGGGGTGAGTTTTCGCAAACTCAGTGTGTACAACCTTAATGAAAAACAAGCATTCAAAGAGAAATCATCAAACATGCAATGCAATCCCATCCAAATTATCCATCCGCTACACACCAGCTCCATCCCTCATCACACCATGTGGGGATATAAATATCAACCCACCCAGCCCACACACCAATGGTAGCCCGGTTATGAAACTACCTTCATTTACATATTGGGCTTTAAAAGCCGTCGGTGGTTCCACGATTGTCAAGCAACCATACGACCCTCATATACTTTATCCATTCCATAGTTCCTACCCCATATACAACCTAAGCAGAACGTCATTTGTATCATGTCACATCCATAAAACTTACATTCAACACCTAGGGCTATTTTGGTCATTTTTGCCCTTAGAGGCATTTCGATAATTTTTCCTTAATCATGGTTTTCACTTACCTTGACCCATTAACAAGTCCCGCGAGCTAAGATGAATGAATACTATGCACCAAGTAGGTTTCCAAAGAAGAGGAGGTGGGTCATTAAGACTGCTTAAGTACCAAGCTCTCCCTAGATCCAGTCCTAGACATGGATATACCCGTTGCCACACCTTAACCCTTTGACTTGTCCATGGTCGCAATATATTAATTAAGTATTATGTAGTTATCATATACTAGGCCCAAAACCCCTTACAACGCCCAAACAAATTCACATACCTGTACCTAGCCCATTAAGCCCAATCATATTCATATGGCCCATTAGGCCCAAATCACTTTTATATGGCCCGTTAGGCCCAGCCATATTCATATTCATGCTCACATACAAATTCCTATCACATAGCATCAATATTCAATTTTTGCCTATTGTGGGCTCAACAGCCCATCAGGCCCATTTAGCCTATTTTGGCCCATATGGCCAAACCACAACCCAAGTCTACGGAATCGCCCGTAAGTCTCAGGCAACCTATTGGTCTCCCTCTTACGAGTGTTCGCGCACTGACAAGACTATCGTAGCCAAACTTTTAGCTTTTTGGTATTTTAGCTTTTTAGTATTTCGACTTTTCGGCATTTTGGCATTTCGGCTTTTGCCGATTCATAGTGTGTGTGCAGTGTATGTACACACCTGGTAAGCAAGCATGCTACGATTCCCTTAGTCACCAACCTACAATGATATCACCCTTCCATTAATCGTATGTTTAATCCATATTCTACCCAAAAACCAAAACCTCACCTTAACCTTACCTTGAACACTAATCCTTAATAGCTTTCCTTGATCACGTACTCCCTAGATATACATTAATCTTACTCATTAACGTTACCGCCTTGCTAGCTTTTAATGCCACCTCCCTACACTCTAAGTGGCGTCACTTAGCCACTCCGCCACAAGGCTTTTTTATGCCATTTTTCTCTATCTTTATTTAAAAGCCCAACTACTTGCCAACAAGGTCCTTTTAATAATTAAATTATAATTTTATTTACCATTAGGTTCGAACCCAAACTTAATTAAGACCTACTGTAATTATCACTTTGCTAGGAATATAAAACACAATTTTTATCAAAACTGAAAACAAAGAAAGTTAGGTATTCTAGGATTTTTGGGTTTCGGGATTTTTGGGGCGTTACAACTTCTGCCCTCTAAAAGAAATTTCGTCCTCGAAATTTTACCTGATTCAAACAGTTGAGGATATTGGCGTCACATCGCTTCCTCAGGTTCCCAAGTAGCTTTCTCAGCTTTGTGATTCCGCCAAAGCACTTTGACAAATGGAACGGACTTTTTTATCAATTCTTTGACATCTCGACCAATTATTTGTATGGGCTCTTCCTCGAAAGTTAGGTCTGGCCTGACCTCGATTTCTTCAGCCGCCACGACATGCGAAGGATCTGAGCGATACCATCTTAGCATGGAAACATGAAGCACATCGTTGATCTGGCTTAGTTCAGGAGGTAATTCTAGCTGATAAGCGACTGGCCCAATCCGCCTTAGAACCCGATATGGCCCAATGAACCTTGGGCCTAGCTTTCCATTTCGTCCAAACCTTAATACCTTCTTCCACGGAGAGACCTTAGGAAAAACTAAGTCCCCCACTGCATACTCTATCTCTCGACGCTTAAGGTCAGCATATGACTTCTGCCTATATGAGGCCTCCTTCAACCGATCTATCAATTTCACCTTATCATCAGTATCGGCTACTAACTCAAGGCCCAAAACCCTTCGTTCGCCCAACTCCATCCAACATGTTGGAGTTTGACACATTCGCCCATACATTGCTTCGTATGGAGCCATCCCAATGCTTGCTTGGTAGCTATTATTGTAAGTGAATTCGGCTAATGGTAAATAGTCCTCCCAACTACCTCAGAACTCAATCACTCATCCCCTCAACATATCTTCCAATACTTGGATCACCCTTTCCGACTGTCCATCAGTTTGAGGGTAGAATGCCGTACTAAAGTTCAACCTAGTATCTAACACCTCATGCAGCTTCTTCCAAAATCGTGAAGTGAAACGTGGGTCCCTATAAGATATTATGGACACTGGCACTCCATGCAACCTTACAATCTCCGCCACATACAACCTAGCCAGCTTTTGCAATAAGTAGTCGGTGCGAACCGGTACAAAATGGGCAGACTTAGTTAACTAATCCACTATAACCCATATCGAATATTTCTTAGTAGGCGTCAAGGATAGCCTACTAAGAAAGTCCATAGTGATCCTTTCCCACTTCCAAAGTGGAATCTTTACTGGCTGAAGCAATCCTGAAGGCAATTGATGCTCCGCTTTCACCTTTTGACAAACCAAGCACTTACTTACGAATTCCATAACTTTGCGCTTAAGTCCAGGCCACCAATAAAGCTCCCGCAAGTTCTGATACATCTTGTTACCTCTAGGATGCATAGCATAGAGGCCACTATGTGCTTCCCACAGAATAGACTGTCTTAGATCACTGTCCTGAGGTATAGACATTCTCCCATGGAAACACAACACTCCTTCTTTTTTTTATCCCAAAGTCCGTTGTCTCCCCATTCTCTACTTGTCTAAGACGAGCACCCAAGGTCTCATCCATCAACTTCTTACTCCTTATTTGCTCGACCCACACTGGCTTTACTTAAAGCTCAGCTAACAAGCTACCATCATCCAACAAGTTTAATTGGGTGAGCATAGCCCTCAAGTCTGACTTAGCCCTACGATTCAATGTGTCGGCTACCACATTCACTTTGCCAGGGTGGTATTCAATCGTACAATCATAATCCTTCAATAATTCCACCACCTGCGCTGCCTAAGGTTTAGCTCTTTTTGGGTAAGGAGGTACTTCAAACTCTTGTGGTCCGAATAAATTATACACTTCTCCCCATATAAGTAATACTTGCATATCTTTAGTGCAAAAACCACCGCAGCTAGCACCAAATCATGTGTTGGGTAGTTCACCTCGTGAGTCTTAAGTTGTCATGACGCATACACAACCACCTTTCCTTCTTACATCAATACACATCCTAAGCCCACCTGCGACGCATCACTATAAACCGCAAACTCCTTCCCAGGCACTGGCTGAATCAACACAGGGACCTCAGTTAAAACCTTCTTGAGTTTTCCAAAACTCTCTTGCTACTTGTCCGTCTAAACAAACGGTACCTCTTTCTTCAACAACTTAGTTAAGGGTGTAGTAATTACTGAAAAGCCCTCAACAAACCACCTATAGTATCCTGCCAAACCTAGAAAACTTCAGATTTTTTATACCGACTTAGGTGTTTTCTAGTCTAACACCACTTTAAATTTTTGAGGATCCACCTTAATCCCCTCGACTAACACCACATGTCCTAGAAAAGTAACCTCCCTTAGCCAAAATTCACACTTACTGAATTTGGCATACAACTGCTTCTCCCGCAAAGTCTGCAACACAATCCTTAAGTGTGCATCATGCTCGTCCTTATCTTTTGAGTACACCAGAATGTCATCTATAAAGACTACCACGAACCGATCTATGTAAGGTTGGAAAACCCGTTTCATGAGATCCATGAAAGTGGCAGGTGCGTTTGTCAGCCCGAATGGCATCACCAAGAACTTGTAGTGCCCATAATGAGTTCTGAAAGCTTTCTTATGAACATCCACTTCCTTAACCCTCAACTGGTGATATCCTGAACGCAGATCAATCTTTGAGAAAATAGAAGTTCCCCTAAACTGATCAAAAAGATCATCGATTCTCGGTAGAGGGTACTTGTTTTTAACAGTTAACTTGTTTAACTGTCGATAGTCAATGCACATTCACAATGTTCCATCCTCTTTCTTTACGAACAATACTGGTGCTCCCCATAGAGACACACTTGGTCATATGAATCCTCGATCCAACAATTCTTGAATCTGTGCCTTAAGTTCTACCAACTCCTTTGGTGCCATCCGGTAAGGAGCGATAGACACTGGAGCCATCCCAGGTAACAACTTGATTCCAAATTCTACTTCTCTGCTGGGTGGCAACCTATGCAGCTCTTCAGGAAAAACATTCGAAAATTCCCTAACCATTCTCAACTCCTTAACAGTAGGGCTCTTAGCCTCCGTATCACTAATATAAGCCAAAAAGGCTTCGCATCCCTTTCGTACTAACTTTTCAGCCTTCAACGCTGAAATCAAATTGGTCAGGTAATTCCGGCGTTCACCAATTACCACCGCTTCCTTATCCTCCGCCGTTCTTAACACCATTCACTTTACAGCGCAATCCAAGGTGGCTCGGTGCTTCACCAGCCAATCCATACCTAAGATTAAGTCAAATTCGCTAAACGATAGCTCCATCAAATACGCTAAAAAGGTAACCCCTTGGACTACTGAGGGTACTCCCTAAACAACTTATTCACTCCTACAGACAGCCCTAACGGACTTATCACAGTCATCTCATTCGCAATAATCTCAAACATATCACCCAAAGACTCAGTCTTATTGCATGTAACATATGAATGCGTTGATCCAATATCAATCAAGGCTATGTAAGGTAACTCGTATATAAGGAACATACTCGTTATCACATCTAGGGCATCCCCGTCCTCTTGAGGACGAGCAGCATAAACCAAAGCTGGCTGCCTCGCCTCAGCATGGCCTGTATTTTCGCCTGGTGCTCCACGCCTTCGTCCATTACCGTTACCGCCTCTGGCCTATCCATAACCCCTTGGCGATAGCTGTCTACCCCTTGGTGGCTGAGCACCACTTTGACCCACTACTGGCTCTTGACCTAGCGTTTGAGGGCAATCCTTGATCCTATGCTTCATAGACCCACAAGCGAAACAAGCTCCCATCCTCTTCCAACACTCACCTCTGTGGCTTCTCCCACAGTCAGCATAAGGTGGCACCCCTGGATTAGCAACAGGGAGCCCTGCTCTAACTGGTCCATTAACTCTGGCCCTAGCCCTAGGCCTCTGTCCAACACCAGAAGTCTCAGCCTCCTTTTTATTCCTACCCCATTCTTTTTCCCGATTTAAGCCTTCAGTGCGCTTAACCTCCTCTGCTATCTTTGCCTTCTCCACCAACTCTGAGAAAACTTGCTCCCTTTGTGGAGCTATCAGTACCCTGAGGCTATTTCTAAGTCCATCCTCAAACCTAACGCAATTCTCATAGTCCATTGCCACCACTACTCTTGCATACCTACTAAGGCGTAGAAACTCCTTCTGTTTCCTTGGGTCAAGCTCAGGAACTCCTTCCTTCTAGCATCCACATAGCTTACACCCATATACTTCCCCTGGAATGTAGCTTTGAAAAACTCCCAAGTGACCCGCTCTGGTTGGGTGCCCTCTTTCACAGTCAACCACCACTGATAGGCTTCTTCCCTAAGCAGTGACACTGCCCCTTTCAGCTTTTGTTCCGGTGAGTAGTCCAAGTCCTCCATTATCCTTTCAGTGGCCTCTAACCAATATTCCACCACGTTAGGAGCCACGCCATCCATGCCCTTAAAGATTTTAGCCTCGTTTAATTAAAGTTGCTCCGGAATGGACCTTCGATTCCAATGCCATTGTTGGGCCCAGTGACCCTCTCCAAAATCCTAAGCATTGCCTGCGACAATGTATCATCCCCTGTGGCCCGATCGTACAGTCCATTCTCAGTCACAGGTGAGGCCAAAGCCTCTTCGACTCCAACACTGGGCACATGGCCTGATGCTGACGACTCAGTCCTAACACTTCCACAACCTCAGCCACAACCTCTCGCACCTCTTTTAGCACTCATCATCGATTCACATATTATCTGGATTAAAAATTTTATGAAGTTTTAGTTAGTTTCAATATTTAAGCTGATGTTTTATGAAAGTATTTAAAGAGAATCCTCTACAGTTTCAGGATCCTACGAGCTTCAGTTCCACTCTAACAAAATCATCTAAAGTAGCCCTTTAACTATCTACTGTATAAAAATTTAAACAAATTCAAGAATAAAAGTACTTACTTGGTTCGAAGTCGGAGGCTCGGTGTGCCACTCAACAAGACTTCCCCTTTTCTAAATCATTTTAAATTTTTTTAAAACACAAAAAGAAATCAAGTAATAAGGCCCACTTCATAGCCCGTGTTTTGTAACCTAGGCTCTAATACAACTAAATGTAACACCCCGAACTTGGCCCAGACATTATGGTCGAACTCGGCGTGTCACATTGAAGTGTTTTAGTGAAAACCGTGTTTTAATTGAAAACACTTCTTAAAATAAAAGAACATCTTAAAAATAAACTCCTTTCAATCACCTGTTTGAAAGATAAGATTTGGTGAAAAATGTCACTTAAAAATTTAGTTGCGGAAACTTAGAAAAGACATACTATAGTTTAAGAAACCATGTTCAACTTCTTATAATTACAATGAAAATAATAATAGTAATTCAAGTAATAATAACATAATGAAAACCTTATTACAATCTGATCTGAACACACTTAAAAAGAAATAAAAACTTAAATGCTTAAAAAAAACCAAGTCCAAATTATCTTTGTGACAGCCCTAAAGTGACCCTAGTCAGAAAGCGGTCTCGAGACCGCTAGACCGAGTCACCAAATTATTTGAATGTGATAATTATTGCCTAAAGTATGTGAATATAAATGTGTGAAAGTTTTAAGCTTCGATTTAGTTAATTGCATGTGAATTTAGTTGATAGGACTTATGTGAGAAAATTTAGAAATGTGCTAGGCAAATGCAAGTGGCCTAATAGTGCATGTAATCAAAGGGGTGGACTTGCATGTCAATTTCCCCCCATTTAAGTACTAGTGGCCGGCCATGACAAGGGATGATGGGCAAAACATGTCATGAAACATGTTGTGTTAATGGAAAAATAAAATAAGAAGCATGGGCAAAACATGTCATGAAACATGTTGTGTTAATGGAAGAATAAAATAAGAAGCATGGGCAAAACATGTCATGAAACATGTTGTGTTAATGGAAGAATAAAATAAGAAGCATGGGCAATAAACTAATAAGAAATTGAAGGAAGAAAACAAAGAGAAAAAAAATGTGTTCATCATTCTCATGCATGACCAAAAAAAAAGAAGAGAAAAGCTCTCATGTTGTTCTTGGCCGAATAGGAGAAAGAAAAAGAAGGAAAAAGAGCTTTGAGGAAATCGGCTATGGTGGTTTGATAGACTAAGGTATGTTTGATGATGTTCCATGAGATGCATGCATGTTTTAGTAGTTAGCTTGAGTTCTAAATAGCCCATGGTTCAAATCTTTACTATGTCATGGAGATGATATTCGGCCAAGGTGGATTGGTGTTGATATCATTTGCATGCTAAAAGTGAAGCTTTGTAATGGTGCATGTGATGGTGGATTGATGATTCTTGAATCTTTTTTTTAGCATTTTTGAGTGAGACATTAAGTTTTTTGTTTAACCATGACCAAAAATTGAAATGGTATGGTGTTGTGATGCAATCGGCCCCAACATAGACATGTATGTTCGGCCACATGAATAAGTACATAAGTTATGTGTATGTTCGACCATAGGTAGCCTATTGATGGCTTTAGCTTGACTTAGAAAATTCGGCTAAGGGGAAATATTAGCTAGTATGTTGAATTCGATTCGTGATTTCGTACATATGTGACTCTAGTGTCTAATGTATATATGGGCTAAGTACCTTGAGCTTCTCTTTTGATGTTTGAATGAATTGTATTAAATTGCTTGATGTGATTAAAAATGCGTAGGACCATTGTGTATTTGAGCTAAAAGGTGGCCATATGACCTATCAAACTCCTTGTCATATTCGGCCATAAGCTAGCAAAATGAGACTTTAATGAGTTAAATTTGTTTGAATTAAGCTCAAGAGCAAAGGGGAACTAAATCCGATAAAGGGAAGGAAAAAGTGGTCGAATAGCCGTCGAAACCGTTCGACAACATCCGAGGTAAGTTCTTGAGTAATAGAGCTTAAATTATGATTTGATTAGATCATGTTTTAAGCAAATCAAAATCATGCTCTTTGTGTGTGGCTATTGAGCCGAAATTGCAAGAGTGATAAGTGTCTTGTGTTTGAGTTTTGCTAATGAAAATGAAATACGAATGTGTCATGATTTATTGTTAAATGTGCATGGTTATTCGAATGATGTCCGGGCTAAGTCCCGAAGGCTTTGTGCTAAGTGACCATATCCGGACTAAGATCCGAAGGCATTTGTGCGAGTTACTAATTCCAGGCTAAGCCCGAAGGCATTGGTGCGAGTTACTAAATCCGGGTTAAGTCCCGAAGGCATTTGTGCGAGTTACTATAACCGGGCTATGTCCCGAAGGCATTTGAACGAGTAGCTATATCCGGTTAAATTCCGAAGGTACGTGATTTGGGAATGAACGATCTTGCTGTAAAAATTTCAGTTGATACGCTTGTAACATCCCAACATTGAGGTATGTTTCGTATGTGCTTTGAATTAGTTGAGCCCTTACAAATAAGTATTCGCTCAGTTGATATATGAGCTACCGGCCTTTGGCTAAGTTGATCTTTGTGTATGAATATAAGGGTTTGTAATGTGAAGTAAGTATGATATTGAAAATTTGTGCATATGAAATTATCTGTTTAGCTACATGAATGCTATACTTTTGTTGTGCTGGAATCCCTTGCTCAAAACTTACTAAGCATAAATTGCTTACTCCGTTTCTTTGTTTCTCTGTTTTATAGATTTTGGCTCGTTAGCTATCGGACTCGGGATTTTTGGAAGTCGAAGTCTCCCACACTATCAAAGCCCCCTTTTGGTAAAATTTTGGTTGAACTTTGAAATGGCATGTATAGGACTACCCTTTTGTTGTTGGTCATGTACCCTTCGGTTTTGTGTAAATATGGATAGCCATGCGAAAATGGCTTAAATATACTTTGATCATAGCATTATAATCGTTTTGTATGTTGTCCGTCGAGAGGTATGGAAATGTTGGTAACGGTTAGCCATGGGAAGGGTTATTCTTGATCACTTTTGGAATATGTATGACAAACTCTAGTTGATCCATGGAGGATCATGAAATAGGTAAAGTTTACCTTAAAAAAACAGATGCTGGCAGCAGCAGTGATGTGGATGTGAAAAATCACTAAAAATATTAGAAATGGAATTAAATAGTGAATAAATTATGTAAGCGAACCTTGATGAAT
Organism: Gossypium hirsutum; assembly: GCF_007990345.1. Lineage (NCBI taxonomy): Eukaryota > Viridiplantae > Streptophyta > Magnoliopsida > Malvales > Malvaceae > Gossypium > Gossypium hirsutum. The sequence goes on along the minus strand of NC_053426.1, from coordinate 51,944,267 downwards.
CTATTTTCATAGGAAAGTAACGAAACGATCATATGGACAGTATGTTAAGAGATATTCAGGTTCTCGTGAGACAGGGCCAGAACGGTTTATGGATTCCCTGTTCCGAATTTGGAAATTCATTATAAATTAACCAGAGATAATTAGGAGTCATGCCATATATGTATAGATTCCTCTCTGAGTCTAGTTTCTATAGAAATAAACGGCATCAATATTGAAGCTCTGTGAAGGGAGATATCCAAATCGTAATGCATGAAGATCAGTGTAGTCGCTCCCTGTAACAGGGGAGACTTTAACTAATAAACTGTACTAATTGGCCCAATCAAAAATTCTAGAAAAAAATTTATATATGTACATATGAGTCTAGTTTCAGGTAAAAATCACGAAACTGATTTTCGAGTTGTGAAACTCAAGATATGATTTTTAAGGTGACAGCGACACAGTTAGCCAGCTGTCTGGAAATTTTTTTAAAATGGACTGCGATAGTAAGCGAATTTAGTCTGTGAACCCCTCGTGTCCGATTCCGGCAACGGTCTCGGGTACGGGGTGTTACAATCTTGCTAGCCGTTCATCCAGAGTCCCTCACAACATCGAACCTTCTACTGAGCATCACCTAAAAATAAAATAAAAGAGGGGGTGAGTTTTCGCAAACTCAGTGTGTACAACCCTCGATGAAAAATAAGCATTCAAAGAGAAATTATCAAACATGGAATGCAATCCCATCCAAATTATTCATCCGCTACACACCTGCTCCGTCCTCCGTCACACCATGTGGGGATATAAATATCGACCCACCCAGCCCACACACCAATGGTAGCCCGATTGCGGAACTATGTTTATTTACATATTGGGCTTTAAAAGCCGTCAGTGGATCCACGATTATCAGGCAACCATGCGATCCTCATATACTTCATCCGTTCCACAGTTCCAACCCCATATGCAACCTAAGCCATTTGTATGCATGTCACATCCATAAAACTTACATTCAACACCTAGGGGTATTTTGGTCATTTTTGTCCTTAGGGGCATTTCGGTAATTTTCCCTTAATTATGGTTTTCACTTACCTTGACCTGTTAACAAGTCCCGCGAGCTAAGATGAACGAATACTATGAACCAGGTAGGATTTCAGAGAAGAGGAGGTGGGTCATTAAGTCCGCTTAAGTACCAAGCTCTCCCTAGATCCAATCCTAAACATGTATATACCCGTTGCCACACATTAACCGTTTGACTTGTCCACGGTCGCAATATATTAATTAAGTCTTATGTAGTTATCATATACTAGGCCAAAAACCCCTTACAACGCCCAAAAAAGTTCACATACTTGTATCTGGCCCATTAAGCCCAATCATATTCATATGGGCCATTAGGCCTAAATCACCTGTATATGGCCCATTAGGCCCAAATCATATTTATATGGCCCGTTAGGCCCAGTCACATTCATATTCATGCTCACATACAAATTCCTATCACATAGCATCAATATTCAGTTTTTGCCTATTATGGGCCCAACAGCCCATCATGCCCATTTAGCCCATTCTGGCCCGTATGGCCAAATCACAACCCAAGTCAACGGAATCATTCGTGGGTCTCAGGCAACCTATTGGTCTCCCCCTTACGAGTGTTCGCGCACTCACAAGACTACCGTTGCCAAACTTTCAGCTTTTCGACATTTCGGCATTTCGGCTTTTGTCGATTCATAGTGTGTGTGTAGTGTATGTACACACCTGGTAAGCAAGCGTGTTGCGATTCCCTTAGTCACCAACCTACAATGATATCACCCTTCCATTAATCTAACGTTTAATCCATATTCTACCCAAAAACCGAAACCTCACCTTAACCTTACCTTGAACACCAATCCTTAATAGCTTTCCTTGATCACGTACTCCCTAGATCTGCATTAATCATACTCATTAAAACTAGAATAATAGATGACTCGTATCCAACACACGTCCACTTACCTTAACTATGAACATTCGGCCACCTTAGCCAATGGGGGAGGAATACTTACCAATACCGCAACACCTGAGGAGCAATTTAGCAATGAGGTAAAATCTGAGATCCGATACTAATTCCCTACCACAGTTGATTAGAAAGAGTGAGGGACAATATTCAATACTTGGCAAAGAAAACTGATTGGAAGAGTGACACTTACACTGGATTCGGTCAAAGAGTATTCAGCTCTAGAGATTTGAATGGCAACAATTGCTTAATCGGCACCAAGGGAGAGAGGAAGAAGAATCAGCTAAACCCAAAAGTGAAACAAAGAAATCGACACAAGGAAAATAAAAAGGAGAACAAGGGTTTTCGGCTTTTGGAGAAATCAACAGAAAGAAAAGGAAGAAAACAAAAGGGTTTTTGGCTTTTAGGGAAGAGGGTTTCTGGCAACAAGGTGAGAAAAAGATTTTGGCATTAGCCTCATACCCTTGCATTCGGCACCTATTTATAACCCTTATGGTCGAACTCCTCAAGTCTAAGTTCCAATTTCAGCTCCACTTGCTCCTCACTTCTCATCCCCTCTGTAATATCCTAAATTAGGGCTTAATCAGAATAGTGGTTTTGTGACCACAAATTCGAGATAGAAATAATTATTTTACAATTATTTTTATGTTTATGATATGATTGCATGATTGTGTGAAAATTTCGTGATGAAATTCTATGCCTAAAGTGCTTAAATTGAAAGTAGGGACTAAATCGAATAAGTTGCAAAACTTGCATTCTAGAAGTTTTTAGTATGAAATTGTTTTGGAATATTAATGAGGAGGTCTTAAATAGCAATTTGACCAATTTTAAGTTCATGGACAAAATTAGGACATGGAAGGAATTTTTGGAAAGTTTAGTAGTAAGGGTATTTTGGTCATTTAGTTATTAAAATGAATTAAAAACAAAATTAAAAGCCAATTTTTGTCCATCTTCTTCATTAGGCCGAAATTTCAAGGGTTCTCCATAGCTAGGGTTTGTTTCAAGCTTCCAAGCTCCATAATCAAGAAAAACGAGATTCAAGTCGTGATCGAGGAAAAGAAAAGATTGTGGACTAAATTGCAAAATCTTTATATTTTGGTACCAAGGTAAGTTCATGTGTAAATAATGTAGCATAAATGTTATTTTTAAGTTATTAATGTTAATTATATGATATGCTGATTTTTAATCGTGAAATATTATGCTTTGTTGTTAATATTGAGTAATATGCAAATTATGTTTACTACTTGATAAATATGAATTGCTACCGAGTATTGGTTCCGATATTCCATGGAAGACGACAAATGTGAGATCGAGGGGAAAAACCCGTTTGAACCTTAGGAATAGATTAGGATACAAGTGACATGTCACTAGGATGGTTGAGCATCTGAACTCGTTGAGTTGAGTCCGAGTTCACTTATGGATGCAAATGTCCGAACTCGTTGAGTTGAGTTCGAGTTCGTGAGATGTAACTAGGCATCCTAACTCGTTGAGTTGAGTCCGAGTTCATCTATGGATGCGAACGCCCGAGCTCGTTGAGTTGAGTCCGAGTTCACTTAAGGGCGGGTTACATGATTTCTTGATTACATATGTGGCACTTATGTGCAAATTATCCATGTATCCAAGTTATATTCCGATGTGTTCAACGGGTGAAATTTCTAGTTTAATGGAGGAGCACTTAAGATATAAGTGACGTTTTGGGTAAGTGTTGTGAAATGGACACTTTGGACAGGTATGTTCTTAACCCTCGGGTTGATAATAGATACAACAACGATAAGGTGGTAAGATGATGAATGATGTTTAGAAATATGACATATGTTTTGGTGATACCATGCTAAAGTTGTTTGGTATATTTGTATTGTTATGTTACTTGTTATTTACATATGAACTTACTAAGCATTTATGCTTACTCCTTCCTTTTCATTCACTGTAGTTTTGAACAAGCCAGCTCGAGAATCAGGACGGGTCGAAGGTTCGATCACACTATCCAAAGGACTTTCATCTTGGTAAATGGCTTGTACAACTACTTAAGTATGGCATGTATAGCAATATACCTATTTTGTGTAAATAATTTTATGATATGGCCATGTTTGGTTGAGAAAATGTTTGATATTGATAAGTCATGGTGATGGCTAATTTAGATCATGTTTGATATCATGGAAGTTTAACAGGTTATCTAGTTCATAAAAATTCATGGAAAGATGAAACTTGCCTTAAAACAGAATATTGCTGCAGCAATGACATGAATTTGAAAAATCACTAAAAATAGTATAAATGGAAATAAATGATGAGTAAGTTATGAAATTTAAGCTTAATGAGTCTATTTTCATATGGATTGAAAAAAATAGGAATATAAATTATATTTTATGAGATATTTAAACTTTTGCGAAATAGGGCCAGAGTGATTTCTGGATCCCCTGTTCTGACTTTAAAAATTCATAATAAATTTTAATAAAATAATTATAACTTTTTATTTATATGTACAGATTCCTTATTGAGTCTAGTTTTAATAAAAACAAACCTCATAGTTTTAATAGACAGAGGTCAGAGCAGTCGAACCCTGAAATAGGGGATACTTTAATTAATAAACTGTACTAATTAACCCAAAAAAAATTCTAGAAAAACATTAGTAAATAGATATATGAGTCTAGATTCAGGGAAAATTTACGGATCTTGATTTTGAGTTTCGTAACTCGAGATATGATTTTTCTTGTAACTGTGACGCGAGTAGCTAGAAAGCTGTGAATGTAGAAACAAATTATTTGAAGTTCTTAAATTGATAAATTATGTTCGGTAACCCCTCAAGCTCGACTCCGGTGATGGTCTCGGGCGTGGGGGTGTTACACCCTTATTTTTCTTCCTAATAACCCCTTGATCCTTTCCTCAAATTTCTCTCCTGAACACTTCCCTTTGAGTCCCTTTCCAAGCCACTTCCAACCTTTTATAAGGCCAAAATTAAACTTCTAAAAACACTAAGCTAGGATTCGATCCTTGGACCTCCTTGCTAGCTATTAATGCCACCTATCTTCACTCTAAGTGGCGTCACTTAGCCACTCTTCCACAAGGCTTTTTGATGCCATTTCCCCTATCTTTATTTAAAAGCCCAACTACTTGCCAACAAGGTCCTTTTAATAATTAAACTATAATTTTATTTACCCCTAGGTTCGAACCCAAACCTTAATTAAGACCTACTATAAATATCACTTGGCTAGGAATACAAAACACAATTTTTATCAAAATCAAAAACAAAGAAAGTTCAGGATTCTGAAATTTTTGGGTGTCGGGATTTTTGGGGCGTTACAATTTGATAAACATTTACCCACTGAAAAATATTTTTTCCTGAAAACTTTTTGATAACTCTTGAAAAGAGTTATATTTCATGCCTTTAGATCTAGCTAATTGCATGTACCTAGGTACATTTAGTTGCATTTTAAGACATTCCATTAGTATTTTTCTTGTTTTAGTATTACATTAGGAGCTTGGACTATACTTAAATGTTAGTTATTTTTAAGTTGTTTGTGGAAGGGTTGTGTATGATGGTGCATTGGTAGGTGTAGGATGAGGAACAATATGTAAATGAGTGAAGGTTTGTCAGGACAAAGGGTTTGATAGTTTGTCACCACGAATGCCTAGCAATGTCAAGAAGATGTCCAGTCAACAATCAAAGCATACCAGTCTTAGGCCAAGTTGAACTTGTACCAAATATATCTACTTGAAAAAGAGGGAAGAAAATCATGGTCTATTGGACTTACCCTAAGGAAAACGATTATAAAAGCCAATGGAGGAATCCCTAATGGTGTCTAAAAAAGAAAAAAAAGGAGATCCTTATGTAAAAAATAGAGGGTAGCGGCTGAGTGTAGGCAGGATATAAGCCACCACAGGACACTGCATTGCAGGAGTGTGGGTTGGATAACCGGAAGCTATCTTCCCAAAGTTCTTCCATTATTTCTTGATTACTCTTCACGAATTGATTTGATGAAAACGATGTTGAATGATACTTTGGATTTGAATTTTATTTGCCAACCATGAGTTAAATCTCACAAGGTTGGGGTTACTTGATGAAACTCTTATTTTCTTTAATGACTGAAGCGAATATCTACACAGTTTCATTTAATGATTTTTGTTTTACAAAATTGCATGTTTGCAAACTCTAGACATAGATGGATGCACAACATGTTCATTAAATTAATCTAATTCTGACAAGGTTAGGTTAATGAGATTGAAATTGAATGATATGAGCAAGTGTTCGACCGAATACTTGTAGCAACCTCTAGACATAGAGCAACGTTCATACGAAAAGAAAACAAAGCAGTGTAGGGTACCGTGCTAAAGGCCTATAGACATATATCGCTTAAGGAAAGGTAACTTGAGCTCTTGTTCTCGAAAGAAGCAGACCATTTTAGAACTCCTCTAAGTAGTGGGTTGAGTATGATTTCGCCAAGGCATTTCTGTTAGTAAAGGAGGATTTTTAGTAATCCCGACCTTTCAAATCAACATTGTAGACCCTCTATCCTTTTCCATAATATATTCGCCTTAGCATTTTTAGTTGTTTACTTGTTTATTTGCAAGATATTCATGTAATTATTCTCAAACTTGCCATTGCATTCTTACTCTTGTCATAGCATTTTCCATTATTTATCAGTTACACATATTGCACACATCATGATTCCTTTAAATTACTACTACATTCTTATCATTATTTTTGTCACAACATTAATCATACTCATTATAATAACTCAACCGTTTTATACCTATCTGATCCTTATGGAGATGATCTCACTTTTCACTTTATTACTTGATTTGATGTGTACTTGCACAATTCGCATATCATTTCACAGGCGACAAGTTTTTGGCGTCGTTGTCGGGGATCGAAAATTTGGAGAAATTTGGTTTTGTTAATTTATTTTGTTCCATTAGTTTTATTTAACTTAGTTGTATTTAATTTTTATAGGTTTGTCACTAGTGTATGAAAAGAGACATTCCTACTAACAAAGAGTATGCTTTTGACCCAGAGATCGAGAGAACTTTACGTAGGAGGTGAAAAGAGCTACGAAATATGGATAAGAATGGGATTGATCATGGTCTCAATGATGATCCAATTCGTCAGGATGTTAGTCCTCCTATTCATCGTGTGATAGATGATCGAGATAGACCAATTTGGGAACATGTTGTTCCAATTTTGAATGATTTGAATCCAGGAATAGTCAAACCACACATACAAGCTCAACAATTCAACCCCATACCAAATATTATGAAAATGTTCTTGTGTGAGAACTTCAATTCTGACTTTGCATCATTAGTAAGAAGCGCAATAGCTTTGACCCATTTATAGACATAGTCCACTGCCAACAGTATGTATAGGTTGCCCACTAACAGTGGAAAATGACCCATAAAGTCTATTCCCTATACATTAAATAACTCAATCTCCAGAATATTTTGCAGCGGCTGTAATGCCCCAAAAATCCCGAAATCCCAAACTTTCTCTTTTTTTTCGGTTTTGATAAAAATTGTGCTTAACATTCCTAGTCAAGTGTTAATTATGTGATAGTAGGTCTTGGTTAAGGTTTGAGTTCGAACTTAGGGGTGAAGGAAATTATGGTTTAATTATTAAAAGAACCTTGTTGGCAAGTAGGTTGGCTTTTAAATAAATGAAGGAAGAATTGGACACAAAAAAGCCTTGTGGTGGAATGGCAAGTGGCATCACATGCAAGGCAAGGAGGTAAAGGGTTCGAATCCCTCATTGCTTAAAGGAAGGATTTATTTTTGCTTAAAGGATGGACAGTGGTGGCGTTGAATGTGAACTTTGTAGGAAGTGATAAGAGGAGAAATTTGAGGAGGTGATTAAAGGGTTAGCAGGGAGAAAAATTAGGAGATGAGGAGTGTAAAGAGGTGGAGCCGAATTGGGGATTAGGGGCTAGGAAATTCGGCTAGAGGCTATAAATAAATGCTGAATGTGAGGTTGCCAGGCTAATGCCGAATTCTCCCTCACCTTGTTGCCAGAAAACACATTGATTCCATGAACTTGGGCTGTGTTTTGGCCAACCGGGCCAGGATGGGCTAAGTGGGCCCGAGGGCTATCGGGCCCATAATAGGTAAAATTGGCAACTTGATGTTAAGTGATGGAAATTATATGAAAGCATGTATGAATGTGATTTGGGCCTAATGGGCCATACAAATGTGATTTGGGCCTAATGGGCCATACAAATGTGATTTGGGCCTAGTGGGCCATATGCATGTATGTAGAGTTGTTTGGGCTTTGTAAGGGGTTTTGGGCCTAGTATCTGATAACTATTTAATTAACATAAAACTTAATTAATTAATTGCGACTGTTGACGAGTTATAAGGTTAAGATGTGGTAATGGGTATATGCATGTCTAGGATTGGATCTAGGGAGAGCTTGGTACTTAAGGGGTCTTAATGACTCACCTCCTCTTTTCTGCAATCCTACTTGGTGCATAGTATCTGTTCACTTTAGCTAACGAGGATGGTTAACAGGCCAAGGTAAGTAATAAACCTAATGAAGAGAATTTACCAGAATGCCCCTAAGGGCAAAAATGACCAAAATACCCGTATGTGTTGAATGTGAGATCTATGAATGTTACATGTATATCTGCTACATACATACGATATTCTGTTTAGGATGTATATGGGTTGGGAATTATGGAACAGAGGAAGTATATGAGGATCGTATGGTTGCTTGACAACCGTGGGTCCACCGACGGCTTTTAAGCCCAATATGTGATTGGAAGGTTGCTGCAATGAAGGTAGCTCCGCAGTTGGGCTACCATTGATGTGTATCAGATGGGTGGCTCGATATTTATATGCCCACATGATGTGTATCGGGGGACGGAGTTGATGTGTAACGGTTGGATTATTGGGGTGGGTTGCATTGGATTGCATTGCATGTATGATTTTATGGATTGATGAATGCTTATTACTCGTCGAGGGTTGTACACACTGAGTTTTTGAAAACTCACCCCCTATTTTTTTTCTCTCAGGTGATGCTTAGTAGAAGGTTCGATGTTTTGAGCGACTCGGAGGTGGCCAACTACCAAGACGACTTGGACTTGATCTTTTTTTTAAAAAGAGCATATGGTTTCTAGTTTATTAAGTAATTTCAGACTGGAATGTAATAAGACCTTCCCTCTTAATATTATTTGGATTTTTGTTTTTATGCGTTATAATTAAGAGAAGTTGAACATAGGATTCCTAAATCATAGTTTGTTTTTCTACGTTTTCGCAACTTAATTTTAAAATGACAGGTTTTCATAAATCATATGTTTTAAACAAGCTTTCGCGATTAAAAGAGAGTTTTTATAAGTTAATTAAGGTTCTCATTTTAAGGAAGGGTTTTCAATGAAAATAAGGTTTTCGCTAGAACACTACAATGTGATGCGCCAGTTTCGGCCATAATGTCCGGGCCAAGTTTGGGGTGTTACAGTGGCATTTCATATCTCCTAGATAGATTTCTTTTCCTCTGACAACGGTCACATGACTTAAAAAATTCATGAGAATCCTTGAATAGACTAGACAAATAAAATCCTAACTGAAGTACTTTGGCAACAATTATCATTCCTCCAAAGTGTCCTCTGTAAGGAGCTGAATAACAATGCTGCAGAATGTTATGTATTTCGTCATTAGGGGCACACTTCCTAATTATTTGATTAGCACAATGCTTAAATAGGAAGGGTTCATCCCAATAATAATGCTTGGCATCATAAAGGAATTTTTGTCTTCTTTGGCTGTTGAGATCAAGTGGCTTCACACCACTTACTAAAAAGTTCACAATATTGGCATATCAAGGTAATGCCATGGCAACTAACAACTACTCATCTGGAAAGTCTTATTTAATAAGCTTTTCATTACCATATTCTAACATTGACAGGTGATCAACCACTTGATTTTCAGCCCCCTTTCGATCTCTGATTTCCAAGTCAAACTTTTGCAACAAGAGTATCCATCTAATAAATCTTGGCTTGGCATCTTTCTTACTAGCCAAATACTTAATAGTAGGGTGATCCGTGTAGAATGTGACCTTGGTACCAATTAGATAATAGCAGAATTCATTGAATGCAAATACCATAGCCAATAACTCTTTTTCCGTGGTGGTATAGTTAAGTTGTGCATCCGTTAGGGTTCTACTCGCATAATATGTTAGATAGATTAGTTGGGAAAGCTTTTTATTATTTTTTGGATGGATATTCAGGGTATAATCAGATTGCTATATCTCCTAGTGACTAAGAGAAAACAACCTTCACATGTCTATATGCAAATTTTGCATTTAGATAGATGCCATTCGAGTTATGTAATGCCTTGACACTTCCAGATCTCATAATCCTTCTCATTTCTTTCAACAACATTTGTAATTCCAACTCGGAAAGTTCTTGGGACATGATTTAAGCAAAGGATTAGGAAACAAAAGAAAATTAAATAGAATATAAACCTCATCAATTCAAAATCCTCACAATTCCTCTCAGAAGAAAAAAATTCACTCCGTTCATGTTATACTCAATTTTGGCTTTTTCTCTCTCTTTTAATCTTACTACTCGTGCCTCTTTCCTCTCAAGTTCTTCTCAAAGTTCTGGATCGAACTAGTTAGGACCTAATCAAAGAACACTTCCAACAGTCGGTTAACAACAAATGGTTGATATGTGGTAGGATATGTTCAAAAAAATAGAAAGGGAAAATGTAACAATGTTTTTTAAGCAAAAGATTTCAGTAGTATGACAACTTGTAAGAAATTATAAGATATACTTCAGGATTTAATTTTTTTACACTTGTTTTTTTCAACTTCAGAATTTTTTCGAATTTTTTTTCATTTCAGTTTTTTTTGATTTTTTTTATATTTCGAAACTTCTAATACAATACCTGGATTAGATTTTCGTAGCTCTGATACCAAATGATGCGTGCTCGTAATCGTGAATTTGATTAAAAGACGTTGAGTTGCCTGATCGTTTAATGTTGTATCATTTTGAAATAGACTTCAAGGTAAAAATGGGATTAATGGTTACTGATCCAATGGAAAGGATGAAAATGGTGTCGGATGGATAACTTGCACGAAATGGACACTTAGGAATGAACCAACGATATGAAAGATCGTGACCCAATTTCTATAAAGTGAAATAACAAACAAGTCTTTGAAGAAGAAGAAGTAAACTGTGACCCACTATTTAGAAAAATAGGAACCAACAATATATTAGAACACCATACTTTAGAACAAAGAAAGAAAGGAAGTGATAAGTTCAAAAGAAATAGGTTTGACGCCACAAGGAGTAATTTGATAAGTCTAAGTAAGTTCTTTCAAGAAAAATGAGATAGAATTCTCACAATAATTCAAAAATATTCATTCAACATAGTCTTTTTTAACATTGTCCTTTTACAAAGCTATTTATAGGCACTAATATGGCTATTCAAATTTGACATTCATACCAACTATTAACAAAATATTAAATTTTGGTTATAACTCTTGATAGGTAGCCAAAGAGTCATGTTTTTTCCCTTGATTCATGCATAGCTAAAAAGTCATGGCTGTTCACTTGATGAGGCCTTAATGGTCCTTTAAATGTGCTGCTTGATGTCCCTTCATTTTCCCCTTAACTAAATGCCTTAATGCTTGTGTATTCATCTCTTTAATGGGCACCATAACTAGCTTTGAGTGCACGAAGCCAATCAGACTTGAAGAGTCACTCTTGGTCCATTTGAACAGCCACTATAATGAGCTCTGAGTGCTTCAATATCAACAAAAAATGTTCACTTTATGCACCAACAATTAAGTGCCCAAATGCACACTCTTTTATGTCAAAACTGAACAACCATTTAAATGTGACAACATTTGATTCTTCTTGGCAAACGAATAGCCCTATTGTAGCTTTAAAATATGTGACCAGCCTTTTGGACTTTCCTACAATAAACTATTGAACACACAATTAATTTATTTAAGTGTAACACCCCGAACCCGAGACCGACACCGGAGTCGAACACGAGGTGTTAACAGACTTTAAGCCCCTTATAAAAAAATTTCCCAGACACTGCCAATCTGCGTACAAGTCGCTTTAAAAATCATATCTTGAGTTTCACAACTCGGAATCCAGTTCCGTAAATTTTTCCTGAAACTAAACTCATATGTCCATCTACATATTTTTTTCTAGAATTTTTGGTCGGCCCAATTAGTACAGTTTATTAGTCAAAGTCTCCCATGTTACAGGGATCGACTACCCTGACCTTTTTGCATTACGACTTGGATATCTCCCTGTACAGGGCTTCAATACTGATGCCGTTTGTTTCTATAGAAACTAGACTCAGAGAGGAATCTATCCATATATGGTATGACTCCTAATTATCTCTGGTTAATTTATAATGAATTTCCAAAGTCGGAACAGGAAATCCAGAAACCGTTCTGGCCCTGTCTCACGAGAACCTGAATATCTCTTAACATACTGTCCGTATGATTGTTTCGTTACTTTCCTATGAAAGTAGATTCATCAAGGTTTGTTTACATAATTTATTCACTATTTAATTCCCTTCCTACTATTTTTAGTGATTTTCCAAATCTACATCACTGCTGCTGTCAGCATCTGCCTTTAAGGTAGACTTTACCTATTTCATGGTTTCCATGATTCAACTAGCCCTTTTTGCATAAATAGCACAATTTATGAAAGTGATTAACCATCCCCATGGCCAATCCTTGTCAAGCATATCCACACCAAATGATTATAACAATATACTCAAACACATATAAGCCATTTTCGCATGGCTATCCAAAATTTATACAAGTCCAAAGGGTCCACGACCCACAACAAACGGGTAGTCCTATACATGCCATTTCGAAGTTCAACCAAAATTGTACCAAAAGGGGGCTTTGATAGTGTGGGCGACTTTGACCTCAAGATCCCGAGTCCGATAGCTGGAGAACCAAATCTATAAAACAGAGGAGCAATGAAACGGAGTAAGCAATTTATGCTTAGTAAGTTTTGAGCAAGGAATTCCAGCACAACAAAAGTATAGCATTCATATAGCTAAACGGATAATTTCATATGCACAAATTTACGATATCGTACTTGCTTCACATTATCAACCCTTATGTACATACACAAAAGATCAACTCAGCCAAAGGCCGGTAGCTCGTTTATCAACTGAGCGAATACTTATTTGTAAGGGCTCAACTAAATTCAAGCACATACGAAACATACCTCAATGTTGGGATGTTTCGAGAGTATTAACTGGAATTTTACAGCAAGTTCATTCATTCCCAAATCACGTACCTTCGGAATTTAACCGGATATAGCTCCTCGTTCAAATGCCTTCGGGACATAGTCCGGTTATAGTAATTCGTACAAATGCCTTCGGGACTTAACCCGGATTTAATAACTCGCACAAATGCCTTCGGGCTTAGCCCAGAATTAGTATCTCGCACAAATGCCTTCGGGCTTAGCCCGGAATTAGTATCTCACACAAATGCCTTCGGGCTTAGCCCGGAATTAGTATCTCGCACAAATACCTTCGGATCTTAGTCCGGATATTGTCACTTAGCACAAGCCTTCGGGACTTAGCCCGGACAGCATTCAAATAACCATGCACATTTAACAATAAATCATGGCCAATTCGTATTTCATTTTCGTTAGCAAAACTCAAACACAAGACATTTATCATTCTTGCAAATTCGGCTCAATAGCCACACAAAGAGCATGATTTTAATTTGCTCAAAACATGATCTAATCACATCATAATTTAAGCTCTTTTACTCAAGAACTTACCTCGGGTGTTGTCGAACGATTCCGATAGCTATTCGACCACTTTTTCCTTCCCTTTATCGGATTTAGTTCCCCTTTGCTCTTGAGCTTAATTAAACAAATAAATTGATTTAATCATTTGAGCATCGAAAAGAGGAACACAAGGCACTTAGCCCATATTTATACATTAGACATTAAAGTCACATATGTACGGAATCATGAATCAAACTCAACATTTTAGCTAATTTTTCCCCCTTGGCCGAATATGCATGTCTATTTTGGGGCCGATTTCAACACTTAATACATTCTACAAGTATGGTCACTTGTATTGACTAAACACCCTTTTGTTTCAAGTTCAAAACTTGGCTAATACACACATATACACACTAGTAAAGCATCCTCTCCCTTTCCATCAATTTAACACATGCATTGCTCATTAACATGCAAAAGTTATATTCGGCCTTAGCACACAACTTGCTAGCCGATTCTTCTCCATTTAGCAACCAATGCACATATGTGCTCACTCAAAAATGCTAAAAAGGAGGTTCAAGAATCATCAAGCCACCATCACATGCATCATTAACAAGCTTCATATTTAGCATGCAATGGCATTAACACAAACTCCACCTAGGCCGAATCTTAACTCATCCTCATGCCTCATCACCACAACATCAAACATCAACCAAGAATGATGCATCCATGGCCGAGTGTCATTTCCATCACATAGCAAGATTTAGACCATGGGCTAGGTAGAACTCAAGCTAACAACTAAAACATGCATGCATCTCATGGAACATCATCAAACATACCTTAGCCTAGCTACATGCATGGCCGAACCTCTTCAACCTTTCTTCTTCCTTCCTCCTTAAAATTTTTGGCCAAGGATGAACCAAAGGATGAGCATTTTTTTTCTTTGTTTTTTTCTTTCTAGTTTCGGCTAAATGAAGATGAGAAAGGATGAACAAAAATTTCCTCCTTTCTTTTCTTTAGCTCACGGCAATGGGGGGGGAAACAACTACACACATTTTTTTTTGTATTCATCATACTCCTTTTCATTATTTTATGCCCATGCCCCTTATTTTATTTTTTTCCTACATACCTCACTAGACCAACTTGTTCCCAACATGTTTCCACCCATAGCATGGCCAACCACTAGCTCAAATTTTGGGTAATTTGACATGCAAACCCATCATTTTCACAACATGCATTAATAGACCATTTTAAATTAGCCTATCATATTTTCACCATGTCTCATATCAATCCCTATTTAATAATTTCTCATGCAATTGGAAAAATTGGAGAATGAAACTTCCACATACTCATGTACACACATAATAAGCATAGAATATGGAAATCAATTATTTTTATGACTCGGTTTTGTGGTCCCGAAACCACTTCCCGACTAGGGTCAATTTTGGGCTGTCACAACTCTCCCCCACTTAAGAAATTTTCGTCCCCGAAAATCTTACCGGTAAATAAGTTTGGGTATCGTTCTTTCATCGAGCTCTCGGTTTCCCAAGTAGGTTCCTCGATCCCGTGTTTGAGCCATAACACCTTAACTAACGGAACCCTTTTGTTTCGCAACTCTTTCACTTCACGAGCTAGGACACGCATCGGTTCTTTTTCATAACTCATATGTGCTTGAATTTCAACCTCTGATGGGCTAATTATATGCGATGGATCAGATCGATAGCGTCGAAGCATCGAAACATGAAAGACGTCGTGAATCTTTTCAAGATCAGGGGGCAAAATCAATCTATACGCAACCGGACCAACTCGTTCGGAGATTTCGTACGGCCCAATGAATCTCGGGCTCAACTTGCCCTTACGGCTAAACCTGAGTACCTTTTTCCAAGGCGAAACTTTAAGGAACACTTTATCTCCCACCTGATATTCAATGTCCTTTCGTTTCAAATCCGCATACGATTTTTGACGATCTGTGGCTGCTTTCAGACTTTCACGGATTACCTTTACTTTCTGTTCGGCATCCTTAATCAAATCAACTCCGAAAATTTTACTTTCACCGAGCTCGGTCCAAAACAATGGTGTACGGCATTTACGATTGTACAAAGCCTCGTAAGGTGCCATCTTAATACTTGATTGAAAACTATTATTGTAAGCGAATTCAATCAAAGGTAAATACCGTTCCCATGAACCACTGAACTCGAGGATGCAACATCTCAACATATCCTCAAGTATCTGAATTATCCGCTCAGATTGACCATCGGTTTGGGGATGAAAAGCAGTGCTAAAATGTAGCTTGGTACCCAAAGCTTCTTGCAATTTCCTCCAAAATCGCGAGGTGAATCTCGGATCTCTATCCGACACGATAGAAATAGGTACCCCATGTAATCTCACAATCTGAGAAACGTACAATTCAACTAGTCTATCCAATGAAAAATCCATACACACGGGGATAAAGTGAGCCGACTTAGTCAGTCTATCGACAACAACCCAAATCGCATCCTTCTTACTTGCTGACAATGGCAGTCCGGACACAAAGTCCATTGTGAACGATCCCATTTCCACTCGGGTATCATGATCGGCTGAAGTAATCCTGAAGGCACTTGATGTTCCGCTTTCACTTGTTGACATATTAAACATCTCGAAACAAGGTCGGAGATGTCTCGTTTCATACCATGCTACCAAAACCAACATTTCAAATCGTTGTACATTTTCGTACTCCCCGGGTGACTTGACATTCGGCTACAATGGGCTTCGTTCAGAATCATCGAAATGAGTTCCGAACTCCTTCGAACACACAAACGACTTCTGAACCTCAAACAATCATCATCATCAATTTGAAACTCCGATTCCTTGTTCGGAGCACACTCAGCCCGTTTTGCAACCAATTCATCATCAACTTTCTGGGCTTCACGAATTTGATGAATCAATAATGGTTTGGCTTTTAATTCAGCAACTAACACATTGTCAGGTAGAACAGAAAAATGCACATTCATTGCTCGTAAAGCAACCAATGACTTCCGGCTTAAGGCGTCCGCAACTACATTAGCCTTTCCCGGGTGGTAATCAATGACAAGCTCGTAATCTTTCAACAACTCAAGCCAACGTCTTTGTCACAGATTTAAGTCTCTTTGAGTCATCAAATATTTGAGACTTTTGTGATCCAAAAATACATGGCACTTTTCACCAAATAAGTAATGTCGCCATATTTTTAAAGCAAATACGATGGCAGCTAGTTCAAGATCATGGGTCGGATAATTTTTCTCATGTGGCTTTAATTGTCTCGACGCATAGGCCACAACTCGACCTTCTTGCATCAATACGCAACCCAACCCAAGTAGGGATGCGTCACTATAAATGACAAACTCTTTGCCTGATTCGGGTTGCACTAAAATTGGAGCTTCAGTCAAATGAGTTTTCAATTGATCGAAACTTTTCTGACATTTCTCCGTCCACTCGAACTTAACATCCTTTTGAAGTAGCTTCGTCATTGGTGTGGCTATCATCGAGAAACCTTTGACAAATCGTCGGTAATAACCGGCGAGCCCCAAAAAGCTCCGAACTTCGGTAATATTTCTTGGAGGCTTCCAGTTAAGCATGGCTGAAATTTTGCTCGGGTCAACTTGAATACCCGATGCGGATACCACATGACCCAAGAAGCTAACCTCTCTTAACCAAAACTCACACTTACTGAACTTAGCATATAACTGCTTATCCCGCAAAATTTGCAACACCAGTCTCAGGTGCTCAGCATGTTCGGTCTCATCTCTTGAATAGACCAAGATGTCATCAATGAACACAACTATGAACCGATCCAAATATGGTCTGAAGATCCGATTCATCAAATCCATAAATACCGCAGGGGCATTAGTGAGCCCAAACGGCATCACTAAGAACTCGTAGTGACCATATCTCGTTCTGAAGGCAGTTTTGGGTATGTCCGAATCTCGAATTCGCAACTGATAATAGCCCGATCTCAAATCTATTTTTGAGAACATTGAGGCTCCCTTCAGTTGGTCGAACAAATCATCGATACGCGGTAACGGATATTTGTTCTTTATCGTCACTTTATTCAGTTGACGATAGTCAATGCACAACCTCATGGTTCCGTCCTTCTTTTTCACGAACAATACTGGTGCACCCCAAGGTGAGAAACTTGGTCGAGCAAAACCTCTATCCGTCAATTCTTGCAACTGAGCTTTCAACTCTTTTAACTCGGTTGGTGCCATACGATACGGAGCTATCGAAATCGGCGTAGTCCCAAGTACAAGCTCAATACCAAACTCTACCTCCCGAACAGGTGGTAAACCCGGTAATTCCTCAGGAAAAACATCCGGGTATTCACAAACCACCGGCACAGATTCGGGTTTCTTGTCTAATTCTTTGTCATCCAGTACATACGCAAGGTATGCTTCGCACCCTTTTCTTACATATTTCTGGGCCAACATTGCTGATATTACAGCTGGCATCCCCTCCAAGTCCGTAGACTCAACTCGGATTACTTCGTTATTTGCGCACCTCAAATCAATAGTCTTGCTTTTGCAATTCACAACCGCATCATGCGTGGTCAACCAATCCAAACCAAGAATAACATCAAATTCATCAAACGGCAAAAGCATCAAGTCCGCCGGAAAACAGGAACCTCGAATTTCTAGGGGACATTTCTTACACACTTTGTCGACAAGCACGTAACGACCCAATGGATTTGACACCCGAATTACGAACTCAGTAGACTCAATAGGTAAAGTCTTACTGGATGCTAAGGTTTCACATATGTAAGAATGAGTAGAACCGGGGTCAATCAAAGCAATTACATTAGTATCCAAGAGAGTAAAAGTACCGGTAATAACATCAGGCGAAGAAGCATCCTCGCGGGCACGTATAGCATAAGCTCTAGCAGGCGCACGAGCCTCGGATCTGGTCGTAGCATCTCTAGATCCTCTCTGACCACCACCAGCATTGCCCGTATTTCCAGATGGTCTACCTCGAGCAGTGGTAGCACCCGGTTTCCCACTCTGATTTACATTCTGTTCAGACAACCTTGGGCAATCTTTAATGAAGTGGTTAACCGATCCGCACTTGTAACAGGAGCGGTCAGGGAATCTACAACTCCCCGAATGCCATTTACCGCAATATCGACATTTCGTTCTGTCTCGACGTTCATTCCCAACACTGGCGACCGAAGTGCCTCGTGTACCCACAGGGGGTCGATCACAATCTCGTCTAAAAAGGCCCGAAGTGCCTCTCGACCAGCCCACATCATCTCGAAATTTCTTCGATGCCTGTTGAAGAGACTTTCCCGAAGATCTTTTACGAAACTCTCCAGTTCCCTCATCAACTTTTTGTTTTTCTTTTCTAAGCTCTTCGGCTTTACAAGCTCGCTCGACAAGTACTACGAACTCTCGTATTTCAAGAACGCCAACGAACATTTTTATATCTTCATTCAGCCCATCCTCGAAGCGTTTACACATAATAGCCTCGGACGAAACACATTCCCGAGCGTATCTACTAAGTCTAACAAATTTTTGCTCGTAATCAGTAACTGACATAGAACCTTGCTTAAGCTCAAGAAATTCCTTCCGTTTTTGATCAACAAATCTCTGACTGATATACTTTTTCCGAAACTCAGTTTGGAAAAACTCCCAAGTTACTTGCTCTCGGGGCACAACAGAAGTCAGAGTACTCCACCAATAGTAGGTAGAATCGCGTAGCAAGGAGATAGTACACTTTAGGCATTCATCGGGTGTACAAGATAGCTCATCGAGTACCCGGATAGTGTTGTCCAACCAAAATTCAGCTTGCTCGGCATCGTCGCTATCCGTAGCCTTAAATTCAGTAGCCCCATGTTTTCGGATTCTGTCAACTGGGGGCTTATTTGACCTTATTTGGTCAGTTACCGGAGGTATTGTAGGTGCGGGGGTGGTATTAGTCGGGAATGGAGGTTGTGGAACAGCCGTATTAGTTCGAATGTATTGGTTGAACCAATCATTCATCACGCTATAGAAAGCTTGTCTAGCTTCCTCATTCGGGTTACTAGCATTAGGTTGAGAGTCCGCCGGCGCTGTCCCTTGTGCGGGAGCAAGCGCTACACTCTCAAGATCATCAGCTACCTCTCGGTCGGGATCAGGATCCATTACTATAAATAAACACATTTACAATTGTCAGAAATCACCACACTATCAAGTAATCACATAAAATGGCATGTATAGCTAGACCCAACGCATTACGGTAGTCCTAGAATCGACTAAACCGTAGCTCTGATACCAATCAAATGTAATACCCCGAACCCGAGACCGACACCGGAGTCGAACACGAGGTGTTAACAGACTTTAAGCCCCTTATAAAAAAATTTCCCAGACACTGCCAATCTGCGTACAAGTCGCTTTAAAAATCATATCTTGAGTTTCACAACTCGGAATCCAGTTCCGTAAATTTTCCCTGAAACTAGACTCATATGTCCATCTACATATATTTTTCTAGAATTTTTGGTCGGCCCAATTAGTACAGTTTATTAGTCAAAGTCTCCCATGTTACAGGGATCGACTACCCTGACCTTTACGCATTACGACTTGGATATCTCCCTGTACAGGGCTTCAATACTGATGCCGTTTGTTTCTATAGAAACTAGACTCAGAGAGGAATCTATCAATATATGGTATGTCTCCTAATTATCTCTGGTTAATTTATAATGAATATCCAAAGTCGGAACAGGAAATCCAGAAACCGTTCTGGCCCTGTCTCACGAGAACCTGAATATCTCTTAACATACTGTCCGTATGATTGTTTCGTTACTTTCCTATGAAAGTAGATTCATCAAGGTTTGTTTACATAATTTATTCACTATTTAATTCCCTTCCTACTATTTTTAGTGATTTTCCAAATCTACATCACTGCTGCTGTCAGCATCTGCCTTTAAGGTAGACTTTACCTATTTCATGGTTTCCATGATTCAACTAGCCCTTTTTGCATAAATAGCACAATTTATGAAAGTGATTAACCATCCCCATGGCCAATCCTTGTCAAGCATATCCACACCAAATGATTATAACAATATACTCAAACACATATAAGCCATTTTCGCATGGCTATCCAAAATTTATACAAGTCCAAAGGGTCCACGACCCACAACAAACGGGTAGTCCTATACATGCCATTTCGAAGTTCAACCAAAATTGTACCAAAAGGGGGCTTTGATAGTGTGGGCGACTTTGACCTCAAGATCCCGAGTCCGATAGCTGGAGAACCAAATCTATAAAACAGAGGAGCAATGAAACGGAGTAAGCAATTTATGCTTAGTAAGTTTTGAGCAAGGAATTCCAGCACAACAAAAGTATAGCATTCATATAGCTAAACGGATAATTTCATATGCACAAATTTATGATATCGTACTTGCTTCACATTATCAACCCTTATGTACATACACAAAAGATCAACTCAGCCAAAGGCCGGTAGCTCGTTTATCAACTGAGCGAATACTTATTTGTAAGGGCTCAACTAAATTCAAGCACATACGAAACATACCTCAATGTTGGGATGTTTCGAGAGTATTAACTGGAATTTTACAGCAAGTTCATTCATTCCCAAATCACGTACCTTCGGAATTTAACCGGATATAGCTCCTCGTTCAAATGCCTTCGGGACATAGCCCGGTTATAGTAATTCGCACAAATGCCTTCGGGACTTAACCCGGATTTAGTAACTCGCACAAATGCCTTCGGGCTTAGCCCGGAATTAGTATCTCGCACAAATGCCTTCGGGCTTAGCCCGGAATTAGTATCTCGCACAAATGCCTTCGGGCTTAGCCCGGAATTAGTATCTCGTACAAATGCCTTCGGATCTTAGTCCGGATATTGTCACTTAGCACAAGCCTTCGGGACTTAGCCCGGACAGCATTCAAATAACCATGCACATTTAACAATAAATCATGGCCCATTCGTGTTTCATTTTCGTTAGCAAAACTCAAACACAAGACATTTATCATTCTTGCAAATTCGGCTCAATAGCCACACAAAGAGCATGATTTTAATTTGCTCAAAACATGATCTAATCACATCATAATTTAAGCTCTTTTACTCAAGAACTTACCTCGGGTGTTGTCGAACGATTCCGATAGCTATTCGACCACTTTTTCCTTCCCTTTATCGGATTTAGTTCCCCTTTGCTCTTGAGCTTAATTAAACAAATAAATTGATTTAATCATTTGAGCATCGAAAAGAGGAACACAAGGCACTTAGCCCATATTTATACATTAGACATTAAAGTCACATATGTACGGAATCATGAATCGAACTCAACATTTTAGCTAATTTTTCCCCCTTGGCCGAATATGCATGTCTATTTTGGGGCCGATTTCAACACTTAATACATTCTACAAATATGGTCACTTGTATTGACTAAACACCCTTTTGTTTCAAGTTCAAAACTTGGCTAATACACACATATACACACTAGTAAAGCATCCTCTCCCTTTCCATCAATTTAACACATGCATTGCTCATTAACATGCAAAAGTTATATTCGGCCTTAGCACACAACTTGCTAGCCGATTCTTCTCCATTTAGCAACCAATGCACATATGTGCTCACTCAAAAATGCTAAAAAGGAGGTTCAAGAATCATCAAGCCACCATCACATGCATCATTAACAAGCTTCATATTTAGCATGCAATGGCATTAACACAAACTCCACCTAGGCCGAATCTTAACTCATCCTCATGCCTCATCACCACAACATCAAACATCAACCAAGAATGATGCATCCATGGCCGAGTGTCATTTCCATCACATAGCAAGATTTAGACCATGGGCTAGGTAGAACTCAAGCTAACAACTAAAACATGCTTGCATCTCATGGAACATCATCAAACATACCTTAGCCTAGCTACATGCATGGCCGAACCTCTTCAACCTTTCTTCTTCCTTCCTCCTTAAAATTTTTGGCCAAGGATGAACCAAAGGATGAGCATTTTTTTTCTTTGTTTTTTTCTTTCTAGTTTCGGCTAAATGAAGATGAGAAAGGATGAACAAAAATTTCCTCCTTTCTTTTCTTTAGCTCACGACAATGGGGGGGGAACAACTACACACATTTTTTTTTGTATTCATCATACTCCTTTTCATTATTTTATGCCCATGCCCCTTATTTTATTTTTTTCCTACATACCTCACTAGGCCAACATGTTCCCAACATGTTTCCACCCATAGCATGGCCAACCACTAGCTCAAATTTTGGGTAATTTGACATGCAAACCCATCATTTTCACAACATGCATTAATAGACCATTTTAAATTAGCCTATCATATTTTCACCATGTCTCATATCAATCCCTATTTAATAATTTCTCATGCAATTCGCAAAATTGGAGAATGAAACTTCCACATACTCATGTACACACATAATAAGCATAGAATATGGAAATCAATTATTTTTATGACTCGGTTTTGTGGTCCCGAAACCACTTCCCGACTAGGGTCAATTTTGGGCTGTCACATTAAGAAAAATTAAACACACTATAACTTATGCATTAAAAAGTAATAGCCAAATTAAATAACATATTATATAAAAAAACTCAATCATATTTAACAACTAAGATGCTTAAATGCATGGTTTAAGATGTATACTAAATGAACAAATGAGTTACTTAATGCATGACTTAATTTAATAATGCAAACTTTAACTAACATGGGAGTTACATAATGCATGTCATAATTATGATGCAAACTTAACTAACATGAGAGTTACATAATGCATGACCTTATTTAATCCAGAACACATAGTGCATGTCACAATTAAAAGATGTAGATTAATAATGCAAGATATTAATTAAAGATGCATATAATAAACAAGACATAATTAAAAGCTGTAAAATTAATTAAACTAAACAAACAGCTACATGCAAAACATTGCATGGACTTGGGACTTTATTTTGGGTCCAATAAGGGTTGGACATCTCATGTTCAGCCCAAACTTGTTGAATCAAGCCCATCATCGCCTTTTTAAACTTCTTTGATCTAGCACATGTTATAAACTCGATGAGAATTCCAATTGGACTGTCTCTTAAAATGAACAACTTGGAGTTTGGTCCACTTAATAAACTCAAATGAACTTCAATTGTTCTCGAGCATGTATCACTAAGGCCTTTAACTAAAAAAATGGATGGAGCATACAACTACCTCCTTAGCTACTCAGTCCTTTGTTACAGCAAAATGCCTTTAAAATCATATCACACACTCTCACTTAGACCCTCCGTTCTAATTAACAGCATGATGGAACAAACAAAGTGGTGCTGACCTACTTAACAACTCTAAGCATTGGAGTGCATACTTATTTAAACAAAATGTCATAGCAATTTAACTAATGTTTGGTTTCAAAAATCCCCAAGGGTATTAAAAGATACTTACTATATTTCAAAAAAAAAAACAAAGTACAAGACATCCCATTTTTAGAGATAAATTTCCAAGCAACTTAGCCTAAGCTAACTTCACCCAATCCATTGTTACCTATTCTAGGTATATTGAAAATAAAAAATTTAAGCTCATCATCGAACATCATAAAGAAAAACTATAATTTTTATAGACAAAGCAATATTTCAATAGTTATTATGCCATGGAAAAATATCCTATATACCAAAATGAACATACTAAATACAAAATTCAACCTGGATGTACAATACACCCTCAAACCTAAAGGATGCATTATCCTTAATGTATGTAAAATCATGAACAGTATATAACAAGTATGAATATGCACACAAATGATAAAAAAAATTATGCAATGAATGAGAGAGAAAATAAACAAAAACTTAACTTTCTTGGACTGGAACGTCGGCACTTCATTCAATTCTTCTTTGTGGATTTGTGAACACTAACTTTGTATCACATCTTGCTTTTCCGTAGGTCAACTTCCTGACCTTCTTTGTTGGTCTCCATTAGCACATCGATAAATTGATTGATTGCTTGATCGCATGCAGTCATAGAGGTGGGTAAAGATGATGGTACATGAGTTTTACCTTTTTTAGTGGCAGTAGCTAGTGCAGTGGCAGGGACATTTGTTTCTTATTTTCCTTCTTCTACATCCTTCTCCATTTTGGCAAAGGTTGACTTTTCTAACTCCTCTTTAGCAACTTTTCCTTTATATGCAATGGCTCCTTTAGTCACACAGCCAGTTCTGGCAGTGGATGAAACTTGCTCTTTTACGCACTCATTAGTTGAGAGTAAAGTAACTGGGAAACTAAGAAATTCTGGCATGGGTCTCCAAAATTATTTCTAGAGGGGTCTTCTTAATGATGAATCCCTATATTTCACATACAACCAGTATCAAGCCTGGCGTTTATTGCTTTGTTCCAACTCTTCCATCATTTGGTATTGTTGTACCTTAAATAGAGACAACCTCTGTTATAACTGCTTTAGAGAAGCTAAGATTTTTTTGTCATGAGAAGCAGGAGATGTTGCTATAGGAACACGTATGGTAGGGGAAGCTTGACTATGCTGGGATGTTACAGCAAACTTAGTTCCTCTTAACGTAGCAAAAATTGCTCACGTTATCCCACCCTTATTGGGGGTAACGTCTTTAGCATCAACTATGGACCTTTTGGAAGATAATCTTCCCTACATTTATCTGTCTTCCTTGTAAAATAAAATGCAACAACAACATTCTTTCTTTCGAAACAATTATGTTATGTGTAGACAACATAAGATGGCTCCTTAAAAAGTGGTCCCACACCTGCTTAATTGGTTTTAATGCATCTCTTTCAACCGTGTAACACTCCTGGCTTGAAATAATCCACTACGTTCCTTCAATGCATAAATCTTCTAATACTTTTGCCAACCCCTCCGGTGTAATATTCTCGGCAAATTCAAAATGCTCATATCTAACCTCTTCGATACCGAAATGGTCTTCGTCGAATGGTACATATTTACCCCTCACATAAATGAAGGGAGAATCTAGGGAATTTACGTAAGCATAAAACTCTCTTACCACTTTACCCACAACATCCACTGGGTGTAGGCAAAATCAACTGTAGTTATGTTTTTCTACAATACAGGATACTGATTCATCGTACCCCATGTGGGGTTCATCCTTCAATAAAAATCTCTATTCAAAGCAAAATGAATACTTTAGAATATTAGTTGAATACCTTATGGAAGCATCATTAAAGAATATCTTCAATTGCAAGGCGCCAACACGCGAAGATTCTGCTATTTTTTAAGTACTCTTTACACGATCCATGAAGAGAAAGTGAAGGAAAGAGAAAAGAAAAATAATGGAGTAACCAAACAATAGCATAGAGGTTGAAGATGATAAAATCATAAAAATGTGAACTTTGTGAGAAGTGGGAAATGTGAATAGTTTGAAGAAAATAAAAAAGGATAATGATGATAGTGTTTAGGGAATGGGAAATAATAATAATAAAATAGAAACGAAATTGTATTAAAAATAAAGTGAATAAAAATAAAAATAGCAATGGGAAATAAAACATAAATGACTACCTATTAACGAAAACAAAAAAAAAATCAAACATCACAAAGGTTAACACTTTGCTTGTCACGCTCTATAGGAGCACCCCAATAATGCTTCAAGTGTTGTCCATTAACCTTGAATGTAGGCCCTCTTCTTAGGTCTTTAACAACAACAACACCATGCGAATACACTTGAACTACTTCAAAAGGTCATAACGATCACGATTTTAACTTACCAAGAAATAATTTGAGCCTGGAATTGAACAATAATACCTGTTGTCTAGATTCAAAATGCCTTGGCAAAATTCTAGCATAATCCATTGCTTGGTCTTTTCCTCATACAAACAAGCATTCTTATATGCTTATGCTCGAAACTCTTCCATCTCATTCAATTCTAGCAATCTCTTGCTGCCAACAACAACCCAATCCATCTTCAGCTTCTTAATTGCCCAAAAAGCTTTATGCTCAAGTTAAACAAGCAAATGACATAGCTTATCGTAAACAAGTTCAAAAGATGACATCTCAAATGGTGTTTTAAATGCAGTTTGGTATGCCCATAAAGCTTCATCCAATCTAGTAGACCAGTCTTTTTGAGACGGATTCACCATTTTTTTCAGAATTTGTTTAAAGTCTCTATTAGAGATTTTAGCCTGGCCATTCGTTTGAGGGTGATATGTTGTGGCAATTCTATGTTTCACCCAATACTTGCGCAAGGCATTGGCCATTGGTTTGTAATCAAAATAGGATCCCTCATCACTGATAATGGCTCTCGATGTACCAAATCGTGTGAAAATGTTCTTATGCTAAAATTACAATACTAACTTAGCATTAGTAGAGGCTAGGGCTACTACTTCTACCCACTTAGAAACTTATTCTACTGCCAAAAGCAAGTATACCTTGCCCACAGATGGTGGAACTAGACCCATAAAGTCTATTCCCCATACATTAAATAGTTTAATCTCCAATATAATTTGCAACGGCATTTCCTGTCTCCTAGACACATTTCCTATTCTCTGACAACGGTCACACGACCTATAAAATTCATGAGCATCTTTAAATAAACTTGGCCAATAGAATCCTAACTAGAGTACCTATGCAACTATTTTCATTCCTCCAAAATGTCCTCCATATAGGGTTGAGTAACAATGTTGTAAGATACTATGCATCTCATCGTTGGGGACACACTTATGAATTATTTGATCTGCACAATGCTTGAATAAAAATGGTTCATCCCAATAGTACTATTTGGCATTGTGAAGAAATTTTCATCTTTTGTGAGTATTGAAGTCAGGTGGCATTACACCACTTACTAAGAAGTTTACTATGTTCGCATACTAAGGTAATGCCTTGGAAATGATCAACTGTTCATCTGGAATTCTTCTTTAATAAGTTTCTTGCTTTTATCTTTATTTCCCGATTCAATTCTTGACAAATGGTCAGCCACTTGATTTTTGGTTCTCTTCCGATCTCTAATTTCCAAATCAATATCTTATAACAATAGTACCCACCTAATCAATTTCGGCTTGACATCTTTCTTTCATACCAAGTACTTGATAGTCAAGTGATCTATGTAGAGTGTGGCCTTTGTTCCTACTGACTAAGAATGCAATTTATTGAATGCAAAGACCACTGCCAATAATTCCTTCTCCATGGTGGTATAATTAGGTTGAGCCTCTGTCATGTCTTACTAGCATAATACATTGCATGTAGTACCTTGTTTCTCCTTTGACGCAACACTACTCCCATAGCATAATCACTAGCGTTGCACATGAGTTTAAAGGGCAATGTCCATTCTGGGGCAACCATAATCACTGCTAGTACAAGTCACTTCTTCAGTTCCTTGAAAGCCTGTAAACATTGATCATCAAGATTAAAAGGTTTATTCTGTTCAAGTAAAGTACACAAGGGTTTAGAGATTTTCAAAACATCTTGCGTGTCCTAGAAGTCTTTTTCTACTACCATTAACACTAGTGGGTGGTGGCAATTTTTTGGTCACTTCTATTTTCACTCTATCTATTTCAATTTCTCACTGTGACACACTATGTCCAGGGACAATGTAATACCCCAAGCCTGTACCCGTCGCTAAATGAGAGCTATGGAACATTATCGGAGCATAACATTATACAAGGAACAATTTATTATCATAAACAAATCACAATGTAATTCATAACAACATCAACCAAAAACATACATACAGTCCCTTTTTCGAGCCCTCGAGGCCCTATAAAGATAATAGAAATGATTTGGGACTAAATCAAAAACATATGAATTTTTTTGGAAAAAAGTAAAATTTTACAAACTATAAGGGTCACACGGCCAAGAGACACACCCGTGTGTTAGGCCGTGTGGGGATTTGAAATATGGACACATGGTTGTATCCCAGCTCGTGTCCGTGCCTATGAAACTGGCTGACTTGGGTCACACAGCCAAGCCGTGTACCCTTCAAAATAACCCCACACGCCTGTGTGCCAGGCCATGTGTTAAGCCATGTAAAAACCTGACTTGTAACCCTTTGAAAGCTACATGGGACACACGATTGTGTCACTTGGCTATGTGTCACACACATCTAAGACAAATGCTTGTGTGGATGAAAAATGGGCCATTTTTAAGCCATTTTTCTCACCTAATTTCCTATCACTTGCACAAGCCAAAAACACCTATAATCAAGCATTCAAAACTCACTTAACATATGCAAATTTAAGCTTAAACAACCTAAAAACTATCCATACAACCAATATGCCAAAATGGAACCTCAACTTCCACAATCAAACTTACCTAAACAACTATCCATTTCATTCATCATTTAAACTACCAATTGAACAATATCAATGCCACAATTGGCAAAATGTTGATACACCAAATATAAGCATAACAAGTACCATTTTGGCCATTTTCCCTTTCCATCATACACCTGACCATTTTGTCTCAAAGCCAACCACGTTCAAACTACAAAATCTAATCACTAACCACATCATGAACTATCTCAATCTAAACCAACCAACAATTCATAAAAGACAATTATAAGCTTCACTTCAATTCCATTATATTAACCACCAACTCATCAAAATAACAACCACACAAAAAACCATAGATTCATAATATCATAACCACCAGCTCGTCAACCAATATGTCATATATATACAAGCTACATACAATGGCTAAATTCACCAAACAAGACACCTATACATGCCATTATAACCATGATTCAAAATCATTGAAATCTACCAATTTAGCTAATGGATAGTGTGATGGATCTCTGACAAACTTCCAACTCAAACGAGCTTCTGACTATCTAGAAACACAGAGAAAAGTAACATGAATTAAGCATATTATGCTTAGTAAGTTTGTAATTCATAAACAAAGCTTACATTTCAATTTATATGCATAAAAATAATTTGAAACAATCCAACATGGCTTGGCATTAACCTAAGCAACAAAAACTTTTCAAGTTAAATAACCACATAGCTTAGCACATCATCTCAAAACATCATAGCTTTTATACACATAACTTATAAGCATTCATACTTTCAAACATATGCCCAAGCATATTTCAAATATCATCAACTCATACATTTTTATACTTTCATAGCATAACTTATTGAAGCATTTATTGAACCTTCCCTTTTTGGTAACCGTTGAACCACTAGAGTAATATAAGAGACTCAGGAATCTCACACACTATGTTCTAACACGTGGTCAAAACCACTACTATCTTTTATCTCATATAAATGCTCTCTCTCCCAAAAGTGGGTCTGTTCACACAAGCTATCAGACAGGATGTAGCTACACAGTGCTGCTCACACAATCTATAAAGTAACCACAACACATGCCAAAAACTTACCCACTGGTAGGCGTACAAGACCAGCACTCGAAGCACGGTAGCCCCTAATGACATGTCATTTGTATCCCATATATTCCTAAGGTTCAAACGGGACCCGAAAGCTGCCGAAACTTCGTTGGATAATTTTGGAGAGTCGTAATATCAATATATATAACATGGAAGCATTTAAATTGAATATAATTCAATGTTAACTAAATTAATGAACTTACCTCAAACACGAACAGAGAAATATGATTGATTACTCCAATACTTTCTCTTTTCCCCAATCTAAATCCATACGTTGTTTTTCTTGATCTATATAATCAAATTTCGCTCATTCAAATTTCATTCTGTTCAATTTAATCCAAAAACCACATTTTGGAAAAATTACGCTTTTACCCCTAAAATTATGAATTCATTACAATTTTGTCCCTAGTTCATAAAAAATAAAAATTCATGCAATTTAGTACCAATCCATGCTAGGCAAATATTGATTAAGTCTCTAGAAAGCCCTATTTTCCATTTATTTCACATTTTTACCATGAACATTTTTCTATTTTTTAATTATATCCTTAAATGAAAATTTAATCAAAAATTCCTTTACAAAAGTTGCTCAACTATCATTAAATATTCATTTCCATCCTTCAAACTTCAAAAACAACTAACATACATTCATGGTAAAACCCTAGACTTCTAACAATTTTGTAAATTAGTCCCTGGGCTAGCTAGATTAACATATAACGACTTCAAAAACATAGAAATCATTAAAAACTGAGCAAAAATACACTTACATGCATTAGGGAGTGTTGGCCGAATGCTTGAATGGTCTTTAATGGCTTCCTAGTTTCTATTCTCAATTGGAGGAAGAAGAAAGAAAGATGATATCTTTCTTTTTCATATTTTATTTTAAATTATTTTATTAATTTCCATATTAACCTTACTTATATACCTTTAAAATGCTTAATTTATGTCCAAATTTTTCCACTAAATATAATTATGGTCTAATTACCATATAAGGCCACTTATGTTTCAATTTCATAGCAAATTGAACCTTCTTCTAATAAAACACAAGTTTTGCACTTTATGCGATTTAGTCCTTTTTATCAAATTAAGCATGAAAACGATAAAATCTTTTCACAAAATTTTTATACGATGCTACTATCATGCATCAGAAATTTAAATAATAATACAAAATATTTTTTGACGCTGAATTTTTAGTCTAAAACTACTATTCTAATTTCACTGAAAATGGGCTGTTACAACAATGCCTTCACGGACCATGAAATGGCATTTCTCCCAGATTAATACTAGATTTGTTTCTTCAAACTGACATAAAACCATCTCAGAATTCCTTAAGCAATCTTCAAAATCATTTTCAAACACAGAGAATTCATCTAGAAAGACTTCAAGGAAAATTTCCACCATGTCCAAGAATATGGCCATCGTGTAGCATTGGAAAGTTGTCCGGGCATTGCATAACCTGAACATCATACGCCTGAATGAAAAACATATCTTATGGACATGTGAAAATTGTCTTCTCTTGATCTTCAAGTGCTATGGCAATCCTATTATATCCCGAATAACCATTTAGGAAGCAATAAAAAAAAGCCTTACTAGCTAATTTGTCCAACATCTGATCAATGAAAAGCAAAGGGAAATGATCCTTCCTAGTTGCCTTGTTAAGCTTATGGTAGTCCTTACACATTCTCCATCTTGTAACAATATGAGTCGATATGAGCTCATTTTT
Organism: Gossypium hirsutum; assembly: GCF_007990345.1. Classification (NCBI taxonomy): domain Eukaryota; kingdom Viridiplantae; phylum Streptophyta; class Magnoliopsida; order Malvales; family Malvaceae; genus Gossypium; species Gossypium hirsutum. The sequence continues at coordinate 51,912,598 of NC_053426.1, read as the reverse complement.
TTCATTACTTACTACTGTGACACACCCTTTCTTGGGTACGCATTGCACAAAACTTACCCACGAGCTGTCTGTAATTGGGTAAATAATGGCAGCATCAAGCCATTTGATAATTTCTTTCTTAACAACTTCCTTCATAATTGGAGTCAGTCGTCTCTACTGTTTAATGTATTTGTTATGGCAATCTTTTAACAAAATTTTATGCATACAAAATATAGGGCTAATTCATTTTATAACACTAAGAGTCCAACCCAATGCTCTTTTAAATCCTTCTAACACTTATAAAAACTTGTCCTCTTGCACAGGTGTTAGCTTAGTAGAAATCACAACTGGTAAAGTACTATTATTTCCCAAATACACATATTTCAAATGTTGTGGCAGAGGCTTTAACTTTAGTATAGGAGATTTCTCTATAGATGGTTTAGGAGGCTTAAAAGATCAATTTGATAAATTCAAGGATTTAAATTTCTTCCTTGGCCTATCCAGTATCTGCTAGGCTTCCATAAATTCACCAAACTCTTTAAAACTTACTGTGTCACCTTGCTCCAACAAATGTCTTCCTTGTCAGAATTGTCCTAGAAAACTTTTGCAAATTCGTCCATTGCTATTTCTATCAAGTCAATGGTGTGATATTCTTCATTCTCATGCACACATTTTAAAGCATCAAACACATTAAAAGTAACTTGTTGATCATTCACTCTCATAGTTAACTAGCTTTTCTGCACATCAATTAGGATCATGCCAGTAACAAGAAATGGTCTTCCAAGAATAATTGGAACATCATGGTTAGATTCACATTCTAAAATAAGAAAATCTACAAGAAAGATAAATTTATCTACCCTTACCAATACATCTTCAATTTTACCTTCTGGATGGGCATAAGATTGGTTAGCCAATTGCAATGTCACTGTGGTAGGTCTTACTTTCACGATTCCCAACTTTCTGGAAATAGACAGAGGTATTAGATTTATACTTGCGCCTAGATCACATAATACTTTTCCTACATAATGATTTCCAATTGAACATGTGATAGTGAAACTCTCTAGGTCCTTTAACTTTGGAAGCAACTTATTCATCAATATTGTTGTGCACCCTTTAGTGAGAGAAACAGTCTCAAATTCTCCCAATCTGTGCTTCTTCGACAGTATACCTTTCATGAATTTCACGTAATTGGGAATTTGCTCCAAAGCTTTACCCAGTGGTATGTTGATATGGTGTTCTTTCAAGACCTCTAAAAATCTTTTAAACTGAGCATCTTGTTTGGAATTATGAAATCACTGAGGGAAAGGTAAAGGCGGTCATCCTTTAGGTTGCTGATATTGTTTTACTGTGGCATTTTTATTAGTAGTGCGATCTCACTCGGCCGCAACATTCTTTTGCTTACCCTTTTGAGATGTAGTATGCTTTTCAGATGGTTCTGGGATCTTTACTTGGTTGTTACTTGTATTATCCTCTCTTGTCGCGACATCATGAACAACCTCACTCAACTGAGTCCCAATTCTAAGGGTGATAGCCTTGCACTGCTCCTTACCTTGTGTTCTTGAATTCTTGGTTTCACTTGGCAATGCTCCTTGTAGCGTTGAATTTAGACCACTTGATTTTCAAGTGCTCGGAGAGATGCAGCCTAACTCTGTATTACAACATCATTCTTGGCCATATATTTCTTTAGCAAAACTTCAATAGAAGTAGAAGATGATGCTTGACTGTATTGAGTATTTTGCCTCGGTATAGGTTGAACATAACCAGGCGATGCATTGTTGACATTTTATCTTGTAGCATTGTTGAAATTTCCTACACCTTGATTACCCCAACTAAAATCCGGATGCTACTTTTACCCTGAATTGTAGGTGTTGGAATACGGATTGCTATTTCTATCTAAATTACCTATGTAGTATACTAACGTTTGGCTTGATAGGTATTCATAACACACATGATTTTCCCCGCAATAAACACATGACAATTCTACTGATTTTATCTCATGGACTACAGTTGGATTTTTCATGGTTTCAATCATATTAGCTAGAGAAGATACATGGGCAGTTAACAAAGTGATTGTATCAAGCTCTATGGTACCGGTAGCTCTCTTACTCGTCCCAACTCTCATGGTTAGATACTGATAATCCTTGATGGTAATCTTTTCCAAAATCTCATATGCTTATAAGTTTTGTCCAACAAAGTATCGTTGGAAAACGCATTAACTACAATCCTTGTATGTGTATTCAACACATTATAAAACATCTCCAGTTGAGTCTAGTGCTAGAATCCATGCATCAAACATTTCTAAATTAACTCATTAAATTTTTCCAAGCTTCATATAGCGTTTCATCCTCCAATTGTCGAAAAGATGTGATGTCATTTCTCAACTTGGCATTCATAGTAGGCGGGTTCTATCGTAGCAAGAATCTCTGGAAAAGATCATTCCATGATGCCACTATTCCCAATAGTAAATAATTTATCCATACTCTTGCATGATCTCTTAAAAAATATAGAAATAGCTTATGTCTCAAGGCGTCTTCAAGAACACCCTACTATTTGAATGAATCACATACTTCTAGAAAGAGTCTTAAATGTAATCATGGGTCTTCAATAGGGAGTCCACCGAACTGTCCTACAGTTTGTAACATCTATAACATTACCAGTTTCAACTAGAATTATTACGCTTGTATATTTCTTCTAGCTATCCCTGGATTTAGATAATCTAGCATAGGGACGACATACTCTTTAATTGGCCTATCTCAATCATTCACCACACATCCAATGGGACGAGATTTTCATTACAATTATTTGGATTAACATTAAGATCATTCTTGTTTCTAGCCATTTTTCTCAATTTTTTTCTCTTTCTATGCAAGGTTCTGTCAATCTCTCGATCAAAAAGGTATTATGTGCTAGTACGAATGCCTCTTCTCATGCACTAATTGCAAACCTGTAAAAACTAAATACACTAAGTTAGATAAAACTACTAAGTAAAATAACCAAACAAGATTTCACCAAACTGTCGATCCCCGGCAATGGCAAATAAACTTGTTGCGTATAAAATGATGTGTAATTCTATGCAAGTATACTCGTCAATTCAAGAAATAAAGTGATGAGTGAGTATCATTCCCACGAGGATCAAATTGAGGCACAAAAATAGTCAAGTTATTGTAATATGGTTAATGTTATGGCAAGACTGACGAATAAGATGGTATGGTAAACTAAGTTAAGTATGCAGTGGTAATTCAAAGGAATGACAATGTATGTGATAGATGGAATTGATGAATATTGGAAATGCTATAGAAAGAGTGAGAGCAGAAATGTGATGGCAATAACGAGAGTGATTATTTGAATAGAATATAAACAAAGAAGTAAACAACTAAATATAATGTGGCAAAGTTACTACGACAAAGGATAAGAATAGAGTGAAGTTGATTCGAAAGGTCAGGATTGCCTAGAATCGACCCTTACGGTATATAATGCTTTGGAAAAATCATATCTACTTTGCCCGAGAAGAAAACCTCAAGTTACCTTGCCCGTATCTATAGGCTTTTTATATATCTTGCATGGGTCCATCTGTATGATTATGACTAAGTCTAGAATTGACTACAAGTGGCTATCGAATACTTGCTCATTTCATTTCATTTTAATCCAACCAATCCAACCCTTTCGGAATTAGAATCAGTTTATAAGTATGCGAGCAGTCTTCTATGTTTACAGATCATTTGCATTTTAATTAAGAAATAAGAACAATAAAATGAAATAGTAAAGTAAATTAAATATATACTGCATCCATAAAAATAGTTTAAGGTTTCATCGAAAGTAATCCTAACCTTATGAGATATAGGTCAGGGGCTGAGAAATAAAATTCCAAACCAAAATATTATCCGACTTTATGTTCAACTACTTCAATGCAATCCTTCGAAGGAACACTAATGGAAATAACGAAAGAAATTTGGGAAATAACTTTTGCTTGCCCAGTCCACAGTTCGATAGCATAGCCTCCTGTTATGGCTAAGAAGAACTGCCTTTGACTTCCTTACCTTTACGTAACTGAACCATTATTCATGCCTAAGGATCTTTCCCACTTTTTTTTGTTCGCCATTTGTGAGGTTCCCTTCATCAACTTTTATAGATAGATTAGATTAGGGTTGGCTAGTAGCTTGTGATTATCTTCTCCACTTTTAAGGGGATTTATCTGGTACAAGTTTGAATTTGAGCTGGGGCTGTTGCGTGAAAAAAGTTGACTTGGTCTTCTGACATTGCCATGGCATCCGTGCTTGCAAATTGTCTACACTTTTCCATGACAAAACTTCACTCATTTATTTCCTCATTCCAAAACCTAATCCTGCCACACCAAGACACAAAAAACTCCATCATAGGCGGTTAAAAGCACCTAATTCCAACATAGTACAAATCCTAATGCAATATTAAAAATGCTAACTAAAATGTCCTAAAATGCAACAAAATTTACTTAAGTACAAGAAATTAGCTAAGACTAAAGGCATGAAATTGTTGTTGTTCTTTCATGTGGAGTTACTACACAAAAAAATTAAAACATAAAAATAAAACAAACAATAACCTATTGTTAATTCTATTCCTAAAAATAATAAAATTATTCTAAAATTAATTACAGTCCTTTCAAAAAATAGAATTAGCAGCTCAATCATCTTCTTCCTCCTTAAAATCCATCTCCTTTCCTTCGTCTTTTCCTTCCTCACTCTCGCTCTTTTCCTCTTTATCACTTTCTTGTTCCTCTTCTTCTTACTTAGGTTGCACTGGGCTGAACATGTAATATTCTGATTTTGGGCCTAGTCAGAATAGTGGTTTCGTGACCACAAAATCCGAGATAAAAATAATTATTTTATGATTATTTTAAGGTCTATGATATGATTGCATGATTTTGTGAAAATTTCGTGAAGAAATTTTATGCATAAAGTGCTTAAATTGAAATTAGGGACTAAATCGAATAATTTGTAAAATTTGCATTCTAGAAGTTTCTAGTATGAAATTGTTTTGAAATATTAATTAGGTCTTAAATATAAATTTTACCAATTTCTAAGTCTATGGACAAAAATTGGACACGGATGGAATTTTTGGAAAGTTTAGTAGTAAGGGCATTTTGGTCATTTAGGGGTAAAATGAATTAAAATACAAAATTAAAAGCCAATTTTGCTCATCTTCAACCCCATGGCCGAATATAGCAAGGAGAAACCATGGCTAGGGTTTTTCAAGCTTCCAAGCTCAATTGTAAGTCCGTTCTAGCCTCGTTTTTAATGATTTTTACATATTTGGAGTCCCGATAGCTCGATTTAGCTTATGCTAGCAATAATTTAACCTAGGGTTTATATTTGGAAAAATACCCATAGGTGATATTTGTGTATTTTGGTGTTTTATGATAGAATATGAGGTTTTAAATTATGTTAGACAACTTGTGCTACTCGATTTTAAGCGAAAACTAGCAAAAGGGCTTAATCGGTAAAAATACCTAATAGTCATAAGTACATGTTAGAGTGAGAATTTGATGTTGCCATAGAAGAGAAAAATGATCAGCATGTCATAAAACATAATAAAATAGGCTGAAGTTTAATTTACGAGCTTTGGGGCAAAAGTGTAAATATGCAAAAGTTTAGGGGAAAAACTGTAATTTTGCCAAAATATGATTTTGGGTCAATTTGAATAATGTGAGTCCTAATTAGACTATATTTTAAATGATAGAGCAAGGAAAACTAAAATTCGGGCTAAAATGGGGAAAATACCAAGTTGTGGACGAAATGGTAAAAGTAGCCATTTTCGCATACGAGGTAAGTTCATGTGTAAATGTAGTAACATAATTGTCATTTTAAGCAATTTAATGTTGTTTATATGATATGATGTTGATTATTATCATGAAATATTATGCTTTGTGGTTATTGTTGAATAATATGTAATTATGTGAATTACTTGATGAGTATGAACTATCACCGAAGTATCAATTTCGATATTCCGTGGAAGATGGCAAAGATGTGTGATCGAGGAAAACGCCCGTTTGAACCTTAGGAATAGATTAGGATACAAGTGACATGTCACTAGGATATTTGGGCATCCGAACTCGTTGAGTTGAGTCCGAGTTCACTTATGGATGCGAATGTCCGAACTCGTTGAGTTGAATCCGAGTTCGAGAGATGTAACTAGGCATCTGAGCTCGTTGAGTTGAGTCCGAGTTCACTTATGGATGAAAACGCCCGAGCTCGTTGAGTTGAGTCTGAGTTCACTTATGGGCGGGTTACATGGCAGCTTGGCTACATATGTGGCACTTATGTGCAAACTTTCCATGTATCCGAATTATATTCCGATGTGTTCAACGGGTAAAATTCTACTCAAATGGAGGAATACTCGAGAAGAAAGGGACGTATTGGTAAGTGTTGTGAAATGAATACTTTGAACAGGTATGTACTTAACCCTCGGGTTGAAAACTCGATATAACAACAATATGGTAAGATGATAAATGAAAATGTGATATGAATGTCTCGGTGATGATTATGCAAATGATGTTTTATGTTTGCTTATATAGTTGTGTTACTTGCTATTTGCATGTGAGCTTACTAAGCATTTATGCTTACTTCCTCCTTTTCATTCCTTGTAGTGTTGACAAGCCGGCTCGGAAATCGGGAACGGTCGGAGGCATGCTCACACTATATCCGTATACCATCTTGGCATAATGGCTTGCATATTTTGAGTATGGCATGTATAGCATTATAATCATTTTGTATATATGGTCTTATGATATGGTTATTGAGTGGTATGGAAATGCTTGGTAATGATTAGCCATTGGAATGGCTAATCATGATCATATTTGGTGTTATGTATGCTAAATTACTAGCTAATCCATGGAAAACATGAAATAGGTAAAATTTACCATAAAATAGATTCAGACAGCAGCAGTGACGTGAGTTTGAAAAATCATTAAAAATAGTAGAGATACAATTAGATGGTGAATAAAATATGGAATTTAAGAATTATGAGTCTATTTTCATATGGATGGAACAAAACAGGTACATGAGTTATATTTTATGAGATGGTTAAATTTTTGTGAAACAGGGCCAGAGCAATTTCTGGATCCCCTGTTCTGACTTTGGAAATTAACCATAAATTTTTCAAAGATAATTAGAAGTCATGATTTATATTTACAGATTCCTTATTGAGTCTATTTTTATTAGAAACAAACGACATAGTCATTGAAACTCTGTACAGGGAGATATCTGATTTGTAATACATAGAGGTCAGAGCAATCGAACCCTGAAACAGGGGAGACTTTAACTAATAAAATGTACTAATTGGCTCGACCAAAAATTCTAGAAAAAAAATTAGTAAATAGATATATGAGTCTAGTTTCAGGGAAAATTTATGTAATTGAATTTCGAGTTTCATAACTCGAGATATGAATTTTTAAGTGACTATGATGCAGATTGTTAGCTTGACTGAAAATTTTAAAAATAAATTGTTTGAGTTGTTTAAGTAATGAATTAAGTCTGTTAACACCTCGTGTTCGACTCCGGCGAAGGTCTCGGGTACGGGGCATTACATTTGGTCATATCAGAGCAGGTTTAGTCGGTTCTTGGACTAACCTAGCATGTATAAAAGTTTAGCTATACATGCCACTTATCTGTGATAGTGTGATGTCTTCCGACGCGTGTGAGTACCGTCTTATTTAGACAGGGTACTCTCCAACTGAGCTGCACTGACCATGTTCAATGTTATGTGAAGGTATTTGAGTAAAATTATGATTATGATAAGTCTCGGTTCAGAAAAGTATGAATAAAAGTTTATGATACATATGTGATAAATATCCATATTTGCTTAATGCTCATACGATGTAGTGTATGTGGCTTACTTGATAAGATGAACGGAATAAATAGAAAGTAGTAGAGGTATGAATAAAGGTCATAATATCATGATACGAATGAAAATGTCCTTGTCTTGATTGGATGTTGAATGTTGATGAATGTTAATGATATACAATTTTTATGAGATAAAGGATTATAATGAAATGAACTTATCGATGTTAAATTGTTGGACTGAATTATATGATTGTAATGATATGTACATGATGATGCACGAAATGAAAGTTGTGATTGTGATGCAAATATCTATGTTTGTTTGGCCTTATATGATGTCATGAGCATGAATTAATTTAATTAAATGAATGGATAAGTAAAGCTATCTAGAAAACATAGAATGTATGCATAAGTATATTGTCTAAATGGGACAATAGGAAAATTGGTGTAAGCCAACATGAATGTTGCATTGCCTGAATGAATGACATGATTTTGATGATGTTGCTATAATGATGGAAGTTGTGTCATATGTGTATGTATAAGAAAGTCGAGTCAGAGGTCCTACAACCCCTCCCCCTTACCCAAGTGGTACTTATAATGGAATTTCATGAGATTTGTATTGAATAAGTTTCCGGTTGAGAACCCAAAGAGTTCAGTGATAGAATAATTATAAGTATGATCAGAGATTGAAAATGAGCTGATAAGTAAAGTCAAAGTCAGTAAAGTATCAGATTGATATAAAGATTATTGGAATTATGCACTGTCCCAGTTAGAGAAGGAAATTCTCTTTGGTAAATCGAATTACTCAGGTGCAAGGTCGAGAAAAGTGTAAATAAAAAATTTATTCAGAACTGACCTTCTTTAGTGAATGGTTTAATATGAAATTTGTGATGGCAGAACTAGTTGGGGAAATGATATTTGAAATGTGAACTATCTGAGTGTGACAGTTATGACTGGACAGATTTAGCAATCTCTTTTGAGATGTTCTATGTGTTTACCCGTTCTCAGAAATATTTCTATGGCTATTGATCTTCTGAAGAAATTCTTGTTATATGGGAATGTCTTCTAATTCTGGTATTGGATGAAAGCATTGGTAGTCTGACTGGTTTATAATTTATATTGCTCTATTTCATCGGGTATTCTATTTCATTTCGTCTGATAAGAATTGATGAGAGAATACGTAAGATATTATGTTTCTGTTTCTTCTACTTGATGCTTCATCTGATATATATGTATGGGAAGATATATTGTTCTTGTTATATTTGATTCCAGTGGGATTAAATGATGTTTTCTTTTGGACTTTCTTTCTTTGAAGAATTATCGGGGTATTCTGTATTTTCTCTATGAGTTTGGTTTTCGATTCTCCGGCATAATATCATATCTTGGGTTTCTTTATCCTGGATCTCTTTATTCTGGATTTTTTTATTCTGGGTTTCTCTATCTTGGATTTCTTTATTCGGTTTTCTTGTTATCTTTGTTCCATAATTTTTCAATTAAGACTCATGTTCGAAGTGCGTTCTTCAGCTCGTGATAATCATGTGAAATATGACTATACTTCTAATTTGATCTTGGTAATGTGGTGATTTTAGTATTGGGATTTTTTCTAATTTCTATATAAGGATTTGACATCAGTAAAGGCATAGGTGATAAAAGCGCGAGTTTTAGTCGGTATGGTGAATTATTCATTTGAAAGATTTCATGTGACAATTATGCCAGGATTATTTTTTCAAGTCTGATAATATAATTTCATTTTTGTACGGATAAAAGAGTAAATAGTCTGAACGAGAAGTGTATATTTATTAGAAAGAGTTGGATATTAGTTAAAATCACTACGAATGATAAGGTTTTCATCTTGTGAAAGCTGAAAAGTTTATTACATGTTGACAAAGTTTGGATAGATGAGAATATTGGTAACCGAAGCGTCTGAACTAGACTAGTCTACATTGAGTAAAGACTTCCTGACTTTCATTAATGTACTGTTGTATGAATTGTGATGTGTTTCAAGACAGTGAGGTAATGTGATAGTTTAGAGCATTCGATGTTACATAAAATCGGAGTTGTTAAAGGGGTTAAAGCCGAACATTGGGATCTATCAAAATTATCCTTGTCAGTGTTGATATTGGGATGGAAATGAGAAGGATTATTCTTGAGGCCATAACAGAAATATTTCCATGGCGGAAAGAGGAAAATGTGATGTATCCTATTGTTAAATGTTTGGCGAGATCTATAAATCATATATGTATTGAATGAATTCCTACTCATCAGATTCATGGAATTTCAGGTCTCTTTGATTGTTGGATTTCTTGGAATTCTGGTCTCCATTAAATCAAGTTGAGATCTGGGTTTTATGTCATGATATCATGGGAAACTGAGAAGGGTTGAAAATTTAAGAACAGTTGAGAGTTGAGACTGTAAGCTTTTAGATCATATGAGAAATTAAAGAGATGTATTGGAGGTACAGCCTAAGTGAAATTTCTTCGGCACTGAATATGAGATTAAAAGTGAAGACCACTTTTCTGGTAAGATTTTCGGGGACGAAAATCCCTAAAGGGGGGAAGTTGTAATATCCTGATTTTGGGCCTAGTCGGAATAGTGGTTTCGTGACCGCAAAATCCAAGATAAAAATAATTATTTTATGATTATTTTTAGGTCTATGATATGATTGCATGATTGTGTGAAAATTTCGTGAAGAAAATTTATGCATAAAGTGCTTAAATTGAAATTAGGGACTAAATCGAATAATTTGTAAAATTTGCATTCTAGAAGTTTCTAGTATGAAATTGTTTTGAAATATTTATTAGGTCTTAAATAGAAATTTTACTAATTTCTAAGTCTATGGACAAAAATTGGACACAGATGGAATTTTTGGAAAGTTTAGTAGTAAGGGCATTTTGGTCATTTAGGGGTAAAATGAATTAAAATACAAAATTAAAAGCCAATTTGCTCATCTTCAACCCCATGGCCGAATATAGCAAGGAGAAACCATGGCTAGGGTTTTTCAAGCTTCCAAGCTCAATTGTAAGTCCGTTCTAGCCTCGTTTTTAATGATTTTTACGTTTTTGGAGTCCCGGTAGCTCGATTTAGCTTATGCTAGCAATAATTTAACCTAGGGTTTATATTTGGAAAAATACCCATAGGTGATATTTGTGTATTTTGGTGTTTTATGATAGAATATGAGGTTTTAAATTATGTTAGAGAACTTGTGCTACTTGGTTTTAAGCGAAAACTAGCAAAAGGGCTTAATCGGTAAAAATACCTAATAGTCATAAGTACATGTTAGAGTGAGAATTTGATGTTGCCATAGAAAGGAAAAATGATCAGCATGTTATAAAACATAATAAAATAGGCTGAAGTTTAATTTACGAGCTTTGGGGCAAAAGTGTAAATATGCAAAAGTTTAGGGGAAAAACTGTAATTTTGCCAAAATATGATTTTGGGTCAATTTGAATAATGTGAGTCCTAATTAGACTATATTTTAAATGATAGAGCAAGGAAAACTAAAATTCGGGCTAAAATGGGGAAAATACCAAGTTGTGGACGAAATGGTAAAAGTAGCTATTTTCGCATACGAGGTAAGTTCATGTGTAAATGTAGTAACATAATTGTCATTTTAAGCAATTTAATGTTGTTTATATGATATGATGTTGATTATTATCATGAAATATTATGCTTTGTGGTTATTGTTGAATAATATGTAATTATGTGAATTACTTGATGAGTATGAACTATCACCGAAGTATCAATTTCGATATTCTGTGGAAGATGGCAAAGATGTGTGATCGAGGAAAACGCCCGTTTAAACCTTAGGAATAGATTAGGATACAAGTGACATGTCACTAGGATATTTGGGCATCCGAACTCGTTGAGTTGAGTCCGAGTTCACTTATGGATGCGAATGTCCGAACTCGTTGAGTTGAGTCCGAGTTCGAGAGATGTAACTAGGCATCCGAGCTCGTTGAGTTGAGTCCGAGTTCACTTATGGATGCGAACGCCCGAGCTCGTTGAGTGGAGTCTGAGTTCACTTATGGGCGGGTTACATGGTAGCTTGGCTACATATGTGGCACTTGTGTGCAAACTTTCCATGTATCCGAATTATATTCCGATGTGTTCAACGGGTAAAATTCTACTCAAATGGAGGAATACTCGAGATGAAAGGGACGTATTGGTAAGTGTTGTGAAATGAATACTTTGAACAGGTATGTACCTAACCCTCGGGTTGAAAACTCGATATAACAACAATATGGTAAGATGATAAATGAAAATGTGATATGAATGTCTCGGTGATGATTATGCAAAGGATGTTTTATGTTTGCTTATATAGTTGTGTTACTTGCTATTTTCATGTGAGCTTACTAAGCATTTATGCTTACTTCCTCCTTTTCATTCCTTGTAGTGTTGACAAGCCAGCATTATAATCATTTTGAGTATGGCATGTATAGCATTATAATCATTTTGTATATATGGTCTTATGATATGGTTATTGAGTGGTATGGAAATGCTTGGTAATGATTAGCCATTGGAATGGCTAATCATGATCATATTTGGTGTTATGTATGCTAAATTACTAGCTAATCCATGGAAAACATGAAATAGGTAAAATTTACCATAAAATAGATTCAGACAGCAGCAGTGATGTGAGTTTGAAAAATCATTAAAAATATTAGAAATACAATTAGATGGTGAATAAAATATGGAATTGAAGAATTATGAGTCTATTTTCATATGGATGGAACAAAACAGGTATATGAGTTATATTTTATGAGATGTTTAAATTTTTGTAAAATAGGACCAGAGCGATTTCTGGATCCCCTGTTCTGACTTTGGAAATTCACCATAAATTTTTCAAAGGTAATTAGAAGTTATGATTCATATTTACAGATTTCTTATTGAGTCTAGTTTTATTAGAAAGAAACGGCATAGTCATTGAAACTCTGTACAGGGAGATATCTGATTCGTAATACACAGAGGTTAGAGCAGTCGAACCCTAAAACAGGGGATACTTTAACTAATAAACTGTACTAATTGGCTCGACCAAAAATTCTAGAAAAAAATTAGTAAATAGATATATGAGTCTAGTTTCAGGGAAAATTTATGGAATTGAATTTCGAGTTTTGTAACTCGAGATATGAATTTTTAAGCGACTATAACGCAGATTGTTAGCTTGACTGAAAATTTTAAAAATAAATTGTTTGAGCTGTTTAAGTAATGAATTAAGTCTGTTAACACCTCGTGTTCGACTCCGGCGAAGGTCTCGGGTACGGGGCATTACAAAACATATCTGAAAAAAAATTGGGTATTGTAATATTACTCTTCCGTGCTAATTCTTGGAAAATTGGGCCCAACTATTGCATCAATTGTATCATCCAATCCAACTTTGGATGACTGCTCTCACTATTTCCTTTTCAAGTTTTCATTTTTGCTTTTGTTCAAGATGAGGTCAGGGTAGTTGTCTTCTCTTGTTGGTGCTTGTTCCACTCTCTTATTTGTCTCATACAGAGCTCCGTGTACTGCATATACAGTCTGTCTTCTATTATTTTTCCAGACGACTTCATAGATTGCTTACTGGACACCATTGGGATGCCTGCTCTTTTGCACAAGGCCCCCACAAAGTTGGGAAAGAAGATCCCAACTTTTTGGCTGCTAACGCACTATTTCATATATTTTTATATCCTTGTTATGTTGTGTAACACCCCAAACCTGGCCTGGAAGTTTGGCTCGAACTTGGCGTGTCACATTGAAGTGTTTTTCGAAAACCATGTTTCCATTAAAAACCCATCTTAATAATTAAAAACTTATACCCTTTTTAAACCTTGTTAGAAAACCTTAGCTGAATAACATTCTTAACAACTTTGTAAAAATCTTGGTAGTTGCGGAAACTTACTTTAAAAACAATTGCGGTTACGTGATGTTTTGAATAACAGTAGTTGCTTTGGAAAATCGTGTTCTAATACTAGAAATTATAAGAACAATAAATAAAATTCCAAATTTGAAATCCAAAAAATCACAACGGCTTTACTACAACCCACATAAAATAATTTAAAGGTAATAATCAAAACTGTAACATAAACAGTGTGTGTGGCTTCCTCCGAGCCCCTAGCAACCCCGATCCATCTAAGGCTGGAAATTACTTGAAAGGTTAATAAACGGGGTGAGTTTACGAAAACTCGGTGTGAAATCCCCTACTATAAAAAGGAACAGTCAGTCATCTAAAAGAATTAAAAGTCTGGCTCCAGCCTTACTTACAATTTCAGTACCAATCGGGTCTTAGCCCATTACAACAGACAGTACCAGATGGACCTTAGCCTATTACAGAATAAGAAACATTATCAGAATTGGAACCAAAATGAGAATCAGAATCAGAATCAGTAACAGAATCAGAATCAGAATCAATATTAGTAACAGAATTAGAATCAGAATCAGAATTAGGTGACAGAATCAGAATCAGAATCAGTAACAGAATCAGAATCAGAATCAGTATTAGTAACAGAATCAGAATCAGAATCAGAATTACGTGACAGAATCAGAATCAGAATTAGTAACAGAATCAGAATCAGAATCAGTATTAGTAACAGAATCAGAATCAGAATCAGAATTACGTGAAAGAATCAGAATCAGAATGTGAATGCAATCCCAACCCAATCCAGCCGTATACATCCCCGTACCAACCTTACACCATGTGGGGAGACAACTCGACCCACCCATCCGCTACACACCACAGAATTTGCAGCATGGCTGCCAGAACAGATATCGTGACAGAGTCACCAGATACAGATATTGTGGCAGAGCCACCAGAACAGATATTTGTGGCATAGCCACCAGAACGCTTCCTCCGTATAAAATCCCAACCCATGCAACATGTCATGTATGCAGAATGTCATGCCCATATTTGAATCAAACAATCACAGTCAAGTCATTCATATCACCAACATATATTCACAATCAAATCCGTCAAACACACAGTCCAAGTCAGTCACCTGCCCACAAGGGCAAAACAGTCATTTAACACCCTAGAGGCAAAATGGTAATTTTACCCCACAAGGGTATCTCGGTAATTCACCCTACAGGGGTATTTCAGTATTTCTACCCTACAAGAGTTTCGATAATTCTACCTTACAGGGGTATTTTGGTAATTCTATCCTATAAGGGTATTTCGGTAATTCTACCCTATAGGGTATTTCGAAAATTCTACCCTACAGGGGTATTTCAGTAATTTCACAATCAAGGGTAAAACGGTAATTCTATAAATCGAGGGTAAAACGATAATTTTGTAAACTGAGGGTAAACCAGTAATTCTATAAATCAAGGGTAAAACGATAATTTTACAAATCGAGGGTAAAACGATAATTCTGTAAATCGAGGGTAAAATAGTAATTCTGTAAACTGAGGGTAAAACGGTATTCTGTAAATCGAGGGTAAAACGGTAATTTTAAAAATCGAGGGTAAAACGATAATTTTGTAAATTAAGGGTAAAACGGTAATTCTGTAAATCGGGAGTACTTTGGTAATTTTACAAGTTGAGGGCATTTCAGTAATTGGTAAACTAAAGTATTCTAAACATGGATAATAATACGAATGGGCCTAACGCCTATTCTCGGCCCAAATGGGCCCACACGCTCGTGTGGCCCTTTTAGCCCAAACCTAGCCACAGATATGCGATTCACCTAGCCTAGTCCAATATTTACTACACAATCAAACAACTTATCCAATTGGGCCCGTAGGCCCATTGGGCCCACATGGCCCTTTTCAGCCCATTGCGGCCCGAAGTAGCCATCCAACAACAAGAGTAGTGATAAATACACACCTGATTGGAGACTGGAGTTAATCCACGCTCCGAGCACTCTTAGCCGACGCCCAACCCAAACGAGCATGCCATAAAGCGAAAGGGATCAGCCAAGAAAGGTACCTTTACTCTCCTCATGGTTCTCTCTATTTAAAGCCAGCTTCCCATCCACTCTTATGTTAGCTTCCCGATGTGGGATCCCTCCAACATCAGAGTTTAAATTCAACACCAACTCTTGCTGCCCCCTGTTAGCAAAATAAATGCTCTTTGCTTGCTATGGGATTCGAACCCATGCCTCCCCTCAAATGCTGCACACGCCACTTGACACTAAGCCATAAGGTTTTTTGTGTCACAATTTCTCCAACAATATTCTTAAGGCCTACCTACTACACCCAGGGTTTGATTCACCTTAAACCAAATTTTTGCTAGAGTCCAGGTTTAAACCCAAGACTTCTCCAACACTTCTCAACACACTTAACCACTAAAACAAGCCTTCATTAACGAAATTTGCATGCACAACAAAATATTATAAGCTGCCTTCAACCGCTCCCATGCTCAAGGCCCAAAACTTCTAGGCCCAAATTCAGGGTGTTACAACTCTACCTCCCTTAAAGAAATTTTGTCCTCGAAATTTCCATCTAACAAGGTAGTCGTGTAACATCTACCCCACTACGCTACCGCTGCGCACTCTGATCCTACTATCACTATCACACTTCAACTAGAACTTGAAACATCTCATACATACAACACTTATTCACTGAAGTAGACACATATTTATCACACATATATACAATTTCTATATCCAAACATCACATCCACATAAAATAAATACCAAATTTAAATTCAGACCAATATCTAAGGAATCCATAGTATTTCAACTTCTAAATAGACAAAAGTATTCAGAAGACTTACGGATTCGGCGCCGGAGACTCGGTGTGCCACACTTTTTAAGAGAAATACTTCAAACAGACCACGTGGTTGAAAATAATTTTCTAAAATTCAACCTTTGAAAACCCAATCCACAGCTGAGTTTTGCAACCCAGGCTCTGATACCACTAAATGTAACACCCCAAACCCGGCCTGGAAGTTTGGCTCGAACTTGGCGTGTCAAATTGAAGTGTTTTTCGAAAACCATGTTTCCATTAAAAACCCTTCTTAATAATTAAAAACTTATACCCTTTTTAAACCTTGTTAGAAAACCTCAGCTGAATAACATTCTTAACAACTTTGTAAAAATCTTGGTAGTTGCGGAAACTTACTTTAAAAACAATTGCGGTTACGTGATGTTTTGAATAACAGTAGTTGCTTTGGAAAATCGTGTTCTAATACTAGCAATTATAAGAACAATAAATAAAATTCCAAATTTGAAATCCAGAAAATTACAACGGCTTTACTACAACCCACATAAAATAATTTAAAGGTAATAATCAAAACTGTAACATAAACAGTGTGTGTGGCTTCCTCCGAGCCCCTAGCAACCCCGATCCATCTAAGGCTGGAAATTACCTAAAAGGTTAATAAACGGGGTGAGTTTACGAAAACTCAGTGTGAAATCCCCTACTATAAAAAGGAACAGTCAGTCATCTAAAAGAATTAAAAGTCTGGCCCCAGCCTTACTTACAATTTCAGTACCAATCGGGTCTTAGCCCATTACAACAGACAGTACCAGATGGACCTTAGCCCATTACAGAATAAGAAACATTATCAGAATTGGAACCAAAATGAGAATCAGAATCAGAATCAGTAACAGAATCAGAATTAGAATCAATATTAGTAACAGAATTAGAATCAGAATCAAAATTACGTGACAGAATCAGAATCAGAATCAGTAACAGAATCAGAATCAGAACCAGTATTAGTAACAGAATCAGAATCAGAATCAGAATTACGTGAAAGAATCAGAATCAGAATGTGAATGCAATCCCAACCCAATCCAGCCGTATACACCCCCGTACCAACCTTACACCATGTGGGGAGACAACTCGACCCACCCATCCGCTACACACCACAGAATTTGCAGCATGGCTGCCAGAACAGATATCGTGACAGAGTCACCAGATACAGATATTGTGGCAGAGCCACCAGAACAGATATTTGTGGCATAGCCATTAGAACGCTTCCTCCGTATAAAATCCCAACCCATGCAACATGTCATGTATGCAGAATGTCATGCCCATATTTGAATCAAACAATCACAGTCAAGTCATTCATATCACCAACATATATTCACAATCAAATCCGTCAAACACACAGTCCAAGTCAGTCACTTGCCCACAAGGGCAAAACAGTCATTTAACACTCTAGGGGCAAAATGGTAATTTTACCCCACAAAGGTATCTCGGTAATTCTACCCTATAGGGGTATTTCGGTATTTCTACCCTACAAGGGTATTTCGATAATTCTACCCTACAGGGGTATTTTGGTAATTCTATCCTATAAGGGTATTTCAGTAATTCTACCCTATAGGGGTATTTCGGAAATTCTACCCTACAGGGGTATTTCAGTAATTTCACAATCAAGGGTAAAATGGTAATTCTATAAATCGAGGAGAAAACGATAATTTTGTAAACTAAGGGTAAACTAGTAATTTTGTAAATCAAGGGTAAAACGGTAATTTTACAAATCGAGGGTAAAACGGTAATTCTGTAAATCGAGGGTAAAATAGTAATTCTGTAAACTGAGGGTAAAACGGAAATTTTAAAAATCGAGGGTAAAACGGTAATTCTGTAAATCGAGGGTAAAACGGTAATTCTGTAAATCGAGAGTACTTTGGTAATTTTACAAGTTGAGGGCATTTCAGTAATTGGTAAACTAAAGTATTCTAAACATAGATAACAATACGAATGGGCCTAAAGCCTATTCTCGGCCCAAATGGGCCCACACGCTCGTTTGGCCCTTTTAGCCCAAACCTAGCCACAGATATGCGATTCACCTAGCCTAGTCCAATATTTACTACATAATCAAACAACTTATCCAATTGGGCCCGTAGGCCCATTGGGCCCACATGGCCCATTTCGTCCCATCGCGGCCCGAAGTAGCCATCCAACAACAAGAGTAGTGATAAATACACACCTGATTGGAGACTGGAGTTAATCCACGCTCCGAGCACTCTTAGCCGACGCCCAACCTAAACGAGCACGCCATAAAGCGAAAGGGATCAGCCAAGAAAGGTACCTTTACTCTCCTCATGGTTCTCTCTATTTAAAGCCAGCTTCCCATCCACTCTTATGTTAGCTTCTCAATGTGGGATCCCTCCAACATCAGAGTTTAAATTCAACACCAACTCTTGCCGCCCCCTATTAGCAAAATAAATGCTCTTTGCTTGCTAAGGGATTCGAACCCATGCCTCCCCTCAAATGCTCCACACGCCACTTGCCACTAAGCCATAAGGTTTTTTGTGTCACAATTTCTCCAACAATATTCTTAAGGCCTACCTACTACACCCAGGGTTTGATTCACCTTAAACCAAATTTTTTGCTAGAGTCCAGGTTTAAACCCAGGACTTCTCCAACACTTCTCAACACACTTAACCACTAAAACAAGCCTTCATTAACGAAATTTGCATGCACAACAGAATATTATAAGCTGCCTTCAACCGCTCCCATGCTCAAGGCCCAAAACTTCTAGGCCCAAATTTAGGGTGTTACATGTTGCATACCATTTTTTTCTACAAAACAGAATAAAGCAAAAATGTTCGAAAATTATTGACATTAAAGGCATTTAAAGAAGGAAATACTTATGTGCACGAGAATGTTATCCATATTTTGGCTATGAGAAACATAATTGCCGAGTAAAGGAAGTGGGGATATTAATACTCGGGCGACACTTCCATTCGTCCTTACCTTCTACTATGTAATTTCTAACGTTATCCATATCTATGTCTTTAAAGTATTCCAAATTAGATTCTTTCACAAAATCCTTTTCATAATATAGAGCATTATAAAATTCACAAATAACTTGAGGGGGGACTCGTACCTCTCTCCCTCGTATGAGTACCGTTTCCCACATAGCACCTTTTGTCCTCCTAGACTCTTGGTTCCTTAAAGATGCATAGAATTCTTGTACGAATGGGACCGAATCTTTGGGGATTACACAAAAGTGTTCCCATCTATGATATCAGACTTAAGGTTATATATCCTAACATAGAGCCATTGATGGCTCAAATCCCTATTTTTGAATAAACATCTTTCCTTGAAGTTCTAAAAAGAATTTTTTGACATTTAGGTTTGGAAATTTTGAGGGATTTGCAACCACTGATGGTTCAGGTTTGCTAGTCCTTTTAGATTTTCTAGGAGGCATTTTCAATAATCTTTGAACTAGAAGACTAATTGAACTCAAACAATATATATCAAAGTAATCAAAGAATAATGCAATGGAACAATACAGTTAGGAACCCTTAACCTCAATTTAGAAGTTCGTGATTCCTTGCGAAAGCTTGTTACAAATTCCTCGTTAATGTAGAGTACTTAACCTGAGAAGGGAAAAAAATTGCAGCAAAATAGGAAGAAAAGAAAAAGAAGGTTTTGGGGGGGTTTTAAAGATTTAGGAGGCTTTTGAGAAAGTATTTGTAACAGCCCAAACCCGGCCACTCTGAATTTAAAAGAAAGCTAATTGAAACTTATTGAAAAACCAGAAATTTAATCTCCATGGCCACTCTGAATCCCGCCCAACTCCAAGTCCACCAACTAGGGCTCACCTACAAGGATGGAAGATAAAGGGGTGAGTTTGGAAAACACAGTGTGTATGGAAAACCCATCCAAAGCCCAAGTCAGCTCAAGCCCATTGGGCCTAAGCCCAATTCAGATAACAGCGGGTACTGGGCCGAAGCCCTTTTCAGAATATAGTAAACTGGGCCTTAGCCCTTTTTCAGATAACAGTATGGCCCATAGGCCCATTCCAGAACAGAACAGACATATTCATGTATGCAAGCCCAACCCAACCTATAACCAACCGCTACACTCCACCCGTACCAGCCCTACACTCCATATGGGGAATAGCTCAACCCACCCAGCCCTACACTCCACAGTTGCAGCATTGCTGCTCAGATATTAGTAAGTTGAGGCAAAGCCTCCAGTACGTGGACAAGCCACTTTCAATACTTCCTCCATCAGTAACCCAGTCCCATACATCAGATGATAACAACATGGCATGCAGTAAATAGTAACATTCAAACATGCATTTAGGTCAACCTTAACCCTAGAGGTATATCAGTAATTTTACTCCTAGGGGTAAATCTGTAAATTTTCCACCTATAAAGGTATTTCAGTAATTTTATCAGTTTTAAGGGTTCTCATGAATGTTACGGTCCTTACTAGCCCATTTGTCATTGCAATAATTTATTTATCTCAATTTCACAATTTTAGCCATTGGGCCCTAAAACCCCTAATGGCCGTACAGTGTCCACTAGTAATTTAAGCCCATTTAATTCAAGTTTTATGACTAGTTTACCGGTTTAAGCAGTTTCGAATCCCCAGTCTAACAGAACATACTTATTGCCTATTTTTTATTATCTTTTTTTTTCTTGTATGGGCCCGTAAGCCTATTGGGCTCAGTTTAGCCTATCGAGGCCCAATTACCAAAGTGCACGAAATTTCATACACAACTAACTTACCACTTTATGATTTCAGATCTAATGATTTCTAAACGTCTTGTGAGCACTCGCACACTCACAAGCCCATGAAATGCCAGAATTTCGACATTTCGGCTTTTCCCGAATTGAACTATGAGAGGGTGTTCGATACACACCTGTTTCGCGATGACTGCTACTGAGATCCCTTACGATGTCCTACAATTGATTACCACAATTCTTAGATTGCAACCCACAACAACCAATCCCAATATTCAGCAACCCATATTCGAACCATGCCCCTAAAACTTTTAGAATCTTACCTTTTTGCCGAAAACCGATGACTAGATCTAAGTCTGGTTGTTCTAAAGATCCAAGCCTTTGATCAAACCTCTAGAAGACACTAATTACCAAAAGAAATCGTTGGTTAAGACCCTTAAACCCCTATGCCCAAATCGACAGCCTCACTAGATTTTAGGGACTTCGGCTTTTCTAAATTGTAAAATAAGACTAGATCTGAGGTGATGAGCACTTACCACTTATTTCTCTTTGATTTCTACGCAGATCTGATGCAGATCTATCCTCTAAACAATAGTAGAACTCGAATCTAGGAGATCTGAAGTTTCAGCTATAAGTCCCTAAATCTATGGTATTTCAGCTTTTTAAATGATGAAGAAGATGACGATTTGAGGATATAACTTTGAAGTAATGTTGCCAATAGATAATAAGGGTTTAGAGAAGATGAAAGTTGATCAAAAGGAACAAAAATAACTGAAGGATTTTGGCTTGGAGAAATCGGCACAATAAGTGAGTTTTTAGGATTTCGGCTTTTATGGTAATCAGCTATGGAGGTTTTGTGGAGGATGGGATCGACAGAGGAGGTGAGTAAGGTGATCAGAAGGTTTTAGCTAGAAGAAAAAGCAAAAAGGAAGAAATAAAATGGAGGAAAAAGAGAGGAAGAAGAAATCGGCACCAAGGAGAAGGAATTTGCCTTTTCGACTTTTGTGAAAACTCAGAAAGGATGAATGATAGTGAAAGCTTTCAAGTGGCTAACCCTAATTCTCCAAGACAGAAAAAGAAAAGAACCTAACCCCAATATCAACTAAAACAATCGGCCCAACCTCCCTAAGGCCCTTGCTGAAATTCACTTAAGTGATCACATGCCCGGCACATGCCTAAAAAAATAACAATATGCCTACCTTGCAACTTGAACCCTGGACCTTTAATTCCTTCCCAGACGCCTTTTTTTTAGGAACTTAGTGGCGCCACCTTACCACTTTACCAAGGCCTTATTTGTGTCCTATTTTACCACCTAAACTTTAAAAAGCCCATATCGCTAGAACCCTCTCTCCCAAAATTAAAATTCAAGAATTGCCTCGAATTAAATTTACTCTTGGGCCTTTTTTTCCCACACCATAAACCCTTCGTAATTTATTTAATTACTAAACTAAACATATGAAATAATAATAACATCCAAATTATTTGGGCCATTTTCCACCTGAACCCAGACTCAAGGCCCAATACTTCCAGGCCCAAAAATCGGGGCGTTACAACTCTACTCCCCTTAAAAATATTTGTCCTCGAAATTTTCAAACTATCAACTAACCGTATTACTCAAGTCAAACACTATGCTTCTGCTACGCACTCTAATTAAAAATAATTCTTAGTACGACCCAGAACGTCTAATTACCAAAGTAAAGAAAAATCTATCAAGTACGCATACAACTCGTAACACATACCTAAATAAAATAAGCTTGGCAATCCTGAGCTCGATGCTCCTTGGACCCAGATCTAAAGCATGGTCCTGTCTTCCTATGGCATTCACCCAGATGATGCTCGTTGCAGTTCTTGTAGGTTGGAAAGTTTGGTCGTGTCTTAACATGTTTCACAGAATGAGGCTCAGTCTTCTGAGAACGAGAATCCTTCCTCTTCTTACACTCCAAGCACCCTGCTTGAAGCGTTTTCCCTAATTTCCTTAACCTTGGTCTCCAATACTTCTTCTACCACTTTCCTTACTAACTCGGCCAGTGCCTTAGTCCCAAGCTCTGAGTTACCGCTACCCGAAGTTGGCAGACTTCGCTTACCCTCAGAATCCATATCAACACTCTACATTATCAGCATGCATAACAATAACTACCAAGATCTCGATTCAAAAATTTCAGTATTTATACAGATGTCCTATGCATAAAGAGTATTTCAAAGTTCTTGTTTTCGCAGTATCGTATCCTAGCTACAGTCTCAGTCTTCCAAAGTTTTCAGTTTTCCCTACTGTGTCAGTTTCTATAGTTTCAGTATTACCCTAACTACAGAATCATAGTAGGGTCTCAGTACTATCTATGGTAGTATAGCAATATTTCAATATGGTAAAGAATAAAAATACTTACAGACTTGGTGCCGGGGATTTAGTGTGCCACTTCTTCGGTTATCAAATTTCAGAAACCCAAAAAAACTTAAACCATTTTAAGATTGAACCTTAAAACATGTATACCTTATAAAATATCTTTGAAAAGAATTTTCCAAAACCATTTCCAAAATACCCTTCTTGGGCCTAAGTTTAGCAAAGTTTCTCGAAAAACTTTTCGAACCCTGATCCATAGCGGAGTTGTTGTAACCGGGCTCTAATACCATGAAATGTAACACCCCAAACCCAGCCTAGACGTTACGACCGAATCTGGCGTGTCACATTGAAGCGTTATTAGAGAAGTAATGCTTTATCTAAAATTTTTCTTAATGTTTAAAGAATATTTTCGTTTTAAATTGAAGTGAATGGAAGCTGCGCACTAGGTAGGATCCAAAAAAAGAAAAGGTGAGTCAATTAGACTGCTTAAGTACCTAGATCTTCCATGATCCAATCCTAGACATGCAGACATCCATTGCCACACTTTAAGCTTATTACTTGTCCACAAACAACAAATTAAGTTTAAGTCTATTTAAAATATTTATTTCCTTTGAAAACATTTACGTTGCGGAAGCTTTGCTCGGTTATCATGATATTTTAAAAATAAGTAACTTTTATAAAACGCGCCCTAGGGTATCCAATTTTAAGGAATCAATTTAAGTGATGTGAATCTCAAGTTGAAAACGATTTAAAAACCCAAAATAAAAATAATAGAGCGGCCTCATTACAACTTTAACCAGAAATTTAATCTCCGTGGCCACTCTGAATCCCGCCTAGCTCCAAGTCCACCAACTAGGGCTCACCTGCAAGGATAGAAGAGAAAGGGGGTGAGCTTGAAAAACTCAGTGTGTATGGAAAACCCATCCAACGCCCAAGTCAGCTCAAGCCCATTGGGCCTAAGCCCTATTCAGATAACAGCGGGTACTGGGCCGAAGCCCTTTTCAAAATACAATAAACTGGGCCTTAGCCCCTTTTCAGATAACAGTATGGCTCATAGGCCCATTCTAGAATAAAATAGACATATTCGTGTATGCAAGCCCAACCCAGCCTATAACCAACCGCTACACTCCACCCGTACTAGCCCTACACTCTATGTGGGGAATAGCTCAACCCACCCAGCCCTACACTCCACAGTTGTAGCATTGCTGCCCAGATATCAGTAAGTTGAGGCAAAGCCTCCAATACGTGGACAAGCCACTTTCAGTACTTCCTCCATCAATAACCCAATCCCATGCATCAGATGATAATAACATGGCATGCAGTAAATAGTAACAGTCAAACATGCATTTAGGTCAACCTTAACCCTAGAGGTATATCAGTAATTTTACTCCTAAGGGTAAATCTGTAAATTTTCCACCTATAAAGGTATTTCCGTAATTTTATCAGTTTTAAAGGTTCCCATGAATGTTACGGTCCTTACTAGCCCATTTGTCATCGCAATAATTTATTTATCTCAATTTCATAATTTTAGCCATTGGGCCCTAAAACCCCTAATGGCCCTACAGTGTCCACTAGTAATTTAAACCCATCAAATTCAAGTTTTATGACCAGTTTACCGGTTTAAGCAGTTTTGATTCCCCAGTCTAACAGAACATACTTATTGCCTGTTTTTTTATTATCTTTTTTTTTCTCGTATAGGCCCATAACCCATCGGGCCCAGTTTTAGCGTATCAAGGCCCAATTACCAAAGTGCACGAAATTTCACACACGACTAACTTACCACTTTGTGATTTTAGATCTAATGATTTCTAAACGTCTTGTGAGCACTCGCACACTCACAAGCCCACGAAATGCCCGAATTTTGGCATTTCAGCTTTTGCCGAATTGAACTATGAGAGGGTGTTCGATACACACCTGTTTCGCGATGACTGCTACTGAGATCCCTTACGATGTCCTACAATTGATTACCACAATTCTTAAATTACAACCCACAACAACCAATCCCAATATTCAGCAACCCATATTCGAACCATGCCCCTAAAGCTTTTAGAATCTTACCTTTTTGCCATAAACCGATGACTAGATATAAGTCTAGTTGTTCCAAAGATCCAAGCCTTCAATCAAACCTCTAGAAGACACTAATCAGCAAAAGAAATCGTCGGTCCCTATGCCCAAATCGACAGCCTCCCTAGATTTTAAGGACTTCGACTTTTCTAAATTGTAAAATGAGACTAGATCTAAGGTGGTGAGAACTTACCACTTATTCCTCTTTGATTTCTACGCATATCTGATGCAGATCTATCCTCTAAATGATAGTAGAACTTGAATCCAGGAGATCTGAAGTTTCGGCTATAAGTCCCTAAATCTATGGTATTTCGACTTTTTAGGTGATGAAGAAGATGATGATTTGAGGCTATAACTTTGAAATAATGTTGTTGACAGATACTAAGGGTTTAGAGAAGATGAAAGTTGATAAAAAGGAACAAAAATAACTGAAGGATTTTGGCTTGGAGAAATCGGCACAAGAAGTGAGTTTTCGGGATTTCAGCTTTTATGGCAATCGGCTATGGAGGTTTTGTAGAGGATGGGATCGACAGAGGAGGTGAGTAAGGTGATCAGAAGGATTCGGCTAGAAGAAAAACCAAAAAGGAAGAAAGAAAATGGAGGAAAAATAGAGGAAGAAGAAATCGGCACCAATGAGAAGGAATTTGCGTTTTCGGCTTTTGTGAGAACACAGAAAGGATGAATGACAGTGAAAGCTTTTAGGTGGCTAACCCTAATTCTCGAAAACAGAAAAAGAAAAGAACCTAACCCTAATATCAACTAAAACAATCGGCCCAACCTCCCTAAGGCCCTTGCCGAAATTCAGTTAAGTGATCACATGCCTGGCACATGCCTAAAAAAAATAACAATATGCCTACCTTGCAACTTGAACCCTGAACCTTTAAGTCCTTCCCAGACGCCTTTTTTTTAGGAACTTAGTGGTGCCACCTTGCCACTTTACCAAGGCCTTATTTATGTCCTATTTTACCACTTCAACTTTAAAAGCCCATATTACTAGAACCCTCTCTCCCAAAATTAAAATTCAGGAGTTTCCTCGAATTAAATTTCCTCTTGGGCTTTTTTTTCCCACACCATAAACCCTTCGTAATTTATTTAATTACTAAACTAAACATATGAAAAATAATAACATCCAAATTATTCGGGGCATTTTCCACCCAAACCCAGACTCAAGGCCCAATACTTTCAGGCCCAAAACTCGGGGCGTTACAATTCTACTCCCCTTAAAAAAATTTCGTCCTCGAAATTTTCAAACTATCAACTAACCATATTACTCAAGTCAAACCACTATGCTTCTGCTGTGCACTCTAAATAAAAATAATTCTTACTATGACCCAGAACATCTAATTACCAAAGTAAAGAAACATCTATCAAGTACGCATACAACTCGTAACACACACTTAAATAAAATAAGCTTGGCAATCCTGAGCTCGATGCTCCTTGGACCCACATCTAAAGCATGCTCCTTTCTTCCTATGGCATTCACCCGGATGATGCCCGTTACAGTTCTTGCAGGTGGGAAAGTTCGGTCGTTTCTTAACATGTTTCACAGAACGAGGCTCAGTCTTTTGAGAACTAGAATCCTTGTTCTTCTTACACTCCAAGCTGCTTGAAGTGTTTTCCCTAATTTCCTTAACCTTGGTCTCCAATTCTTCTCCTACCACTTTCTTTACTAACTTGGCCAGTGCCTCAGTCCCAAGCTCCGAGTTACCGCTACCCGAAGTTGGCAGACTTCGCTTACCCTCAAAATCCATATCAACACTCTACATTATCAGCATACATAACAATAACTACCAAGATCTCGATTCAAAAATTTTAGTATTTATACAGATGTCCTATGCATAAAGAGTATTTCAAAGTTCTTATTTTCGCAGTATCGTATCCTAGCTACAGTCTCAGTCTTCCAAAGTTTTCAGTTTTCCGTACTGTCTCAGTTTCTACAGTTTCAGTATTACCCTGACTACAGAATCATAGTAGGGTCTTATTATTATCTATAGTAGTATAACAATATTTCAGTACGGTACAGAATAAAAATACTTACAGACTTGGTGCTGGGGATTCAGTGTGCCACTTCTTCGGTTATCAAATTTCAGAAACCTAAAAAAACTTAAACCATTTTAAGATTGAACATTAAAACATGTATACCTTGTAAAATATCTTTGAAAAGAATTTTCCAAAACCATTTCCAAAATACCCTTCTTGGGCCTAAGTTTAGCAAAGTTTTTCGAAAAACTTTTCAGACCCTGATCCACAGCAGAGTTGTTGTAACTGGGCTCTGATACCACTAAATGTAACACTCCAAACCCGGCCTAGACGTTACGACCGAATCTGGCGTGTCACATTGAAGCCTTATTAGAGAAGTAATGTTTTATCTAAAAATTTTCTTAGTGTTTAAAGAATATTTTCGTTTTAAATTAATGTGAATGGAAGCTGCGCACCAGGTAGGATTCAAGAAAAGAGGAGGTGAGTCAATTAGACTGCTTAAGTACCTAGCTCTTCCATGATCCAATCCTAGACATGCACACATCCATTGCCACACTTTAAGCTTATTACTTGTCCACGAACAACAAATTAAGTTTAAGTCTATTTAAAATATTTATTTCCTTTGAAAACATTTACGTTGCGGAAGCTTTGCTCGGTTATCGTGTTAATTTGAAAATAAGTAACTTTTATAAAACGCAACCTAGGGCTATCCAATTTTAAGGAATCAATTTAAGTGATGTGAATCTCAAGTTGAAAATGATTTAAAAACCCAAAATAAAAATAATAGAGCGGCCTTATTACAACTTTAACCAAAATAGAAATAATAAAAAATAAATGCGAAATTTAAAAGGAAGCTAATTGAAACATATTTAAAAGCCAGAAATTTAATCTTTATCACCACTCTGAATCCTGCCCAGCTCCGAGTCCACCAACTAGGGCTCACCTGCAAGGATGGAAGAGAAAGGGTGTAATATCCTAATTTTGGGCCTAGTCGGAATAGAGGTTTCGTGACCACAAAATCTGAGATAAAAATAATTATTTTATGATTATTTTGAGGTCTATGATATGATTACATGACTGTGTGAAAATTTCGTGAAGAAATGTTATGAATAAAGTGCTTAAATTGAAATTAGGGACTAAATTGAATAATTTGTAAAACTTGCATTCTAGAAGTTTCTAGTATGAAATTGTTTTGAAATATTAATTAGGAGGTCTTAAATAGAAATTTTACCAATTTCTAAGTCTATAGACAAAAATTGGACATGGATGGAATTTTTGGAAAGTTTAGTAGTAAGGGCATTTTGGTCATTTAGGGGTAAAATGAATTAAAATACAAAATTAAAAGCCAATTTTGCTCATCTTCAACCCCATGGCCGAATATAGTAAGGAGAAACCATGGCTAGGGTTTTTCAAGCTTCCAAGCTCGATTCTAAGTCCGTTCTAGCCTCATTTTTAATGATTTTTACGTTTTTAGAGTACCGGTAGCTCGATTAAGCTTATGCTAGCAATAATTCAACCTAGGGTTCATATTTGGAAAAATACCCATAGGTGAAATTTGTGTATTTTGGTGTTTTATGATAGAATATGAGGTTTTAAATTATGTTAGACAACTTGTACTACTCGGTTTTAAGTGAAAACGAGCAAAAGGGCTTAATCGGTAAAAATACCTAATAGTCATAAGTACATGTTAGAGTGAGAATTTGATGTTACCATAGAAGGTAAAAATGATCAGGATGTCATAAAACATAATAAAATAGGCTGAAGTTTAATTTACGAGCTTTGGGGCAAAAGTGTAAATATGAGAAAGTTTAGGGGCAAAATTATAATTTTTCCAAAATATGATTTTGGGTCAATTTGTATAATGTGAGACCTAATTAGACTATATTTTAAATAATAGAGCAAGGAAAACTAAAATTCAGGCTAAAATGGGGAAAATACCAAGTTGTCGACGAAATGATAAAAGTAGCCATTTTCGCATACGAGGTAAGTTCATGTGTAAATGTAGTAACATAATTGTTGTTTTAAGGAATTTAAAGTTGTTTATATGATATGATGCTTATTATTATCATGAAACGTTATGTTTTGTGGTTATTGTTGAATAATATGTAATTATGTGAATTACTTGATGAGTATGAACTATCACCGAGTATCGGTTCCGATATTCTGTGGAAGACGGAAAAGATGTGAAATCAAGGAAAAAAGCCCGTTTGAACCTTAGGAATAGATTAGGATACAAGTGACATGTCACTAGGATGTTTGGGCATCCGAACTCGTTGAGCTGAGTTTGAGTTCACTTATGGATGCGAATGTCCGAACTCGTTGAGTTGAGTCCGAGTTCTAGAGATGTAATGGATGCGAACGCCCGAGCTCGTTGAGTTGAGTCCGAGTTCACTTATGGGCGGGTTGCATGGTAGCTTGGCTACATATGTGGCACTTATGTGCAAACTTTCCATGTATCCGAATTATATTCCGATGTGTTCAACGGGTAAAATTCTACTCAAATGGAGGAATACTCGAGATGAAAGGGACGTATTGGTAAGTGTTGTGAAATGGATACTTTGAACAGGTATGTACTTAACCCTTGGGTTGAAAACTCGATATAACAACAATATGGTAAGATGATAAATGAAAATGTGATATGAATGTCTCGGTGATGATTATGCAAATGATGTTTTATGTTTGCGTATATAGTTGTGTTACTTGCTATTTGCATGTGAGCTTACTAAGCATTTATGCTTACTCCCTTATTTTTATTCCTTGTAGTGTTGACAAGCCAGGTCGGAAATCAAGAATGGTCGAAGGCACACTCACACTATCCGTATACCATCTTGGCATAATGGCTTGTATATTTTGAGTATGGCATGTATAACATTATAATCATTTTGAAAATATGGTCTTATGATATGGTTATTGAGTGGTATGGAAATGCTTGGTAATGATTAGCCAATTGAATGGCTAATCATGATCATATTTGGTGTTATGTATGCTAAATTGCTAGCTAATCCATGGAAACCATGAAATAGGTAAAATTTACCATAAAATAGATCCAGACAGCAACAGTGATATGAGTTTTAAAAATCATTAAAAATAGTAGAGATACAATTATATGATGAATAAAATATAGAATTTAAGAATTATGAGTCTATTTTCATATGGATGGAACAAAACATGTATATGAGTTATATTTTATGAGATGTTTAAATTTTTGTGAAACAGGTCCACAGCGATTTCTGGATCCCCTGTTCTGACTTTGAAATTTCACAATAAATTGTTCAAAGATAATTATAAGTCATGATTTATATGTACAGATTCCTTATTGAGTCTAGTTTTATTAGAAACAAACGGCATAGTCATTGAAACTCTGTACAAGGAGATATTTGATTCGAAATAGACAGAGGTCAGAGTAGTCAAACCCTGAAATAGGGGAGACTTTAACTAATAAAATTTACTAATTTGCTAGACCAAAAATTCTAGAAAAAAATTAGTAAATATATATATGAGTCTAGTTTTAGGTAAATTTTACAGAATTGGATTTCGAGTTTTGGAACTCGAGATATGAATTTTTAAGCGACTGTGACGTAGATTGCTAGCTTGACTGAAAATTTTAAAAATAAATTGTTTGAGCTGTTTAAGTAATGAATTAAGTCTGTTAACACCTCGTGTTCGACTCCGGCGACGGTCTCGGGTATGGGGCGTTACAAAGGGGTGAGTTTGGAAAACTCAGTGTGTATGGAAAACCCATCCAAAGCCCAAGTCAGCTCAAGCCCATTGGGCCTAAGCCCTATTCAGATAAAAGAGGGTACTGGGCCGAAGCCTCTTTCAGAATACAGTAAACTGGGCCTTAGCCCCATTTCAGATAACAGTATGGCCCATAGGCCCATTCCAGAACAAACAGACATATTCGTCTATGCAAGCCCAACCCAGCCTATAACCAACCGCTACACTCTACCCGTACCAGCCCTACACTCTATGTGAGGAATAGCTCAACCCACCCAGCCCGACACTCCACAGTTGCAGCATAGCTGCTCAGATATCAGTAAGTTGAGGCAAAGCCTCCAGTACGTGGACAAGCCACTTTCAGTACTTCCTCCATCAATAACCCAGTCCCATGCATCAGATGAGAATAACATGGCATGCAGTAAATAGTAACAGTCAAACATGCATTTAGGTCAACCTTAACCCTAGAGGTATATCAGTAATTTTACTCCTAGGGGTAAATCTGTAAATTTTCCACCTATAAAGGTATTTTAGTAATTTTATCAGTTTTAAGGGTTCTCATGAAGGTTACGGTCCTTACTAGCCCATTTTTCATCGCAATAATTTATTTATCTCAATTTCACAATTTTAGCCATTGGGCCCTAAAACCCCTAATGGCCCTACAGTGTCCACTAGTAATTTAAGCCCATTTAATTCAAGTTTTATGACCATTTTATCGGTTTAAGCAGTTTCGATTCCCCAGTCTAACAGAACATACTTATTGCCTATTTTTTTATTATCTTCTTTTTTTTCTCGTATGGGCCCGTAAGCCTATTGGGCCCAATTTTAGCCTATCGAGGCCCAATTACCAAAGTGCACAAAATTTCACACACGACTAACTTACCACTTTGCGATTTCAAATCTAATGATTTCTAAACGTGTTGTAAGCACTCGCACACTCACAAGCCCACAAAATGCCAGAATTTCGGCATTTTTGCTTTTGCCGAATTGAACTATGAGAGGGTGTTCGATACACACCTGTTTTGCGACGACTGCTACTGAGATCCCTTACAATGTCCTACAATTGAATACCACAATTCTTAGATTGCAACCCAAAACAACCAATCCCAATATTCAGCAACCCATATTCGAACCATGCCACTAAAGCTTTTAGAATCTTACCTATTTGCCGAAAACCGATGACTAGATCTAAGTCTAGTTGTTCCAAAGATCCAAGCCTTCGATCAAACCTCTAGAAGATACTAATCACCAAAAGAAATCGTCGGTTAAAGACCCTTAAAGCCCTATGCCTAAATCGACAGCCTCCCTAGATTTTAGAGACTTCGGCTTTTCTAAATTGTAAAATAAGACTAGATCTGAGGTGATGAGCACTTACCACGTATTCCTCTTTGATTTCTATGCATATCTGATGCAGATCTATCCTCTAAATAATAGTAGAACTCAAATCCAGGAGATCTGAAGTTTCGGCTATAAGTCCCTAAATCTATAGTATTTGACTTTTTAAGTGATAAAGAAGATGACGATTTGAGGCTATCACTTTGAAGTAATGTTGTTGACAGATACTAAGGGTTTAGAGAAGATGAAAGTTGATCAAAAGGAACAAAAATAACTGAATGATTTTGGCTTGGAGAAATCGGCACAAGAAGTGTGTGACAGCCCAAAGTTGACCCTAGTCGGGAAGTGGTTTCGGGACCGCTAAACCGAGTCACCGAAATGTTTGAATGTGATACTTATTGTCTAGAATATGTAATTAAGAATGTGTGAAAATTTCAAGCTTCAATTTGGTTGATTTCATGTGAATTTAGTCAATAGGACTTATGTGAGAAAATTCTAAAATGTGATAGGTCAATGTGTGAGGACCTATTAGTGCATGTGGACAAAGGGGGGACTTGCATGTCAAATTCCCCCCCTAATGAGTAGTGCCCGGCCATGAAAAGGAATGATGGGCAAAACATGTCATGAAACATGTTTTGTTAATGGAAGAATAAAATAAGGAGTATGGGTAATAAAGAAATGGAAACAAAAGAAAAAAAAAATGTGTGGTTGCCCCCCCATTGCCGTGAGCTAAAGAGAAGAAAGGAGAAAAATTTGTGTTCATCCTTTCTCACCTTCATTTAGCCTAAATTAGAAAGAAAAACAAAGAAAAAAATTTCTCATCCTTTGGTTCATCCTTGGCCAAAAAATTTTAAGGAGGAAAGAAGAAGAAAGGTGAAGAGATTC
Source organism: Gossypium hirsutum (assembly GCF_007990345.1). NCBI lineage: Eukaryota > Viridiplantae > Streptophyta > Magnoliopsida > Malvales > Malvaceae > Gossypium > Gossypium hirsutum. The sequence continues at coordinate 51,879,143 of NC_053426.1, read as the reverse complement.
GGCCATGCATGTAGCTAGGCTAAGGTATGTTTGATGATGTTCCATGAGATGCATGCATGTTTTAGTTGTTAGCTTGAGTTCTACCTAGCCCATGGTCTAAATCTTGCTATGTGATGGAAATGGCACTTGACCATGGATGCATCATTCTTGGTTGATGTTTGATGTTGTGGTGATGAGGCTTGAGGATGAGTTAAGATTCGGCCTAGGTGGAGGTTGTGTTAATGCCATTGCATGCAAAATATGAAGCTTGTTAATGATGCATGTGATGATGGCTTGATGATTCTTGAACTCCTTTTTAGCATTTTTGTGTGAGCACATATGTGCATTGGTTGCTAAATGGAGAAGAATCGGCTAGCAAGATGTGTGCTAAGGCCGAATGTAACTTTGCATGTTAATGAGCAATGCATGTGTTAAATTGATGAAAAGGGGGAGGATGCTTTACTAGTGTGTATATGTGTGTATTAAGTGTTGAAATCGACCCCAAAAATAGACATGCATATTCGGCCAAGGGGAAAGAAATTAGCTAATATGTTGTGTTGATGCATGATTTTTGCATGTTTGAGACTTTAATGTCAAATGTATAAATATGGGCTAAGTGCCTTGTGTTCATCTTTTTGATGCCTAAATGATGAAATCAATTTATTTGTTTGATTAAGCTCAAGAGCAAAGGGGAAATAAATCCGATAAAGGGAAGGAAAAAGTGGTTGAATAGCTAGCGGAATCGTTCGACAACACCCGAGGTAAGTTCTTGAGTAAGTGAGCTTAAATTACGATGTGATTAAATCATGCTCTATGTGAGGCTATTGAGCCGAATGTGCAAGGATGATATGTGCCTTGTGTTTGAGTTTCGCAAATGAAAATGAAATATGAATGTGCCATGAATTATTGTTAGATGTGCATGATTAATTGAATGCTGTCCGGGCTAAGTCCCGAAGGCTTTGTGCTAAGTGAATATATCCGGACTAAGATCCGAAGGCCTTTGTGCGAGATACTAAATCCGGGTTAAGTCCCGAAGGCATTCGTGCGAGTTATTAAATCCGGGTTAAGTCCCGAAGGCATTCGTGTGAGTTACTAAAACCGGGCTATGTCCCGAAGGCATTTGAACGAGGAGCTATATCCGGTTAAATCCCGAAGGTACGTGATTTGATAATGAATGAGCTTGCTGTAAAATTCCAGCGAATACTCGAAAAAACATCCCAATATGGGGATATGTTACGTATGTGTTGAATTTAATCGAGCCCTTACAAATAAATGTTCGCTCAGTTGATAAACGAGCTACCGGCCTTCGGCTAAGTTAGTCTATTGTGTATGTACATAAGGGTTGTTAATGTTGTGAAGCAAGTTTGATATCGGTAAATTGCGTATTATGAAATATTCCATTTAGCTAAATGTGTGTTATTCTTTGTTTATGCTGGAATTTCTTGCTCAAAACTTACTAAGCATAAATTGCTTACTTCGTTCCATTGCTCCTCTGTTTTATAGATTTTTTTGGTTCTCCAGCTATCGGACTCGGGATCTTGACGTCGAAGTCGCCCACACTATCAAAGGCTCTTTTGGGTACTATTTTGGTTGAATTTTGATATGGCATGTATAGGACTACCCATTGTTGTCTTTCGAGTACTTTATGAAATGTATAAGTGTACAGCCATGCGAAAATGGCTTGTAGAAGTGGAGTATGGCATTAGACCATTCGTGTTTATGAATGTATAAATGGTTTCATGATGTAACTATAGTTGGAATGGAAGTGTTGAGCAAATGATCAGCCACTGGAATGGCTAAGTATGATCATATGTGGGCTTATGTTTGACAAGGCCCTAGTTGGTCCATGAAACCCCAAATTAGGTAAGGTTTACTTTGAAAACAGAAGCTGATAGCAGCAGTGGTGTGGATTGGAAAAATCACAAGAATTCGTAGGAGTGGAATTAAATAGTGATTAAATTATGTAATCGAACCTTGATGAATCTACTTTCATATGGAAGTAACGAAACAATCATAGGAACAGTACAGTAAGAGATATTCGGGTTCTTGTGGAACAGGGCCAGAACAGTTTCTGGATTCCCTGTTCCGCCTTTGGAAATTCACTATAAATTGACCAGAGATAATTAGGGGTCATACCATATATGTATGGATTCCTCTCTGAGTCTAGTTTCCATAGAAACAAACGGCATCAGTATTGAAGCTCTGTTCAGAGAGATATCCAAGTCGTAATGGGAAAAGGTCAGTGTAGTCGACCCCTGTAACATGGGAGACTTTGACTAATAAACTGTACTAATTGGCCCGACCAAAAATTCTAGAAAAAAATACACAGGTGGGGACATGAGTCTAGTTTCAGGGAAAAATCGCAAAACTGAATTTCAAGTTGTGAATCTCAAGATATGATTTTTGAAGCGACTAGTACTCAGACTGGGCAGTGTCTGGAAAATTTTTTCAAAGTTTGTTAACATCTCGTGTCCGACTCCGGTGTCGGTCTCGGGTTCAGGGTGTTACATTTTATTGGTATAAGAGATACGGTTTAGTCGATTCTAGGACTACCGTAATGTTTTGGGTCTAGCTATACATGCCATTTTATGTGATTACTTGATAGTGTGGTGATTTCTGACAATTGTAAATGTGTTTATTTATAGTAATGGATCCCGATCGTGACCGAGAGGTAGCTGATGATCTTGAGAGTGTAGCGCCTACTCCCGCACAAGGGACAGTGCCGGCAGACTCTCAACCTAATGCTAGTAATCCGAATGATGAAGCTAGACAAGCATTCTATAGCGTGATGAATGATTGGTTTAACCAATACATTCGAACTAATATGGCTGTTCCACAACCTCCATTCCCGACAAATACTACCCCCGCACCTACAATACCACCGGTAACGGACCAAATAAGGTCAAATAAGCCCCCAGTTGACAGAATCTGAAAACATGGGGCTACTGAATTTAAGGCTATGGATAGCGATGATGCCGAGCAAGCTGAATTTTGGCTGGACAACACTATCCGGGTACTCGATGAGCTATCTTGTACACCCGATGAATGCCTAAAGTGTGCTATCTCCTTGCTACGTGATTCTGCCTACTATTGGTGGAGTACTCTGACTTCTATTGTGCCCCGAGAGCAAGTAACTTGGGAGTTTTTCCAAACTGAGTTTCGGAAAAAGTATATCAGTCAGAGATTTGTTGATCAAAAACGGAAGGAATTTCTTGAGCTTAAGCAAGGCTCCATGTCGGTTACTGATTACGAGCGAAAATTTGTTAGACTTAGCAAATACGCTCGGGAATGTGTTTCGTCCGAAGCTATTATGTGTAAACGCTTCGAGGATGGGCTGAATGAAGATATAAAAATGTTCGTTGGCGTTCTTGAAATACGAGAGTTCGTGGTACTTGTTGAACGAGCTTGTAAAGCCGAAGAGCTTAGAAAAGAAAAGCAAAGAGTTGATGAGGGAACTGGAGAGTTTCGTAAAAGATCCTCGGGAAGGTCTCTTCAACAAACATCGAAGAGATTTCGAGATGATGCGGGCCAGTTTAGAGGCACTTCGGGCCTTTTTGGACGAGATCGTGATCGACCCCCTGTGGGTACACGAGGCACTTCGGTCGCCAGTGTTGGGAATGAACGTCGAGACAGGACGAAATGTCGATATTGCGGTAAATGGCATTCGGGGAGTTGTAGATTTCCTGACCGCTCCTGTTACAAATGCGGATCAGTTGACCACTTCATTAAAGATTGCCCGAGGTTGTCGGGACAGAATGCAAATCAGAGTGGGAGACCGGGTGCTACCACTGCTCGAGGTAGACCATATGGAAATATGGGCAATGCTAGTGGTGGTCAGAGAGGATCTAGAGATGATATAACCAGATCTGAAGCCCGTGCGCCTGCTAGAGCTTATGCTATACGTGCCCGCGAGGATGCTTCTTCACCTGATGTTATTACCGGTACATTCACTCTCTTTGATACTAATGTAATTGCTTTGATTGACCCCGGTTCTACTCATTCTTACATATGTGAAACCTTAGCATCCAGTAAGACTTTACCTATTGAGTCTACTGAGTTCGTAATTCGGGTGTCAAATCCCTTGGGTCGTTACGTGCTTGTCGACAAAGTGTGTAAGAAATGTTCCCTGGAAATTCGAGGTTCCTGTTTTCCGGCGGACTTGATGCTTTTGCCGTTTGATGAATTTGATGTTATCCTTGGTTTGGATTGGTTGACCGCGCATGATGCGATTGTGAATTGCAAGAGCAAGACTATTGATTTGAGGTGCGCAAATAACGAAGTAGTCCGAATTGAGTCTGCGGACTTGGAGGGGATGCCAGCTGTAATATCAGCAATGTTGGCACAGAAATATGTAAGAAAAGGGTGCGAAGCATACCTTGCGTATGTACTTGATGACGAAGAATTAGAAAAGAAACCCGAATCTGTGCCGGTGGTTTGTGAATACCCGGATGTTTTTCCAGAAGAATTACCGGGTTTACCACCTGTTCGGGAGGTAGAGTTTGGTATTGAGCTTGTACCTGGGACTACGCCGATTTCGATAGCTCCGTATCGTATGGCACCAACCGAGTTAAAGGAGTTGAAAGCTCAGTTGCAAGAACTGACGGATAGAGGTTTCGCTCGACCAAGTTTCTCACCTTGGGGTGCACCAGTATTGTTCGTGAAAAAGAAGGACGGAACCATGAGGTTGTGCATTGACTATCGTCAGCTGAATAAAGTGACGATAAAGAACAAATATCCGTTGCCGCGCATCGATGATTTGTTCGACCAACTGAAGGGAGCCTCAGTGTTCTCAAAAATAGATTTGAGATCGGGCTATTATCAGTTGCGAATCCGAGATTCAGATATTCCCAAAACTGCCTTCAGAACGAGATATGGTCACTACGAATTCTTAGTGATGCCGTTTGGGCTCACTAATGCCCCTGCAGTATTTATGGATTTGATGAATCGGATCTTCAGACCATATTTGGATCGGTTCGTAGTGGTGTTCATTGATGACATTTTGGTCTATTCAACAGACGAGACCGAACATGCTGAGCATCTGAGGCTAGTGCTGCAAATTTTGCGGGATAAGCAGTTATATGCTAAGTTCAGTAAGTGTGAGTTCTGGTTAAGAGAGGTTAGCTTCTTGGGTCATGTGGTATCCGCGTCGGGTATTCGAGTTGACCCGAACAAAATTTCAGCCATACTTGACTGGAAACCTCCGAGAAATGTTACTGAAGTTCAGAGCTTTTTGGGGCTCGCCGGTTATTACCGACGATTTGTCAAAGGTTTCTCGATGATAGCCACACCAATGACGAAGCTACTTCAAAAGGATGTTAAGTTCGAGTGGACGGAGAAATGTCAGAAAAGTTTCGACCAACTGAAAACTCATTTGACTGAAGCTCCAATTTTGGTGCAACCCGAATCAGGTAAAGAGTTTGTCATTTATAGTGACGCATCCCTACTTGGGTTGGGTTGCGTATTGATGCAAGAAGGTCGAGTCGTGGCCTATGCGTCGAGACAATTGAAGCCTCACGAGAGGAATTATCCGACCCATGATCTCGAACTAGCTGCCATCGTGTTTGCTTTAAAAATATGGCGACATTATCTGTTTGGTGAGAAGTGCCATGTATTTTCGGATCACAAAAGTCTCAAATATTTGATGACTCAACGAGACTTGAATCTGCGACAAAGACGTTGGCTTGAGTTGTTGAAAGATTACGAGCTTGTCATTGATTATCACCCGGGAAAGGCTAACGTGGTTGCGGACGCCTTAAGCCGGAAGTCATTGTTTGCTTTACGAGCGATGAACGTGCATTTGTCTGTCCTACCAGACAGTGTGTTAGTAGCTGAATTAAAAGCTAAACCATTATTGACTCACCAAATTCGTGAAGCTCAGAAAGTCAATGATGAATTGGTTGCAAAACGGGCTAAGTGTTTTCCGAACGAGGAATCGGAGTTTCAAATTGATGATGATGATTGTTTGAGGTTCAGAAATCGGTTGTGTGTTCCAAGGAATTCGGAACTCATTTCGATGATTCTGAACGAAGCCCATTGTAGCCGAATGTCAATTCACCCGGGGAGTACGAAAATGTACAACGATTTGAAACGTCAATTTTGGTGGCATGGTATGAAACGGGACATCTCCGACTTTGTTTCGAGATGTTTGATATGTCAACAAGTGAAAGCGGAACATCAAGTGCCTTCAGGATTACTCCAGCCGATCATGATACCCGAGTGGAAATGGGATCGAGTCACAATGGACTTTGTGTCCGGACTGCCCTTGTCAGCAAGTAAGAAGGATGCGATATGGGTTGTTGTTGATAGACTGACTAAGTCGGCTCATTTCATCCCCGTACGTACGGATTTTTCATTGGATAAACTAGCTAAATTGTACGTTTATCAAATTGTGAGATTACACGGGGTACCTGTTTCTATCGTGTCGGATAGAGATCCGAGATTCACCTCACGATTTTGGAAGAAATTGCAAGAAGCTCTGGGTACCAAGCTGCATTTTAGCACTGCTTTTCACCCCCAAACCGATGGTCAATCCGAGCGGATAATTCAGATACTTGAGGATATGTTGAGATGTTGCATCCTCGAGTTCAGTAGTTCATGGGAACGGTATTTACCTTTGATTGAATTCGCTTACAACAATAGTTTTCAATCAAGTATTAAGATGGCACCTTACGAGGCTTTGTACGGTCGTAAATGCCGTACACCATTGTTTTGGACCGAGCTCGGTGAAAGTAAAATTTTCGGAGTTGATTTGATTAGAGATGCTGAACAGAAAGTAAAGGTAATCCGTGAAAGTCTGAAGGTAGCCACGGATCGTCAGAAATCGTACGCAGATTTGAAACGAAAAGACATCGAGTATCAGGTGGGAGACAAAGTGTTCCTTAAGGTTTCACCTTGGAAAAAGATACTCAGGTTCGGCCGTAAGGGCAAGTTGAGCGCAAGATTCATTGGGCCGTACGAAATCTCCGAACGAGTTGGTCCGGTTGCGTATAGATTGATTTTGCCCCCGGAGCTTGAAAAGATTCATGACGTCTTTCATGTTTCGATGCTTCGATGCTATCGATCAGATCCATCGCACATAATTAGCCCATCAGAGGTTGAAATTCAAGTCGACATGAGCTATGAAGAAGAACCGATGCGTATCCTAGCTCGTGAAGTGAAGGAGTTGCGAAACAAAAGAGTTCCGCTAGTAAAGGTGTTATGGCTCAAACACGGGATCGAGGAAGCTACTTGGGAGACCGAGAGCTCGATGAAAGAACGATACCCAAACCTATTTACCGGTAAGATTTTCGGGGACGAAAATTTCTTAAGTGGGGGAGAGTTGTGACAGCCCAAAGTTGACCCTAGTCGGGAAGTGGTTTCGGGACCGCTAAACCGAGTCACCGAAATGTTTGAATGTGATACTTATTGTCTAGAATATGTAATTAAGAATGTGTGAAAATTTCAAGCTTCAATTTGGTTGATTTCATGTGAATTTAGTCAATAGGACTTATGTGAGAAAATTCTAAAATGTGATAGGTCAATGTGTGAGGACCTATTAGTGCATGTGGACAAAGGGGGGACTTGCATGTCAAATTCCCCCCCTAATGAGTAGTGGCCGGCCATGACAAGGAATGATGGGCAAAACATGTCATGAAACATGTTTTGTTAATGGAAGAATAAAATAAGGAGTATGGGTAATAAAGAAATGGAAACAAAAGAAAAAAAAAATGTGTGGTTGCCCCCCCCATTGCCGTGAGCTAAAGAGAAGAAAGGAGAAAAATTTGTGTTCATCCTTTCTCACCTTCATTTAGCCTAAATTAGAAAGAAAAACAAAGAAAAAAATTTCTCATCCTTTGGTTCATCCTTGGCCAAAAAATTTTAAGGAGGAAAGAAGAAGAAAGGTGAAGAGATTCGGCCATGCATGTAGCTAGGCTAAGGTATGTTTGATGATGTTCCATGAGATGCATGCATGTTTTAGTTGTTAGCTTGAGTTCTACCTAGCCCATGGTCTAAATCTTGCTATGTGATGGAAATGGCACTTGACCATGGATGCATCATTCTTGGTTGATGTTTGATGTTGTGGTGATGAGGCTTGAGGATGAGTTAAGATTCGGCCTAGGTGGAGGTTGTGTTAATGCCATTGCATGCAAAATATGAAGCTTGTTAATGATGCATGTGATGATGGCTTGATGATTCTTGAACCTCCTTTTTAGCATTTTTGTGTGAGCACATATGTGCATTGGTTGCTAAATGGAGAAGAATTGGCTAGCAAGATGTGTGCTAAGGCCGAATGTAACTTTGCATGTTAATGAGCAATGCATGTGTTAAATTGATGAAAAGGGGGAGGATGCTTTACTAGTGTGTATATGTGTGTATTAAGTGTTGAAATCGACCCCAAAAATAGACATGCATATTCGGCCAAGGGGAAAGAAATTAGCTAATATGTTGTGTTGATGCATGATTTTTGCATGTTTGAGACTTTAATGTCAAATGTATAAATATGGGCTAAGTGCCTTGTGTTCATCTTTTTGATGCCTAAATGATGAAATCAATTTATTTGTTTGATTAAGCTCAAGAGAAAAGGGGAAATAAATCCGATAAAGGGAAGAAAAAAGTGGTTGAATAGCTAGCGGAATCGTTCGACAACACCCGAGGTAAGTTCTTGAGTAAGTGAGCTTAAATTACGATGTGATTAAATCATGCTCTATGTGAGGCTATTGAGCCGAATGTGCAAGGATGATATGTGCCTTGTGTTTGAGTTTCGCAAATGAAAATGAAATATGAATGTGCCATGAATTATTGTTAGATGTGCATGATTAATTGAATGCTGTCCGGGCTAAGTCCCGAAGGCTTTGTGCTAAGTGAATATATCCGGACTAAGATCCGAAGGCCTTTGTGCGAGATACTAAATCCGGGTTAAGTCCCGAAGGCATTCGTGCGAGTTATTAAATCCGGGTTAAGTCCCGAAGGCATTCGTGTGAGTTACTAAAACCGGGCTATGTCCCGAAGGCATTTGAACGAGGAGCTATATCCGGTTAAATCCCGAAGGTACGTGATTTGATAATGAATGAGCTTGCTGTAAAATTCCAGCGAATACTCGAAAAAACATCCCAATATGGGGATATGTTACGTATGTGTTGAATTTAATCGAGCCCTTACAAATAAATGTTCGCTCAGTTGATAAACGAGCTACCGGCCTTCGGCTAAGTTAGTCTATTGTGTATGTACATAAGGGTTGTTAATGTTGTGAAGCAAGTTTGATATCGGTAAATTGCGTATTATGAAATATTCCATTTAGCTAAATGTGTGTTATTCTTTGTTTATGCTGGAATTTCTTGCTCAAAACTTACTAAGCATAAATTGCTTACTTCGTTCCATTGCTCCTCTGTTTTATAGATTTTTTTGGTTCTCCAGCTATCGGACTCGGGATCTTGACGTCGAAGTCGCCCACACTATCAAAGGCTCTTTTGGGTACTATTTTGGTTGAATTTTGATATGGCATGTATAGGACTACCCATTGTTGTCTTTCGAGTACTTTATGAAATGTATAAGTGTACAGCCATGCGAAAATGGCTTGTAGAAGTGGAGTATGGCATTAGACCATTCGTGTTTATGAATGTATAAATGGTTTCATGATGTAACTATAGTTGGAATGGAAGTGTTGAGCAAATGATCAGCCACTGGAATGGCTAAGTATGATCATATGTGGGCTTATGTTTGACAAGGCCCTAGTTGGTCCATGAAACCCCAAATTAGGTAAGGTTTACTTTGAAAACAGAAGCTGATAGCAGCAGTGGTGTGGATTGGAAAAATCACAAGAATTCGTAGGAGTGGAATTAAATAGTGATTAAATTATGTAATCGAACCTTGATGAATCTACTTTCATATGGAAGTAACGAAACAATCATAGGAACAGTACAGTAAGAGATATTCGGGTTCTTGTGGAACAGGGCCAGAACAGTTTCTGGATTCCCTGTTCCGCCTTTGAAAATTCACTATAAATTGACCAGAGATAATTAAGGGTCATACCATATATGTATGGATTCCTCTCTGAGTCTAGTTTCCATAGAAATAAACGGCATCAGTATTGAAGCTCTGTGCAGAGAGATATCCAAGTCGTAATGGGAAAAGGTCAGTGTAGTCGACCCCTGTAACATGGGAGACTTTGACTAATAAACTGTACTAATTGGCCCGACCAAAAATTCTAGAAAAAAATACATAGGTGGGGACATGAGTCTAGTTTCAGGGAAAAATCACAAAACTGAATTTCGAGTTGTGAATCTCAAGATATGATTTTTGAAGCGACTAGTACTCAGACTGGGCAGTGTCTGGAAAATTTTTTCAAAGTTTGTTAACATCTCGTGTCCGACTCCGGTGTCGGTCTCGGGTTCGGGGTGTTACAAAGTGAGTTTTCGGGATTTCGGCTTTTATGGCAATCAGCTATGGAGGTTTTGTGGAGGATGGGATCGACAGAGGAGGTGAGTAAGGTGATCAGAAGGTTTTGGATAGAAGAAAAAGCAAAAAGGAAGAAAGAAAATGGAGGAAAAAGAGAGGAAGAAGAAATCGGCACCAAGGAGAAGGAATTTTCATTTTCGGCTTTTGTGAGAACTCAAAAAGGATGAATGACAGTGAAAGCTTTCAGGTGGCTAACCCTAATTCTCCAAGACAGAAAAAGAAAAGAACCTAACCCTAATATCAACTAAAACAATCGGCCCAACCTCCCTAAGGCCCTTGCCGAAATTCACTTAAGTGATCACATGCCTGGCACATGCCTAAAAAAAATAACAATATGCCTACCTTGCAACTTGAACCCTAGACCTTTAATTTTCTTCCCAAATGCCTTTTTTTTAGGAACTTAGTGGCGCCACCTTGCCACTTTACCAAGGCCTTATTTGTGTCCTATTTTACCACCTCAACTTTAAAAGCCCATATCGCTAGAACCCTCTCTCCCAAAATTAAAATTCAGGAATTGCCTCAAATTAAATTTACTCTTGGGCCTTTTTTTCCCACACCATAAACCCTTCGTAATTTATTTAATTACTAAACTAAACATACGAAATAATAATAACATCCAAATTATTCAGGCCATTTTCCACCCAAGGCCCAATACGTCCAGGCCCAAAAATTGGGGCGTTACAGTATTAAAGTTATATAGAGTTTAAAAACAAATTCGATGTGTTTTGGGTTTAATATTTTAAAATTTTAAGTTAAAAATTGAGTTAAACAAAGTTATAAACCGACAGGTTGCGTAATGGGTCGAGTCAAGCCTGTGTAAAATTACTATGATGTCACGACATTGAGACGATTTTCTCGATTTTTTGTTCTGTATGCGGTGTTCTGACACGAGGATGCTGTGTTGTAACACCAACTCTATTTTAACCCAAATTTCCAAATTTCAAAGTGACTCGGGTTCTATTTAATAAAAATTTTAATAATAGTTAAAGTCTAAACTAATCGATTAGTTAAATATAACACATAAAAGTTTAAATTTTAATTACAAATATTTTAAATCTTACTGCTAGATTCATCCGTCAGCTCGATTAGCGTACTTGTGGATACTCTTCATATTTCATTTCAATCATTGTTCATCTAGCATCTATCATTCCATTCCACTTTCCTGCACTTGTCCCACTCTTTGAACTTTCTTTTTTGACCTAAATTAATCACAGAGAATACTTCCCCTAGTTCAAGGTTGTTAAGGATCTTTGTAGATATTTTATAACATTTTCTTCCTAATCTTTTTCTATCTATCCCATCTTGTTGGTGACCACATTTTAATATTTCTATTTCACCATTGATTCTAATGGTTAATTCATTCTTTTCCAAATCAATGGTAGAATTTGACGTTGCTAAGAACGGTCTGCCTAAAAAGATGGGTATCTCACGGCCTTCCTCGATGTAACAGCCTATTTTTAGTCAAATCGGAATAGTGGGTTTGGGACCACAAACCTGAGGTCATAAAATTATTTAATATTATTTTAAGTGTTCACAGCATGATAGTATGTATGTGTGAAAGTTTCGTGAAGAAATTTTATTGTTTGAATAGTTAATTTGATAAAAAGGACTAAATTGCGTAAATTTCAAAAGTGTTGTTCTATTAGCTAAAGATGTCTAATAGTTATGGTTTATCAAAGTAAAGGTCCTTATGTTGTAATTAGAACAATATTAGTATGAGTGGACTTATATGGACACATTATTAGGAGTTTAAATGGTTTATAAGTAAGGTCAATTTGGTATTTGGTTATTATCAAAATAATAAATAAAACAAAACCAAATCAATGGTTGGTGTCACCTTCTCTGCCAATTTTTGGAAGAGAATAAACACCATTTTAGGGTTACCATTCGGCTAGGGCATTTTTTCTCATTAAGGTACTATTTTTGTCCCGTTTTTAATGATTTCTATGTTTTTGAAATCGTTGTAGCTAGTACTAACTACCCCAGGGACTAATTTTCAAAATTGTTAAAGATTTTGAATGATGCCATTGATGAATACATGAGTATTTTGATGTTTTATGGTAGATTATGAATATTTTATGTTAGATAAACAAGATTTGTAAAGCGATTTTTAGTGAAAATGCAAAATAGGGATTAAATTGAGAAGTGCAAAGTTAGTGGGTAAAATGTGAAATAAAAAAAATTATGGGCTGCTATAGGCATTATGGTAATTCAGCTATCATGGGCATAATTGGAATTTCATTAATTTGTGATTTTATGTAATAAGGACTAAATTATGAAAAATGTGAAAGTGCAAATGTGTAAAATAGCCCTAATGTATATTTTGGACTGAATTGAATAAATAGTTGATTAAATGAGTTAATTTTGAATATATTTAGATCAAGAAAAATGGAATTCGGATTAGGATCGGGGAAAAATGAAAGTTATCGACTAATCAACCCGATTTGCTGTTTTAATATCTGAGGTAAGTTTGTGTAACAGCCTAGTTTTAACTGAATCGAAATAGTGGTTTCAAAACCATAAATCTGAGGTCATAAAATTATTTTAATATTATTTTTGGTGTTTACAGCATGTGAATATATATATGTGTGAAAATTTCGTGAGTTAATTTTATTGTTTAATAGCTCAATTTGAGAAAAAAGACTAAATCGCATAAAATGCAAAGGCTGCATTCTATATGTTAAATGTGTTTAATTGCTATGGCTTCTTAAATGAAAGGTCCTTATGTTGTAATTAGACCATTGATAGTGGAGATGGACAAAAATGGCCTTATATTAAATGATTTATATGTTTATTTATTAAGGGTTAAATTTTATAATTTATAATTAAGTTATTATTAATTAAAAGAAACATTAAGGTGGCCATTTTATCTTCTTTTTTTGCACAAAATAACAAAGAAGAAGAAGCTAAACTAGGGCTTTGAATTTCGACACTTCTCTAGCTTGATTGAGGTATGTTTTGAGCTCGGATTTTTATGATTTCTATGTTTTTGTGATCATTGCTTAGTGTATTACCTAGCCCATCCCTAATTTCTGAAATTGTTGATAATTTTTTGAAGTGCCATTGATTAGTGCTTAAGCTCTTGAATGTTTGATGATGGAAAATGAGTATTTGTTGATAGATTATCATGTTTTGTAAAGTGATTTTTAGTGAAATTTCATAAAAAGGATTAAATTGAGAAAATGTGAAATGTTGTGGTTAAAAGTGTGAAATAAATGAAAATATAGGCTGTTATAACGCTATATAGAATTCGGCTAGCATGAAATTAGAAAGAAATTGTGTCATTTGGTGTATTTGTGAAATAAGGACTAAATTGTAAAAACGTGAAACTTTAGGGGTTAAAGTGAAAAAATGCCCAAATATGTGTTTGTGGACTAAATTGAATGTGTTGATGAATAAAAGAGTTAATTTTGAATGTATATAGATCAAGAATGAAAGAAAACAGATTTAGATAGGGGAAAATCAAAAGTTGGCGAATAGTTGATCTAGTTCGTTTATCCTCAATACGAGGTAAGTTCATATGCAAATAAACATCTTTGCATAGAACTATATATGTTTTATTATAATTGAATTGCTATGAATGTTGAACGAGTAATTACGAGCAAGAATCGATAGAGTTGCGATATCTGAAAGTCCTGTACGAACCTTAGGAATAGTATAGGATACAGATGTCATGACATTAGGTTATCGAGATGGCATTACATGTAAGACCATGTTTGGGACATTGGAATTGTATTGAGATTACGTGTAAGACCATGTCTGGGACATTGGCATCGTTAATCGATTTCGTGTAAGACACTGTCTGGGACAGTGGCATCAATAAGTGAAAACATGTAAGATCATATTTGAGATATGGCATTGTACGAGTTATATGTGATTGCCGATTATTCTTAACGATTCCGAACAATTCAATGGACAAAGTTAAGTCCAGAAAGAAGGTGTGAATGAGTTAAATTACTCAGGAACGTACGAGATTCATATGAGTGTTGAAAAGGAAAGCATTTGATGAATTCAATTATGATATTGAATATGTGTACAATGAGAAAGGTTGTGAACTTGAATGTGTATTTAAATGTGCTTATTCATATCTTGCTTAATTGATGGAAATGATATTGATTCATAAGATGATTTATTTGTGTATGGCTTACTAAGATTTTAAAGCTTACTTTGTGTGCTCTTTCCATGTTTTATAGATTATTGAAGCTAGCTCAGACTTCGGAGATCATCGAGAACCATCATCACTCTATCGATCATCTCGTTGCTACTTTTGTTGTAACACCCCTATCCCGTATCCGTCGCCGGAATAGGTAAAGGGGCATTACCGGACTTGAAGCTCATATCCGAACAGTAAAAATTTGAATATATATATTTTTTATAAAGAACGTTCCTTTAGGTAAATACTAAAGACAGTCAGGGATACAATTTAACTGCTATAAGTACACATTCAAAAGATGCCATGTTCGCATGGCTTATATACATTAACCAAAATATTCTTCGGCCATTGGTCTATTCTTTACATGCCATAAAATAATTCAAAACATAACAGTAACAAGTAGTGAATAGTGATAGTGTGACTAGTTGCTGACGATCCCCGAGCCTGTAGCTTCCAAATGAGGTCTATAAAACAGAGGAAACAAAGTAAACGGAGTAAGCATTACAATGCTTAGTAAGTTTTAAGCAGTGTCAACAGAAAACAATCAAATTATAACATAGTTGTTCGTATTTTTTTATTTCACTCTTCCTTCGGGCATACCATCCCTTTACCGAATATGCCCATCTCATCATATATAATAGGCAGATAAATTCTCACTTGATAGCGATCTCTTATAAACATGGGTACATTACATATTTTCACCTAACTTTCCATATTGACCAAAACGCACAATACTCATAGAACAGTCTTATTGCTTTACTCACATATGCATCACATAACGACCTTGTGATTTAGTCCAAATCAAGCTTAAATATAATCTCAAAATACATACCTAACCAGCTTAACGCATTGAACGTATTTATTACCAATTGTTACTGTGAAGTCGTATAACCTTATGCTTTACTCGAATCTTCAGTGAAACCTTTAGCTCGAATAGTCTCCACACGTAGTCATCGGGTCTTACCCAGACATAATCTCCACACGTAGTCATCGGGTCTTACCCGGAATATATTTCCAAGTTTCATGTACATTTAATCACATGTTACAACATTCACATCGACTATTATATTTGTAATTCATTTGCCTCATCAAATATCTAATAATACACACCTTTCATATTTGGTCATTCGGCCACAATATACACACATCTCCTACATATTTCACACTAGCCATTCGGCTTTACCACATATACATATCTCATATATATTTCACACTAGCCATTCGGCTTTACCACATATACATATCTCATTCATATTTCACACTAGCCATTCGGCTTTACCACATATACATATCTTATATATATTTCACACTAGCCACTCGGCTTTACCACATATACATATCTCATATATATTTCACATTAGCCATTCGGCTTTACCACATATACATATCTCATACATATTTCACACTAGCCATTCGGCTTTACCACATATACATATCTCATTCATATTTCACACTAGCCATTCGGCTTTACCACATATACATATCTCATTCATATTTCACACTAGCCATTCGGCTTTACCACAAATACATATCTCATACATATTTCACATTAGCCATTTGGCTTTACCACATACACATATCTCATATATATTTCACATTAGCCATTCGGCTTTACCACATATACATATCTCATATATATTTCACATTAGCCATTCGGCTTTACCACATATACATATCTCATTCATATTTCACACTAGCCATTCGGCTTTACCACATATACATATCTTATATATATTTCACACTAGCCATTCGAATTTACCACATATACATATCTCATATATATTTCACATTAGCCATTCGACTTTATCACATATACCTATCTCATACATATTTCACACTAGCCATTCGGCTTTACCACATATACATATCTCATTCTTATTTCACACTAGCCATTCGGCTTTACCACATATACATATCTCATTCATATTTCACACTAGCCATTCGGCTTTACCACATATACATATCTCATACATATTTCACATTAGCCATTCGGCTTTACCACATATACATATCTCATACATATTTCACATTAGCCATTCGGCTTTACCACATATACATATCTCATACATATTTCACATTAGCCATTCGGCTTTACCACATATACATATCTCATTCATATTTCACACTAGCCATTCGGCTTTACCACATATACATATCTCGTTCATATTTCACACTAGCCATTCGGCTTTACCACATATACATATCTCATACATATTTCACATTAGCCATTCGGCTTTATCACATATACATATCTCATATATATTTCACATTAGCCATTCGGCTTTACCACACACATATATATTTATCTTGTACATCAATTTCAGCAATAGCTTATAAGCAACTCAAATAGTTTCATCAATGTTTACAACAAATTCACATATTCACTACAAGCTGTTTTCCTGAGCAATAGTCACTAAATTTTATAACTGGAGCTACAAAACTCAAAATCAATTGCCGTTAATTTTCCCTGAATATAAACTCATATATCTTCCACCCATAAAATTTTTAGAATTTTAGGTTTGTCCAATCAATACCAGAGTTTTCTTAAAGTTTCCCCTGTTTCACTATTTGACTAATCTGACCACTCTTCACTACGAATCAAATTTCTCATTGTACAGAATTCAAAATATTTTTTATTTGATTTCATTTGAAACTAGACTCATTAACGAGTCTAAGCATATAAATTTTATCTTATAACCATTTTTTTACAAATTATAATGATTTTCTAAAAACAGAACAGGGGATTTCGGAGTCATTCTGACACTGTCTCACACAACTTTAAATATCTCTTTATAGGAAATTTCTTTGCTTACGCAGTCTCTTTTATAAGAAACTAGACTAATTAATATTTGATTACATATTTCATTCAGCCTATAATTCCACACCAACAATTTATAGTGATTTTCTAAAATCACGTTACTGCCGCTGTCTTAAGCAAATTATTACAATTTGCTCTTAAATTTCCAAGTCCAAACACTTATGAACTTACCATTTGAGTTTAAGACATATCATGGCCACATCATATCTTATTAAATCAACTCATTATGATTGAATTTACTCAACATTTAATCACTTAAAACTTACCTCGGAAGTTGTCGAACGATTTCAACGGCTATTCGATCAATTTTTCCTTTCCCTTATCCAACTTTGATCCTCTAAGGTCTTGAGCTAAATCAAACAATTTGCTTCTCAATCAAACACAATCACATGGCATCCATATATATTTTAGAACCATTCTTAACATACTACTCATTTACAAAACAAAACACTCATATCACATTTATAAAACTACAAGCCGAATATACCTATACTTACCTCACTTAAACATCAACCCTCAATTCATGTACATTCTCAAATAGAGTAATCCTTACTTGAACTATTAGCCAACTTTATCAAATGAACAATTTTACTTAAAGTGCCATATATATATATCTACATAAGTGCTTAGATACCATGTTTCCAACAATTATTTCCTAGCTTAGTAGCCAAACCAATATTCAATAACAAACTCCTCTTTGATCAAATATATATTCGGCAAGGACATGATAATTTATACTACATCAATTTTAAGCACATAAATTACTCAAACATAACCAAATTCACATTCGGTCTTGGCACATAATAAGGTAGCCGATTCTTTACCCTTAGCACCCAATGCTCACATATGACTATTTGTATAGTTCAAACACTCATCTACCATCGTTCATCTAAATTTAACACGAAACAACAACCATATATCTCTTCCATTTTCTACCATGGCCGAATGCTCTAGCTACCACACCGTCTCAAATTTTGCCATGGGTTAAGCAAAGAACTTAATGACTAACTCAAAAATGCTAAAAAGAAAATCCAAGAATCATCAATCCACCATCACATGTATCATTACAAAGCTTCACACTTAGCATGCTAATGACATCAACACAAATCCACCTTAGCCGAAACTTAACTCATACAAAACCTATCTTCAAACCATAAAATAGGTAGAATTTAACTAATCATCCAAATGGTGCATAAGTTTTTTTGTCAAGAATGGCATTGAACTTACCTTCCTCTTGCTATCCACCTTGGCCGAATTCTTCCCTAAAGATTTTTCTTCCTCCTCTTTCTCTAGTCACGGCAATGAGGGATAAGGGTGAGACAACTTTGGTTTCTCCTCCCACTCAACTCATGTTTTATCATTCTTAATTCACTATTTTATTTTCTAAACTAATAATGCTAATAGAAAATTCATATTATCATCAATGACCCATCCATGGCCGGCCACTACTCATTATAATTGGAAATTTGACATGCAAACCCATCATTCTTATAACATGCATTAATTGATCCTTATAGATTAACCTGTCACATTTTAAAAGTGTCACACATAAGTCCTATTAGCTGAATTCACATGCAATCGACTAAATCGAAGCTTAAAACTTTCACACATTCATATTCAAACATTTTAGACAATAAATATCATATTCAAATACTTCGGTGATTCGGTTTAGCGGTCCCGAAACCGATTTCTGACTAGGGTCAATTTAGGGCTGTCACATTTGAAGCTTTGTATATATGGTATATGGCATGTATAGGTTATTTTCATCTTGGTATATTTTGAGTTGTGATTATAGCCATGAGATTTAGCTTGTAAATGTTGGAATACGGCCATTTAAGTAGGCTTGAATTATATCTTTGATGAATGATAAATGTGATGTATGTAATATCCTAAGTGTTGGCTTGCTTGAAATGGTTGTGTGGATGCTCTTTTGGTTAATTATTAGTTGATGTATTAATGCTTGAGGAATGGTAAATTTTGGTATGATTTATGGATGATGAATTGGTATGTTTGAGAAGTATAATTTGGTTGATAGAAAGGTGAGAAAATGCATTTAGAAGTTATGTAAGTTGTGATGAATTGGTATGTTTTTGAATATGGAATTGAATAGTTGAAATGGTTGTGGATAGATGGCATGATATATGTATAAATTGGCATGTTTTGGTTGCTAAAATATGTGTTGAAATGGTACCAATTTGGTTCCTATGTGTGTATGAATGAAGGGTGGCAAATTGGCTTTGCAAATGGCTTATTTTTGTCCACACTGGCGTGTCTTAGCCGTGTACGACACACGGTCATGTTACACAGTAATGTGCCCCCTAGGGTATCCTTCGAATTAAAGTCATTATACAATACAGGTTTGGCATGGCCTAGACACATAGGTGTGTCTATTGGTTGTGTGTGGCACACGGGCTGGCACATGGGTGTGTGGTCGGTCGTGTGACCCAAGACAGTAACCTCCCCAGTTTTCCCACGGCCATGGCACACGGGCGTGTCCTCGACCGTGTGGTACAAGTCAGCATGTATGCCCTGTTTTCACATGGCCTATGACATGGGCGTGTCTGGTAAATGTGTGAGGTAAGCAGCCTATTCACTCGGGCATGTGACCTTTAAAAGTTTGAAAATTTTATAAGTTTCTCAAACTTTATGAATGTTATCAATTTAGTCCCAAACCACTTCGAAGCATGTTTTAAGGTCTCGTAGGACCTTATAAGGGACAAAGTGATTGGGATGAATGGGCTTTTAATGATGATTGCACAAATGTATGATTTATGATGTGGTTGATCGGTAATGCCTCGTAACCCTATTCTGACTACGGATACATGTTAGGGGTGTTACAGTTCGTATGTAATAAATATTGTTATAATTATGCTTTAAATGCTTTGATATTGCATAAATTGTGTATATGAGACTACAGTCATATTTGACAACAATTTGGCTATGTACAGCACTTAGTGTACGATTCAAGATAGCTTCGGCTATGTATGGCACTTAGTGTGCGATTCAAGATAGATTTGGCTATGTATGAAACGTAGTGTGCGAGATTAAAATTGCTTTGGCTATGTATTGGTACTTAGTGTGTGAGAATTCGAGTATTTGACATTTTACCGTTTGGATATGAGTTTGTTATGGATTGGTTCAGGTATGTACATGGATCATACGAGTTTTAAATTGAAGAAGTTATGAAATTTGCATATAAGTATATGATTAAGCATGTGGAAGGTTTGTTAGTATTTATGAATTACAAATTAACAAGTTCAAATTTATGAACTGTGTATTTATGAATAGTTAAGTTTATTTCATATAAGTTTACTAAGCTGTAAAGCTTACTTTGTTTATTTTTACTATGTTTCATAGTGATTTAAAGCTAGCTCAGATTCGTGAATAGTCAGAGGTTCCGTCACACTGTCTACTATCACTTTGGTACTTTTGAAACTATATTTTGAGTATATAGCATGTATAGGGACTTTGAGTCAATTTTGGGTAAATGATGTAGCTATTTGAGTTGGCTTATAAATATCTATTTGTGGTTTGTATTTAGCCAAGGAAGTTGGCATATTTTGGTTCTATTTATAATTGTGCAAATGCTTATATTATAAATTGATGAATGAAATTGTGATACTTGTTGATGATAGGCATTATGGAAGTTAAATTAATGATTTATGGATGTTGGTATGCTAGTAGAAGTAGGCCAAATAATGCATATTTGTAAATGGTCATTTTATTGATTTGGGAAAATAAGAATTGGTATGAATTTGAAATAGCATATTGTGGTATGTATGTGCCTTGAATTGGTTAGTATTGAAATGGTAGGATTTAGGCTTAATTAGTTGTTTTGGATTGCATATTATGTTTTATTTTTTCTTTTATTTTGGTTCCATATGTGTAGGTGAAGGTGTAACACCCCTTACTTGAGTCCGAGGCCAGGATAGGGTACGAGGCATTACCGGACTTAAACGTACACAACTATATAAAATCGGGCCATAAATTTCCTTTAAATACAAAACTATACATACACACACAACTCGTCCCTTATACAGGACTACGAGGCCGAAAACATACATCGGGGTGGTTCGGGACTAAACTGAGAACTTCTAAAAATTTTACAACACTTAGACAAATTTTCCATGTTTAGAGAGTCACACGCCCGTGTGGTCACACACGCCCGTGTGGCTTGGGATACGCTCGTGTCTCCAACCCGTGTAACTCTCTG
Organism: Gossypium hirsutum; assembly: GCF_007990345.1. Taxonomy (NCBI): domain Eukaryota; kingdom Viridiplantae; phylum Streptophyta; class Magnoliopsida; order Malvales; family Malvaceae; genus Gossypium; species Gossypium hirsutum. The sequence goes on along the minus strand of NC_053426.1, from coordinate 51,857,546 downwards.
TTTATGATGTTAGTGACGAAACATGGTCACATTGCCAATTCACACGCCTGTGTATAAGGCCGTGTCCCCAGATGACTGAGACACACGGCCGTGTCTTTGCCCGTGTGGTCAACACTTATGCTATTTTCCAAGCCTTGGTCAACCATAAACCCTCATACATTTTATACCACATCGCAGACATATAACATGGCATCCATTTAATGATTAAACATCTTCAATTAGGCCACAAACATAGCATTTGCATGTTATGATACATGTGTTTTACATACTCATTTTATACTAAGTTAAACACACCAAATCACACTCATTTGGCCTTGTCTATTATGTTATCACTTATACTTTTATACCATGGTCACCACCATACCAAAAGATTTCAACTTAATCATCAAACATTCATATTCAAGGCTAACTCATGACTTTATAAAATACCAACATATTGTACATGCGTAGAATAACATGCTTGTCTAAGACATTGCACACCGTATCAAGTCACATACTCACGTCACATGAAACTTTTAAGCTTGTGCATGCACATATAATAGGGTTACAACCCAATAATCAATATAAGCCACATTTCATGGCTATATACAATTGAATCATTATAAGCCAATACATTTGGCCAAATCATAAAACACATATCACAAGAACTAAATCTCTATACATGCCACTCACTTGAAAACACTTAAGGTTTATTAATCTCCAACCCCGAGCTAACCTGACAACACTAAAGAAATGGAAAGGAAAGGGGTAAGCTTTATAGCTTAGTAAGTCCATATGAAAATAATAAGCAATTTATTAACGTGTTTTTTCCAAATTCTTACAACATATTCTCATGGTAACACAATCGAAGTTGCACATAATTCCACTATTTGCTCATATTCCAGTCAAGCTATCTACTCGAGTCATAGTCACTAAATTATTAATATCTCGAGCTACAGAACTCCAAATTAAGATCCGATATTTTTCCCTAAAACTAGACTCACATGTATTTTTACTATAAAATTTTAAGAATATTTGGTCTAGCCAATAAGTACAGTTTATTCTTTAAATTCTCCCCTATTTTGCTGTCTGATAGTTCTGACCTCTCTTCACTAAAAATTAATTATCTTCTCATGAGATTCAGATGATGTTCCCATTTGTTTCTTCTAAAAATAGACTCATTAAGGATTTTAATAATATAAATTATAACCCATAATTATTCTTGTACAATTTTTAGCGAGTTTCAAAATTTAAGATAGGGGAGCACGAAATCACTCTGACCCTGTCTCACAAAAATTCAAATATCTCATAATATAAAATTCTTTTGCTTACACTGTTTCCTCTATGTGAAACTATACTCAATAAGATTTAAATTAATATTTTATTCAGTCTCTAAGTTGATTTCCAAAATTTTTGGTGGATTTTCAAAGTCATACTACTGTTGCTATCCAAAACTGTTTTAGTGCAATATGATGATAACTATCATAAGTTCATTTTCAACTAATCATGAACTCAACATTTCATGGATTCCATGTTCAATTACCCAAGTTAGCATGATATTGCAATAAAATTCATAATCATAATTCATACATCTTAGCTCACCGATGTCTCGACATTTCATAGTCTCAATAACCATAAGCTTAGTGTTCATACCTGTACCCTTTCAACACTTTTCACATATTACTCCATTTCTTAACCATAATCTTGAATGACCTGTTAAACCACCCGGAATACTGAAGGACATTCGGAATCATCATACACCAAATCAAGTACCAAAGCCATGTCCCAGACATAATCTTACATGGATCCACATGTTGACGCCATATCCCAGATATGGTCTTATACGAAGCCTCATATCGGTGCCGATGCCATGTCCCAAACATGGTCTTACATGGGCACACATATCATCACCGATGCCATGTCCCAGACATAGTCTTACACTGGCACACATATCAATGCGATGCCATGTCCCAGACATGGTTTTACATTGGCTCTCATCTCAGATGCTGACGCCATGTCCAAGATACACGGGATCTAATTCACCATGATCCTAAGCATTTTTCAGGGTCACCTGGGGCATCTTCGAGTACACATCTCGTCGAAACTTGTCCCTAGGACCGAATCATATATCTCATGATGGTAATTAAGCTCATGATTTCACATAATGTTAATAATCATGATAATCGCTTTTTAACACAAAATCACAATTCATCACATTGTCATCACACATCATAGACATATTGTAGATCACTTCTTATGCATAGCATACAATAACCTTTAACTCGACAAGTTCAATTCAACTTACCAATTTAAATTCAGTCACAATCAACGATAACATTATCATAGGTACTTACTTGTCAAATTCTCGTCGTATACATCCGTATGACAACTCATTCAATTTATGAGACAATAATATAATTTACAATTCAAGTATGACATTGCACTATTATTATTATCACACGAACTTACCTCGATATGAAAAATGGTGAACAAGGACTTAACCGTCAATTTCTCATTTTTCCCCCTTTCTAGGTCCGAATCTCGTTTTCTTCGATCTATAATATCACATTTAGTCTATTTATTAGTCACATGAGTCAATGTTATCCAAAAATCAAACTATGGCAAAATTACATTTTTGCCCCTAAACTTTATCATATTTACACTTTTCTTCCTAAGCTCGTAAAATGATTTTCATTCAATTTTTTTGTTCTTCAAGCCTAGCCAAATCATTTTCATAACTATAGAAGCCCAAAATTTCCACTAAATCACACTTTTATGACAATTTTTTTAACTTTTACAAATTAGTCCTTATTAGCATTTTCACCGAAAACTACTTACCAGAAGTCGTTTAACACACAACAAACATTCATATTCCTCCTTTAAACATCAAAATACATAAATATAGCACATGGGTTAATTTTTAAACATCAAATGTAGCTCAAATAAATGGTAGAAATAGATAGATCTTGTTATAGGGATTGCAAAAACGTAAAAATAATTAAAAACGGGGGTAGAACGGACATACAATCGAGCTTGGAAGCTTGAAAATCCCTAGCCATGGTTTCTCCATCCATGTTTCGGCCATATCTTGAAGATGGACAAAAATTGGCTTCTAATTTTGTTTTTAATTCATTTTAATTACAAAATGACCAAAATTCCCCTAACATAAAAATATTCTATTTCACCTATTTCATGTCCATTTTTGTCCAAAAAATTAACCAATGGTCTAATTACCATATAAGGACCTCCAATTTCAAATTTCATAGCCATTAGACACCTCTAGCTTCTAGAACTCAAGTTTTGCACTTTTTACAATTTAGCTCTTTTGACCAAATTGATTGCCCAAATGTCAAAATTTTCAACTGAAATTTTCATGAAATCATTTTGTGAAATTTTAGATCATCAAAATATAATAAAAATAATTTTTCTTACGTCAGATTTATGGCCCCAAAACCACTATTCTGACTAGGCCCAAAATCGAGCTATTACAGAAGGTGTGTACCAATTTGGGTGGCAAAATGGCTTGGTAAATAGCCTATTTTTGTCCACATGGGTAGAGACACGGGCATGTATCTCAGCTGTGTGTGAGACACTGTCACATTACACGGTCTTGTGTCCCCTAGTGTTGAATTTGAAAACATGTTAGTATGCTCCACACGGCCTCACACACGGGCATGTTACTTGGCCGTGTGGCATAAGTCAGTATACCCTACAGGCTTGGCATGGCCTAGCACATGGCCTAGTACACGGGCGTGTGTGGCCATTTTTAGGGCACACGGGCATATGTGTTGGCAGTGTGACCCAAGTCAGAGAGTTACACGGGGTAAGACACAGGCTGAGACACGGTCATGTGCTTCCATTTCGAATGTCCACATGGCCTATGACACGGGCGTGTCTAGTGGCCATGTGAGACACACGGCCTGGTTACACAGGCATTTGTCCACTATTTTTGAGAAAAATTTTCCAAGTTCATGAAAGTTTCTTGAGATATTGGTTTAGTCTTGAGCCACTCCTAATGTATGTTTTGGGCCTCGTAGGCTCGTATTAGGGACAGACTGTAACACCCCTCACCCAGTATTCAACACTGAAATAGGGTTTTGAGCATTACCAATCTTACAATACATATAAACATACTTTTCTCATGCATTCATTCATTTTACACAATCATCATTCAAATTCAATCTATTTATCCCTTATACTAGCCTACGTGACCTTAAATGCTTTGGGAGTAGTTCGGGACTAAACCGATAAGTTATGAAAATTTTATGAAGCTTTGAAAAATTTCTCAAAATAGGGGACACACGGTCGTGTGGCTAGGTCGTGTGTCTCACATGGCCACCAGACACGCCCGTGTCACAGACCGTGTAGACATTCGAAATGGGAGCACATGGCCATCTCCCAGCCCCTGTCTGACCCCATGTAACTCTTCGACTTGGGTCACATGGCCAACACAAATACCTATGTGGATATCTTGTGTACCCTAAAAATGGCCATACATACCCATGTGCCAAGTCGTGTACTAGTGTAACGCCCCAAAAATCTCGAAACCCAAAAATCCCAGAATCCTGAACTTTCTTTGTTTTTTGTTTTGATAAAAATTGTGTTTTATATTCCTAGCCAAGTGGTAACTATAGTAAGCCTTAATTAAGGTTTGGGTTCAAACCTAGGGGTAAATAAAATTATAATTAAATTATTAAAAGGACCTTATTGGCAAGTAGTTGGGCTTTTAAATAAAGATAAGGGAAAATGGCATCAAAAAGCCTTATGGAAGAGTGGCTAAGTGGCACCACTTAGAGTGGAGGGAGGTGGCGTTAATAGCTAGCAAGGAGGTCCAAGGTTTTAATCCTAGCTTAGTGTTTTTAGAAGTTTAATTTTGGCCTTCTAGAAGGTTGGAAGTGGCGTGGAAAGGGACTCCAAGGGAAGTGTTCAGGAGAGAAATTTGAGGAATGGATCAGGGGGTTATCAAGGAGAAAAACGAGGGGATGAGAAGTGAGGAGCAAGTGGAGCCGAAATGGGACTTGGGCTTGAAGAGTTTGACCATAAGGGTTATAAATAGGTGCCAAATGCAAGGGTATGAGGCTAATGCCGAAATCATTTTCTCACCTTATTGCCAGAAACCCTTTTCCCTAAAAGTCGAAAACCCTTTTTGTTTTCTTCCTTTCTTTCTGTCGATTTCTCCAAAAGTCGAAAACCCTTGTTCTCTTTTTTATTTTCCTTGTGCCAATTTCTTTATTTCTCTTTTGGGTTTAGCCGATTCTTCTTCCTCTCTCCCCTGGTGCCGAATAAGCAATTGTTGCCATTCAAATCTCTAGAGCCGAATACTCTTTGACCGAATCTAGTGTAAGTGTCACTCTTCCAATCGATTTTCTTTGCCAAGTATCGAATATTATCCCTCACTCTTTCTAATCAACTGTGGTAAGGAATTAGTATCGGATCTCAGATCTTAGCTCATTGCCGAATTGCTCCTTAGGTGTTGCAGTATTGGTAAGTATTCCTCTCGAATTGGCTAAGGTGGCCGAATGTTCATAGTTAAGGTAAGGGGACTTGTGGTGGATACGAGTAATCTATTATTCTGGTTTTAATGAGTAAGATTAACGTAGAACTAGGGAGTACGTGATCAAGGAAAGCTATTAAGGATTGGTGTTCAAGGTAAGGTTAAGGTGAGGTTTTGGTTTTTGGGTAGAATGTGGATTAAACATACGATTAATGGAAGGGTGATATCATTGTAGGTTGGTGACTAAGGGAATCGCGGCACGCTTCCTTACCAGGTGTGTACATACACTGTACACACACTATGAATCGACAAAAGCCGAAATGTCAAAATGCCGAAAAGCCGAAATGCCGAAAAGCCAAAAGTTTGGCTACAGTAGTCTTGCGAGTGTGTGAACACTCGTAAGGGGGAGACCAATAGGTTGCCTGAAACCCACGGGCGATTTCGTGGACTTGGGTTGTGATTTGGCCATACGGGCCAGAATGGGTTAAATGGACCCGATGGGCTGTTGGGCCCATAATAGGCAAAAAGTGAATATTGATGCTATGTGATAGGAATTTGTATGTGAGCATGAATATGAATGTGACTGGGCCTAACAGGCCAAATAAATGTGATTGGGCCTAATGGGCCATATACAGGTGATTTGGGCCTAATGGGCCATATGAATATGATCGGGCTTAATGGGCCAGATACAGGTATGTGAATTTCTTTGGGCGTTGTAAGGGGTTTTGGGCCTAGTTTATTATAACTACATAAGACTTAATTAATATATTGCGACTGTGGACAAGTCAAAGGGTTAAGGTGTGGCAACGGGTATATACATGTCTAGGACTGGATCTAGGGAGAGCTTGGTACCTAAGCAGTCTTAATGACCCACCTTCTCTTCTCTGGAATCCTACCTGACCATAGTATTCGTTCATCTTATCTCGCAGGACTTGTTAACGGGTCAAGGTAAGTGAAAACCATAATTAAGGGAAAATTACTGAATTGCCCCTAAGGGCGAAAATGACCAAAATACCCCTAGGTGTTGAATGTAAGTTTTATGGATGTGACATGCGTACAAATGATGTTCTGCTTAGGTTGCATATGGGGTGGGAATTGTAGAACGGAGGAAGTATATAAGGATCGCATGGTTGCCTGACAATCATGGATCCACCGACGGCTTTTAAAGCCCAATATGTAAATGAAGGTAGTTCCGCAACTGGGTTACCATTGGTGTGTGGGCTTGGTGGGTCGATATTTATATCCCCACATGTGTGACGGGAGACGGAGTTGGTGTGTAGCGGATGGATAATTTGGATGGGATTGCTTTGATGATTTCTGTTTGAATGCTAATTTTTCATCGAGTGTTGTACACACTGAGTTTGCAAAAACTCACCCCCTCTTTTATTTTATTTTCAGGTGCTGCTCAGTAGAAGGTTCGATGTTTGGGGGGACTCTGGTTTGCCGGCTAGCAAGATAATTCAGACTTGGTTTTTTTAAGCATTTAAGTTTTTATTTCTTTTTATGTGTGTTCAGATCAGATTGTAATGAGGTTTTCATTATATTATTATTACTTGAATTACTATTATTATTTTCATTGTAATTATAAGAAGTTGAATGTGGTTTCTTAAACTATAGTATGTCTTTTCTACGTTTCCGCAACTAAATTTTTAAGTGACATGTTTTCATCAAATCTTATCTTTCAAACAAGTGGTTGAAAGGAGTTTATTTTTAAGATGTTCTTTATTTTAAGAAGGGTTTTCAATGAAAACACGATTTTCGCTAAAACACTTCAATGTGACATGCCGAGTTCGGCCATAACATCCGAGCCGAGTTTGGGGTGTTACATTTAGTGATATTAGAGCCCAGGTTACAAAACGCGGGCTATGAAGTGGGCTTTATTACTTAATTTCTTTTTGTGTTTTTTTTTAAAAAAAAATGAAAAAGGGGAAGTCTTGCTGAACAGCACACCGAGCCTCCGACGTCGAACCAAGTAAGTACTTTTATTCTTAAATTTGCTTAAATTGTTATATAGTAGATAGTTAGAGGGCTACTTTAGATGATTTTGTTAGAGTGGAACTAAAGCCGTTAGGATCCTGAATCTGTAGAGGATTTTCAAAAACAATATTCTCTCTAAATACTTTCATAAAACATCGGGTTAAATATTGAAACTAATTAAAACTTCATAAAAATTTTAATCCGAATAATACGTGAATCGACGATAAGTGCTAGAAGAGGTGCGAGATGTCGTGGTCGTGGTCGAGGTTGTAGAAGTGTTAGGGCTGAGTCGTCAGCGTCAGACCATGTGCCCAATGTTGGAGTAGAAAAGGCTCCAACCTCACCCGTGGCTGAGAATGGACAGTACGATCGGGCATGGGGGATGATGCATTGTCGCAGGCAATGCTAAGGATTTTGGAGAGGGTCGCTGGGCCCAATAATGGCATTGGGAATTGGGGGTCCATTCCGGAGTGACTTCGATCGAACGGGGCTGAAATCTTTAAGGGCGTGGCCAGCGTGGCTCCTAACGTGGCGGAATATTGGTTGGAGGCCACTGAAAGGATAATGGAGGACTTGGATTGCTCACCGAAACAAAATCTGAAAGGGGCAGTGTCACTGCTTAGGGAAGAAGCCTATAGTGGTGGTTGACAATGAAAGAGGGCACCCAACCGGAGTGGGTCACTTGGAGTTTTTCAAAGCTGCTTTCCAAGGAAAGTATGTAGGTGCGAGTTATGTGGATGGTAGAAGGATGGAGTTTTTGAACTTGACCCAAGGAAACAAATCGGTGGCGGAGTATGAGGCAGAATTTCTACGCCTTAGTAGTTATGCAAGAGTAATGGTGGCAACGGACTATGAGCGTTGCGTTAGGTTTGAGGATGGACTTAAAGATAGCCTCAAGGTGTTGATAGCTCCACAAAGGGAACGTGTTTTCTCAGAATTGGTTGAGAAAGCAAAGATAGCGGAGGAGGTAAAGCGCACTAAGCACCTAAACCAGGAAAAAGAAAGAGGTAGGAATAAGAGGGAGGCTGAAACTCCTGGTGTGGGACAAAGGCCTAGGGCTAGGGCCAGAAATAATGGGCCAGTTAGAGCAGGGCTCCCTGCTGCTAATCCAGGGGTCCCACCTTGTGCTGACTATGGGAGAGCCACAGAGGCGAGAATTGGAAGAGGATGGGAGCTTGTTTCGCTTGTGGGTCTATGGAGCATAGGATCAAGGATTGCCCTCGAACGCTAGGTCGAGAGCCAATAGTGGGTCATGGTACTCAACCACCAAGGGGTAGACAGCTGCCGCCAAGGGGTCGTGGATAGGCCAGGGGCGGTAACGGTAATAAATGAGGACGTGGAGCACCAAGCGAAAATGTAGGCCATGCTGAGGTGAGACAGCCAGCTTTGGTTTATGCTGCCCGTCGTTGAGAAGACGGGGATGCCCCAGATGTGATAACGGGTATGTTCTATATATATGAGTTACCTTACACAGCACTGATTAATATTGGATCAATGCATTCATATGTTACATGCAATAAGACTGAGTCTTTAGGTGATATATTTGAGATAATTGCGAATGAGATGACTGTGGTAAGTCTGTTAGGGCAGTCCGTAGGAGTAAATAAGATCTTTAGGGAGGTACTCTTAGTAGTCCAAGGGGTTACCTTTTTAGCGGATTTGATAGAGCTGCCGTTCAGTGAGTTTGACTTAATCTTGGGTACGGATTGGCTGGTGAAACATTGAGCCACCTTGGATTGCGCTGCAAAGTGAATGGTGTTAAGAACGGCGGAGGATAAGGAAGTAGTGGTTATTGGTAAACGCCGGAACTATCTCTCGAACGTGATTTCAGAGTTAAGGGTTAAGAAGTTAGTGCAAAAAGGATGCGAAGCCTTTTTGGCTTATATTAGTGATACGGAGGCTCAGAGTGCTACTGTTAAGGAGTTGAGAATGGTTAGGGAATTTTCAGATTTTTTTCCCGAGGAGCTGCCTGGGTTGCCACCTAGCAGAGAAGTAGAATTTGGAATCAAGTTGTTACTTGGGACGGCTCCAGTGTCTATCACTCCTTATCGGATGGCACCAAAAGAGTTGGTAGAACTTAAGGCATAGATTCAGGAATTATTGGATCGAGGATTCATACGACCAAGTGTGTCTTCATGGGGAGCACCGGTGTTGTTCGTAAAGAAAAAGGATGGAACATTGCAAATGTGCATTGGCTATCGGCAGTTAAACAAGTTAACTATTAAAAACAAATACCCTCTACTGAGAATCGATGATCTTTTTGATCAGTTTAGGCGAGCTTCTACTTTGTCAAAGATTGATCTGCGTTCAGGATATCACCAATTGAGGGTTAAGGAGGCGGATGTCCATAAGACAACTTTCAGAACTCATTATGGGCACTACGAATTCTTGGTGATGCCATTTGGGCTGATGAACGCACCTGCCACTTTTTATGGATCTCATGAGTCGAGTTTTCCAACCCTACTTAGATCAGTTCATGGTAATCTTTATAGATGACATTCTAGTGTGCTCAAAAGATGAGGAGGAGCATGATTCACACTTAAGGATTGTGTTGAAGACTTTTAGGGAGAAGTAGTTGCATGCCAAATTCAGTAAGTGTGGATTTTGGCTAAGAAGGTTACTTTTCTAGGACATGTGGTGTCAGTCGAGGGGATTAAGGTGGATCCTTGAAAAATTGAAGCGGTGTTAGACTGGAAAACACCTAAGTCAGTATCAAAAATTAGAAGTTTTCTGGGGTTGGCGGGACACTATAAGTACTTTGTTGAGGGCTTTTCAGTAATTGCTGCACCCTTAATTAAGTTGTTGAGGAAAGGGGTACCGTTGGTTTAGACAGACAAGTAGTAAGAAAGTTTTGGAAAACTTAAGAAGGTTTTAACTGAGGCCCCTGTGTTGATTCAGCCAGTGCCTAGGAAGGAGTTTACGATTTATAGTGACGCGTCACAGGTGGGTTTATGATGTGTATTGATGCAAGAAGGAAAGGTGGTTGCGTATGCGTCATGGCAACTTAAGATTCACGAGGTGAACTACCTAACCCATGATTTGGAGATAGCTGCGCTAGTTTTCGCACTAAAGATATGCGTGCATTACTTATACGGGGAGAAGTGTATAATTCATTTAGACCACAAGAGTTTGAAGTACCTTATTACCCAAAAGGAGATAAGCCTTATGCATCATAGTTGGGTGGAATTATTGAAGGATTATGAATGTACGATTGAATACCGCCCTAACAAAGTGAATGTGGTAGCCAACCATTGTGTCATAGGGCTAAGTCAGACTTGAGGGCTATGGTTGCCTGATTAAGCTTGTTGGATGATGGTAGCTTGTTAGCTGAGCTTCAAGTGAAGCCAGTGTGGGTCAAGGAGATAAGGAGTAAGCAGTTGATGGATGAGACCTTGGGTGCTCGTCTTAGACAAGTAGAGAATGGGGAGACATCAGACTTTGGGATAAATAGTGAAAGAGTATTGTGTTTACCTGGGAGAATGTGTATACCTAAGGATAGTGATCTAAGACAGTCATTCTGTGGGAAGCACATAGCGGCTTCTATGCTATGCATCCTGGCGGGAACAAGACGTATCAGAATTTGCAGGAGCTTTATTGGTGGCCTAGACTTAAGTGTGAAGTTATGGAATTCGTAAGTAAGTGCTTGGTTTGTCAAAAGGTGAAGGCGGAGCGTCAGTTGCCTTCAGGATTGCTTCAACCAATAAAGATTCCACTTTGGAAGTGGGAAGGGATCACTATGGACTTTGTTAGTAGGCTACCCTTGACGCCTACTAAAAAAGATTCGATATGGGTTATAGTGGATCGGTTAACCAAGTCTGCCCATTTTGTACCGGTTCACACCGACTACTCATTGGAAAAGCTGGCTAGGTTGTATGTGGCGGAGATTGTAAGGTTGCATGGAGTGCTAGTGTCCATAATATCTGATAGGGACCCATGTTTCTCTTTGCGATTTTGGAAGAAGCTGCATGAGGCGTTATGTACTAGGTTGAACTTTAGTACAGCTTTCCACCCTCAAACTAATGGACAGTCGGAAAGGGTGATCCAAGTATTGGAATATATGTTGAGGGGATGCGTGATTGAGTTCTGAGGTGGTTTTGAGGACTATTTATCATTAGCCGAATTCGCGTACAATAATAGCTACCAAGTAAGCATTGGGATGGCTCCATACGAAGCACTGTATGGGCGAAGGTGTCAAACTCCAACATGTTGGATGGAGTTGGGCAAATGAAGGGTTTTGGGCCCTTAGTTAGTAGCCAATACTGAGGATAAGGTGAGATTGATCCGAGATCGGTTGAAGGAGACCTCGGATAGGCAGAAGTCGTATGTTGACCTTAAGCGTCGAGAGATAGAGTATGTAGTGGGGGACTTAGTTTTTCTTAAGGTCTCTCCATGGAAGAAGGTGTTAAGGTTTGGATGAAAGGGGAAGCTAAGCCTAAGGTTCATTGGGCCATATCGGGTTCTAAGGCAGATTGGGTCAGTCGCTTATCAGCTAGAATTACCTCCTGAACTAAGCCAGATCCATGATGTGTTTCATGTTTCCATTCTGAGATGGTATTGCTCAGATCTTTCACATGTCGTAGCAGTTGAAGAAATCAAGGTCATAACTTTCGAGGAAGAGCCCATACAAATAATTGGTCGAGATGTCAAAAAACTAAAAAGGAAGTCTGTTCCATTAGTCAAAGTGCTTTGGCGGAATCACAAAGCTGAGGAAGCTACTTTGGAACATGAGCAAACGATGCGGCGCCAATATCCTTAACTATTTGAATCAGGTAAAATTTAGACGATGAAATTTCTTTTAGGGGGATAGAGTTGTAATGCCCCAAAAATCCCGAAACCTAAAAATCCTAGAATCCCAAACTTTCTTTGTTTTCGGTGTTGATAAAAATTGTGTTTTATATTTCTAGGGGTAAATAAAATTATAATTTAATTATTAAATGGATCTTGTTGGCAAGTAGTTGGGATTTTAAATAAAGATAGGGGAAAATGACATCAAAAAGCCTTGTGGAAGAGTGGCTAAGTGACGCCACTTAGAGTGAAAGGAGGTGGCGTTAATAGCTAGCAAGGAGGTCCAAGGTTCGAATCCTAGCTTAGTGTTTTTAGAAGTTTAATTTTGGCCTTCTAGAAGGTTGGAAGTGGCGTGGAAAGGGACTCCAAGGGAAATGTTTAGGAGAGAAATTTCAGGAAAGGATCAAGGGGTTATCAGGGAGAAAAATGAGGGGATGAGAAGTGAGGAGCAAGTGGAGCCGAAATGGGAAATTAGGCTTGAGGAGTTCGGCCATAAGGGTTATCAATAGGTGCCGAATACAAGGGTATGAGGCTAATGTCAAAATCATTTTCTCACCATGTTGTCAGAAACCCTCTTCCTTAAAAGCCAAAAACCCTTTTGTTTTCTTCCTTGTAACACCTCAAACCCAGCCTAGACGTTATGACCGAATCCGACATTCCACATCGAAGAAGAAAAAAAAACATTTTATATTTTTAATCTTACTTAGTGTTGAAAAGGTAACTCCATCGTAGGTTAAAGTGAATGGAAGTTGAGCACCAGGTAGGAAACCGGAGAAGAGGAGGTGAGTCTAGCGGACTGCTTAAGTACCAAGCTCCTTTAGTATCCAATCCTAGACATGCACACCACCATTGCCACACCTTAACTTCGTGAATATTCTTAGGAAACCAATTTTTGAAGTGAAAAGTCAGTGCGGACAGGTATGGAATGAGCCGATTTGGTCAGCCTATCCACAATCACCCAAACTGAGTCTTTCTTTGTTGGTGTCCAGGGTAACCCACTCACGAAGTCCATGGTTACCTTTTCCCACTTCCAAAGTAGTATCTTTACTGGCTGCAAAAGTCCAGAAGGTAGTTGATGCTCAGCCTTCACTTACTGACATGTCAGACATTTCCCCACAAACTCTGTTACCTCTCGTTTGAGCCCAGGCCACCAATACAATTCTCGCAAGTCGTGATACAACTTCCTCCCTCCAGGATGCATAGCACAAAGTCCCCCATGAGCTTCCTAAAAAATTGACTGCCTCAAGTCAGAGTCCTTCGGAACACAAATTCTTCCTCGAAAACACAGAACTCTTTCACTATTCAACCCAAACTCAGAGGTTTCCGCTTTATTAACTTGCTAGAAACGAGCAACCAATGACTCATCCTTCAACTGCTTTTCCTTAATCTGATCCACCCAGGTTGGCCTTACTTGCAACTTAGCCAACAGACTCCCATCATCATACAGACTCAGACGAGTAAACATTGCTCTGAGATGAAATACAACTCTACGACTTAGAGCATCGGCTACCACATTAGCCTTACCTGGGTGGTACTCAATCGAGCAATCATAATCCTTAAGCAACTTTATCCATCTCCTTTGCCAAAGGTTCAGCTCCTTCTGAGTCAGCAAATACTTGAGACTCTTATGGTCTGTGTTTATAACACACCTCTCTCCGTACAAGTAATGTCTCCAAATCTTAAGTGCAAAGATTACTGCTGCCAATTCCAAATTGTGCGTAGGATAGTTTACTTCATGAGGCTTTAGCTATCGTGATGCGTAAGCAACCACCTTACCTTCCTGCATCAACACACAACCCAAACCTACGTGTGATGCATCACTGTACACAGCAAAATCCTTCCTAGACTCCGGCTGAATTAATACAGGTGCTTTCGTCAGAACTTTCTTCAACTTCTCAAAAGCTTCCTGCTGCTTCTCAGTCCAAACAAACGGTACTCCTTTCCTTTTGAGTTTCATCAAAGGTGCTGCCATCACAGAAAAACTTTCCACAAACCTTCTGTAGTATCCTGCCAACCTTAGGAAACTCCAAATTTTCGACACTGACCCAGGTGGTTTCCATTCCAAAATTGCTTCAATCTTTCGAGGGTCCACCTTAATCCCCTCGGTAGAGACAACATGTCCTAAGAAGGTTACCTCCCTCAACCAGAATTCACACTTGCTGAATTTTGCGTAAAGTTCCTTCTCCCTCAACACCTGCAACACAATGCAGAGATGCTCATCATGGCTCACTTCAGTTTCAAAATATACCAGAATATCATCAATAAAGACGACTACGAATCGATCCAAAAAGGGTTGGAATACACGATTCATCAGATCTAAATGGCATAACCAGGAACTCGTAATGACCACACCGGGTCCTGAATGCCGTCTTGTGAATACCTGCCTCCTTGACCCTCAACTGATGATATCCAGATCGAAGATCGATCTTGGAAAATACAGAAGCTCCTCTAAGTTGGTCAAACAGATCGTCAATTCTTGGCAGAGGGTACTTATTCTTAATCGTCAGTTTGTTCAACTGGCGATAATCAATACACATGCGCATTGTCCCATCCTTCTTTTTCACTAATAGCACCGGTGCTCCCCATGGAGACACACTTGGCCTAATAAAGCCCCTATCCAACAACTCTTGAGTCTGAGCTTTCAGTGCCACCAACTCCTTCGGTGCCATCCTATAAGGTGTGATGGACACTGGTGCTGTTCCAGGTAGTAAGTCATTCCAAACTCGACTTCTCGGTTCGGAGGCAATCCCGGAAGCTCCTCTATAAAAACATCTTGGAATTCCTTAATGGTTCTAACCTTATCCACCACCAGTCCCTCAGTCTTCGACTGACTTACAACTGCCAAATAAGCCTCACAACCCTTACAAATCCACTTTTCGGCTCTCAATGCCTACACCACAGTGAACAAATAATCCCTTCGTTCACCTATCACCATAACCTCTTCACCTTCTGCGGTCCTTAACACCATTTGCTTAGCCGCACAATCCAGATTCGCCTCATGCTTAACTAGCCAGTCCATTCCTAGAATGAGGTCGAATTCTTCGAACGGTAACTCCATCAAGTCTCCAGAGAAAATCCTCCCTTGAGTTTCTAAAGGCACGTCTCTATACAGTTTGTCTACCCTAACCGAGTGACCCAAAGGACTTAGTACCGATACCCCACTCATAGTCTCCTCAGAGTGCACACCCAACGACCCATATATGGCACATGCAACATACGAATGAGTAGACCCAATATCTATGAAAGCAGTGTATGGCATGCTATAAATAAAAAACGTACCAGTTATGACGTCAGGTGCATCACCCTCCTCTCGACGACGAGCTACATACACCAACACTGGTTGTCGAGCCTCAGCATTTCTGGCACCCCTGCCAGGTGCTCCTCAACCTCGGCCATTTCCATTACCACCCCTACCTTGTCCACATCCTCTCAGTGGTTGCAGTCCACCTCTTACTGGTTGAACAACCCTCTGTTCTGCAATTGGAATTTGAGCTGTTTTCTGTGGACAGTCCCTAACTCTATGCTCCATAAATCAACACCGGAAACAAGCACCAGAACGTTTCCTACACTTGCCCAGATGTACCTTACCACAGTCCCCACAGACCTGCGGTCTAACAACATTCACTAGAACTGCTCGAACTGGCTTCTCTACTCTAGCTCTTTTAATGTTCCTATTTACACCACCCAAAGGTCCCGAATCCCTCCTAAAACGGTTTCGATCCTTCTCACGATTCTACCTTTCAGCACGCTTCGCCTTCTCGGCTATCTTAGCTTTCTCTACCAACGCAACAAAGTCACGCTCCCTCTGCGGAGCAATCAGCACCCTAAGCTCATCTCTAAGACCATCCTCGAAGCGCACACTACGTTCATACTCCGTAGTGACTATCCCAATGGCATACCGGCTCAGCCTCAAAAACTCAGCCTCATACTCAACGACCGTCTTATCCCCTTGAACCAGATTCAGAAATTCTTTCCTGTGAGCGTCCACATAACTTGTCCCAACATATTTTCCCTTGAAGGCCGTCTTAAACAGCTCCCAATTTACCCTGTCAGCTGGGGTCCCATCTCTCATAGTCAGCCACCACTGGTAACCTCATCTCGCAACAATGATACGGCTCCCTTCAATTTCTTCTCTACGGAACAATCCAAGTCATCCATAATCCATTCCGTGGCCTCCAACCAATATTCTGCCACGTTCAGGGCTACACCAGACACACCCCTAAAGATTTCTGCTCTATTAGCCCGGAGTCGCTCAGAAATAGATCCTCAAATTCCATTACCAGTACTTGCCCCAGCAACCCTCTCCAGTACACGAAACATCGCCTGAGATAGAGCGTCATCCCTGGCACCTCGATCGTGAGACTCCACTTCTGTTGTTGGGGGTACCGGTGCATCTGCTGCCGGTATATGTCCTGAAGATGAAGATCTAGCCCGTGCACTACCTCGGCCACGTCCACGGCCCCTTCCACGAGCTAATCTCGTACTCATATCGTATTATCTAATTACGAATATTATGCATCAGTTAAATATTTTAATATTTATTACAGATGTTTTATGAATCAGACAGTAGTTCAGAATTTTTTTCGCGGAATTGAAGTCTAGCTACAGTCTCAGTCTCTTATCAAATGTTTCCTACGTTTTTAGTATCGTCCCAACTAGAGTATCCTAGTAGAGTTTCAATACAGCTATATAATTCAGAGAAAAATATCCAGAAAAGTTCAGAATAGTACTTACAGACTTGGGCCGGAGATTCAGGATGTCAACTTCTAAAGATCCAGATTTTAAAAATCGAGTTTCGTAACTTTGTAAAAATTTTATTTTCGAAAACCCTTGTTTTTATAAACCCATTCCACAGCCGAGTTGTTGCAACTGGGCTCTGATACCACTAAATGTAACACCCCAAACCCGGCCTAGACGTTATGACCGAATCCGACGTGCCACATCGAAGAAGAAAAAAAAACATTTTATATTTTTAATCTTACTTAGTGTTGAAAAGGTAACTCCATAGTAGGTTAAAGTGAATAGAAGTTGAGCACCAGGTAGGAAACCGGAGAAGAGGAGGTGAGTCCAGCGGACTGCTTAAGTACCAAGCTCCCTTAGGATCCAATCCTAGACATGCACACCACCATTGCCACACCTTAAATTCGTGAATATTCTTAGGAAACCAATTCGATTAAGCCTAGTTTTTAGAAAAATGATTAAGTTTGGAAAACGTTTCTGTTGTGGAAGTCTTGCTTATTGTCGTGATATTTTGAAATCAATTACCATTTTGAAAATGCGCCCTA
Source organism: Gossypium hirsutum (assembly GCF_007990345.1). NCBI lineage: Eukaryota > Viridiplantae > Streptophyta > Magnoliopsida > Malvales > Malvaceae > Gossypium > Gossypium hirsutum. The sequence continues at coordinate 51,840,026 of NC_053426.1, read as the reverse complement.
ATGCTAATCAGTTTCAGCGATTAATATATCTGTTCTAAAAATAAATATATTAAAACAATTTAAATAAATAGAGCGGCCTTATTACAACTTAAAAACCCAAATCATAAAAGTAAATGAAAAGATGTCCAATTCCCAAAAGGAAACCGAAATTTGCAGAACATGTGGCCACTCTGAATCCCTCACAGCTCCAAGTCCACTATGGTTGGGGATTACCTGCATGGATGGAAATAAGGGGTGAGTTTGGGAACTTAGTGTGTAAAATTACCCAACCATAGCCCAAATCAACTCAAACCACAGAAACAAATTAAACTGGGCCTTAGCCCTATGCAGAATTCAGAATGAAGCCCATAGGCCCATAACAGATACAGAACAGATATTTGATGTATGCAAAACCCAACCCATATCCAACCTTACGCCATGTGGGGAGACTACTCGACCTACCCATCCGCTACACGCCATAGAATTTGCAGCATGGCTACCAAAACAAATATTGTGACTGAGTCACCAGATACAGATATTGTGGCAGAGCCACCAGAACAGATATTTGTGGCAGAGCCACCAGTAAACTCCCTCCATCAATATAACTCGTATCCCATGCAACAGATATACATGTCATGGCATACATCACACAGAATCAGAATATCATACATTTCAGTCACAACTAACCCTAGGGGTATAATGGTCATTTTACGCCTATGGGTATTATGGTAATTTCCATACATGAGGGTATTCTAGTAATTTAACTATTTTAGGATTTTCTTGCATATCATAGCCATTTATGAACTAACAGAAACACTTACTGAGTGTTCTTACTGTTGGCCCTGTTGGCCCATTAAGCCCAAAAATATCGAAATGCGTGAAATCGCGCATGCTGCATTTTATCACTTTAGATTACCGAATATGCTAATCCATCTCTCTTACGAGCACTCGCACACTCACAAGTTCACAAATTACCGGCTTTTCGGCATTTCGGCTTTTCAGTTTTTGCCAATCTAATCTATTAGAGGGTGTCAGTTACACACCTGATTTATGACGGTACGTTGGCGAGATCCACACACGAACTGCCTACAATTGGATTACTAACATGTTAATCTAAATATCGAAATCAAACTACGTATTTAACCCCTTATCATATTCGGCCAACACAGCCTTAGATCCTAGAGTTCTTTACCTTTTTGCTAAAATATGGGTTAGATCCAAAGATCCAACCGAAACAGTCTTCAAGCCCTTTTTGCTGTACGCCCTCTTGTCCTCTTGTCTATGCTAACTCTTACACAACCAAAAAGAAAGAGGCACAAAACCCTTAGTCCAAAACGCTAGCCACCCTTAGGGGTTTTAGCTTTTCTTAATTCCCGAAATAAGGAATTAGGTTCGAAAACTTACCACTGGTTCCTTCAGTCAATGATTCCACCTTAGTTCCTATTTGATTTTGATGTAGATCTAATCCCCAAACCTTAGTAGAAATCAAACCTTTATGGTCTTCAGATTCGGCTATATCCCTAAAAGTATGGAGTTTTCGACTTTTTGTACTGTGTAGAGGAAGATGGAAATGGGAGTTTTGTTGTGGTCTTGTCGACAAAAACTTGGGGTTCAGAGGATTAGAGAATCGATCAAAAATATGGAGAAAAGTAAGAGCGTTTGGCTAGGAGAAATTAGCACTGAAGAAATATGGGCTTTCGAGATTTCAGCTTTTGTGATATTCGGCTATAAGGCTTAAAAACGAATTGTAAGAAAGTGGTGTGGAGTAGAATGGTAGAAGGATTCGGCTATGAAGGAAAAGAGGAGGAGAAAGTAGATGAAGAGAAAAAAACAAAAGAAGAGAAGAGGAGGAAGAATGGTCAGAAAACGGCACAACTTACCCCAAATGCCGAATTTATACTTGGCATTTGACCTAGCCGAAATTTGCCCCCTAAAGAAACCCTTGGTCGGCCAACTCTTGCTCCTCAAGAGTCCACCATTTGGCCAATACTGCTCTCCCTAATCAGCTCCTAAATCTTCTCCCTTATCCCTTCCTTACTCAATCTCCTGAGCAGCTCAAACACCACCTGACAGACTTTTACTTGAGTTCCATTACTTACCATTCCTACTCATAAAAAAATTTCCCTTAATATGTTCTTATTGTGACTTGAACCTCAGTTCCCCTAGCCATCCACACACCACTTTTATAGCCTTCCCAGTGGCGTCACATGCCACCTTGCCACATGCTTCCTTGTGATTTATTTTACCCAATAAATAATTAAAAGCCTAGTTTACTAGAACCCCTTTTTCTTGTGGAATTAAAATTAATTAAAATTACCGGATTTTAACTTAAACTTGGGCCTTCTAGAGACCCACTAACATAGTTAGACCTATGCCAAACAGTCAAAACACAGAAATTCTAAATTTTGCCAAAATTCACAAAATTCTCGAAAATCCTAAAAATTAGGGTGTTACACTCCTTTTCTTTCTGTCGATTTCTCTAAAATTCGAAAACCCTTGTTCTCCTTTTTATTTTCCTTGTGCCGATTTCTTTATTTCACTTTTGGGTTTAGCTGATTCTTCTTCCTCTCTCCCTTGGTGCCGAATAAGCAATTGTTTCCATTCAAATCTCTAGAGCCGAATACTCTTTGACTGAATCTAGTATAAGTGTCACTCTCCCAATCGGTTTTCTTTGCTAAGTATCGAATATTGTCCCTCACTCTTTCTAATCAACTGTGGTAGGGAATTAGTATCGGATCTCGGATCTTAGCTCATTGCCGAATTTCTCCTTAGGTGTTGCGGTATTGGTAAGTATTCCTCTCCCATTGGCTAAGGTGGCCAAATGTTCATAGTTAAGGTAAGGGGACTTGTGTTGGATATGATTCATCTATTATTCTGGTTTTAATGGGTAAGATTAATGCAGAACTAGGGAGTACGTGATCAAGGAAAGCTATTAAGGATTGGTGTTCAAGGTAAGGTTAAGGTGAGGTTTCAGTTTTTGGGTAGAATATAGATTAAACATAATATTAATGGAAGGGTGATATCATTGTAGGTTGGTGACTAAGGGAATCGCAGCACGCTTGCTTACCAGGTGTGTACATACACTGCCCACACACTATGAATCAGTAAAAGCCGAAATGCCGAAAAGCCGAAAGTTTGGCTACAGTAGCCTTGCGAGTGCGCGAACACTTGTAAGGGGGAGACCAATAAGTTGCCTGAGACCCACGGGTGATTTCGTGGACTTGGGTTGTGATTTGGCCATACGGGCCAGAATGGGCTAAATGGGCCCGATGGGCTATTGGGACCATAATAGGCAAAAACTGAATATTGATGCTATGTGATAGGAATTTGTATGTGAGCATGAATATAAATGTGACTGGGCCTAACGGGCCATATAAATGTGATTTGGGCCTAATGGGCCATATACAAGTGATTTGGCCTAATAGGCCATATGAATATGATTGGGCTTAATGGGCCAGATACAAGTATGTGAATTTGTTTGGGCATTGTAAGGGGTTTTGGGCCTAGTATATGATAACTACATTAGACTTAATTAATATATTGCGACCGTGGACAAGTCGAATGGTTAAGGTGTGGCAACGGGTATATACATGTCTAGGACTAGATTTAGGGAGAGCTTGGTACTTAAGTGGTCTTAATGACCCACCTCCTTTTCTCTGGAATCCTACCGGTGTATAGTATTCGTTCGTCTTAGCTCGCAGGACTTGTTAACGAGTTAAGGTAAGTGAAAACCATAATTAAGGGACAATTACTGAAATGCCCCTAAGGGCGAAAATGACCAAAATACCCCTAGATGTTCAATGTAAGTTTTATGGATGTGACATGCATACAAATGATGTTCTGTTTAGGTTACATATGGGGTGGGAACTATGGAATGGAGGAAGTATATGAGGATCGTATGGTTGCCTGATAATCGTGGATCCACCGACTGCTTTTAAAGCCCAATATATAAATGAAGGTAGTTCTGCAACCGAGCTACCATTGGTGTGTGGGTTGGGTGGGTCGATATTTATATCCCCGCATGGTGTGACAAGGGACAGAGCTGGTGTGTAGCGGATGGATAATTTGGATGGGATTGCATTGCAAGTTTGATGATTTCTCTTTGAATGCTTGTTTTTCATCGAGGGTTGTACACACTGAGTTTGTTTTATTTTATTTTCAGGTGATGCTAAGTAGAAGGTTCGATGTTTGGAGGGACTCTAGATGGCCGGATAGTAAGATAATTCGGACTTGGTTTTTTTAAGCATTTAAGTTTTTATTTCTTTTTAAGTGTGTTCAGATTAGATTGTAATAAGGTTTTCATTATGTTCTTATTACTTGAATTACTATTTTTATTGTCATTGTAATTATAAGAAGTTGAACATGGTTTCTTAAACTATAGTATGTCTTTTCTACGTTCCTGCAACTAAATTTTTAAATGACATGTTTTCATCAAATCTTATCTTTCAAACAAGTGATTGAAAGGAGTTTATTTTTAAGATGTTCTTTTATTTTAAGAAGGGTTATCAATGAAAACATGGTTTTCGCTAAAACACTTCAATGTGACATGCCGAGTTCGGCCATAACGTCCGGGCCTGGTTTAGGGTGTTACAACTAGGCTGTGCCAATCCTGTAAGGTATACCAACTTATGCCACATAGCCAAGTCACACACCCAAGATTGAGGCCATGTGGAGCATACTAGCTTGTTTTCAAATTCAACATTAGGGGACACACGGCCGTGTAACATGACCATGTTTCACACATCGCAACACATACTCGTATCTCTGCCCATGTGGACAAAAATAGGCTATTTACCAAGCCATCTTGCCACCCATTTTGTGTAACGCCCTAATTTTTGGGTTTTCTATGTTTCTGTGATTTTTAAAATTTGTGTGTGTTCTGGTTGGTTAATATATATATTTTAGTAGGTTAGTGGGCCTTTGGAAGGCCCAAACTTAAGTTAAATCCGTTGTAGTCTTCGGAATTTTAATTTTATGAGCAGGTGATGCAATTGGCGTTTGGGCTTTTAAGAGTAAAGGGGTAAAAGATGACACAAAAAGGGGTATGGTGTAGTGGCAAGGTGCCGCCACTTAGGTGACAAGGAAGTGACGCCATAGAGGAAGCAAGGGGTCCAAGGTTCAAGTCTTGGCTCTTGCAATATATTTTGGTTTTTCTTTTCAATAAATCTGGAAGCAAGTAGGTGCGCTTTAAAGTTTAATGTGTTGGATTTATGATACAAATGAGTTGATGGCCTAGTGGTGGGTGCGTGAGTTGGCATGTGAGAGGACTTTGGTTCAAATCCCTTGGCACGCAAAGGTTGATTATTTTGCTATGTTGGGAGGGCAAGAGTTAGCGTTGGTTTTAAACTCTGGTGATGGAGGGATCCCACATCGGGAAGCTAACATAAGAGTAGATGGAGAGCTAGCTTTAAATAGAGCAAACCATGAGGAGAGTAGGCATACCCTTCTTGGTTGATCCCTTTTGCTTTGTGACATGTTCGTTGGGGTTGGGCGTCAGCTAAGAGTGTTTGGAGCGCGGATTAACTGCAGTCTCCTAACAGGTGTGTATTTCTCATTACTCTAGCAGTAGGACGGCTATTTCGAGCCATGATGGGCTGAAATGGGCCATGTGGTCCCAATGGGTCCGTAGGCCCAAGTAGATAAGTTGTAGAATTACCGAAATACCCCTGTAAGGTAGGATTATCGAAATACCCCTGTAGGGTAGAATTACCGAAATACCCCTGCAGGATAGAATTACCGAAATACCCTTGTAGGGTAGAAATATCGAAATACCCTTGTAGGGCAGAATTACCGAGATACCCTTGTGGGGTAAAATTACCATTTTGCCCCTAGGGTGTTAAATGACTATTTTGCCCCTCGTGAGTAAATGACTAACTTGTGTGATGATTGGGTTAGTTGATGTGGATTAATGTTAGTTATTGTTAATTCGTAAGTCTAATGTGTTAGTGATCGATTGTGGGATTATCGCGTGGGAGATATCGTCATCAATCGTCATCAACCAGGTGTGTAAACGACACCCTCCCTTAGATTGAATCGGGAAAATCCGAAATACCGAAACATTGGTATTTTGTGAACTCGCGAGCGTGCGAGCGCTCGTGACACAGTTGTAAATGAATATGGTGCATTTGGATGATTAGAGTGCAGAGTGTGCATTTTCGTGCACAACGGTATTTTTGGGCTTAATGGGCTGAAAATGGGCTAATGGGCCAACGGGTCCACTTTGGTAAAAAGACGAGGTAAGTACTTCTGTTTACTTGGTAAACGTTAGGATGAGCATGAAACCTTAGCAATAGGTAATAATTACTGAAATACCCTTATGCATGCAAAATTACGATTTTACCCTTAGGGTTATTTTTTCTGAAAAGCAAAATGTTCTGTTTCTGTATACGTATTGTGACAGCCCTAAAATGACCCTAGTCGGAAAGCGATTTCGGGACCGCTAAACCGAGTCACCAAATTATTTGAATGTGATATTTATTGTCTAAAATATGTGATTATGAAGGTGTGAAAGTTTTAGACTTCGATTTAGTAAATTGTATGTGAATTTAGTCAAAAGGACTTATGGGTGACATTTTTGAAATGTGATAGGCTAATCTACAAGGACCTAATAGTGCATGTAATCAAAAGGGAGGACTTGCATGTCAATTTTCCCCCCTAATATGTAGTGGCCGGCCATGAGCATGGGTGGACAAGATGTTATGGCTAAAAACATGTCATAAACATGTTGGGGTAATGCATTATGTAAGGATTAATAAAATAAAGAGCATGGGCAATAAAATATTAGTGTTAGTAGGATGAGAAACAAAAAAAAAGAAAGGATGTGTGTGATTGTCCCCCTATTGTCGTGAGTGGAAGAAAAGAAAACAAAAAAAAAGTGTTCATCCTTTGGTTCATCCTTGGCCGAAAATTCTAAGGAGGAAGGAAGGAGTTCTTGCTTCATGTTTGGTTTGGAAGAGGATTAGGAGGAGGTTCAGCCATACTTGTATCTAGATTAAGGTATGTTGATGTTGTGCCATGAGATTCATGCATATTTTTAGTTGCTAGCTTGAGTTCTAATTAGCCATGGTTCAAATCTTTGCTATGTCATGGGGATGATATTCGGCCAAGGTGGATTTTGTGTTAATGTCATTGCATGCTAAATGTGAAGCTTGTTAATGATACATGTGATGGTGGATTGATTAACTCTTGGATTTTCTTTTTAGCATTTTTGAGTGAGACATTAAGTTCTTTGTTTAACCATGATCAAAATTGAAATGGTAAGGTGTTGTGATGTATTCGGCCATGGTATATCCATAAGTATGATTTATGCTTATTGCATGGTAGGTAAGATTTGTGTTTTGGATTTATGTTTATGTTTGGTTATAATTAACCTTGTGATTCGGCTCTTACACATATATATATGTTTGCACATGATGTATTGGCATGACATATATAATATCTCAAGGTATATATTTTCATATGATGGTGTTTCGGTTATGGAGTAAATGATGGATGCGTATTGAGTTATAATATGTAATGCATTAGTTAGTAAAATGTATGCCATTTGTGTGTGGTATTAAGTATATAATTGGCCTCAATATAAACATGCATATTCGGCCACATGAATGAGTACATAGGTTGATGGGTTTGTTCGGCCATAGGTAAGCATATTGAAGGATTTATCTTGACTTAGAAAATTTGGGTAAGGAGAATACTAACTAATGTGTTGAGTTTGATTCATGATTCCGTACATATGTGACTTTGATGTCTAATGAATTATATATGGGCTAAGTACCTTGAGTTCCTCTTTTCGATGCTCAAATGATTAAATCAATTTATTTGTTAAATTAAGCTCAAGAGCAAAGGGGAACTAAATCCGATAAAGGGAAGGAAAAAGTGGTCGAATAGCCATCGAAATCGTTCGACAACATCCGAGGTAAGTTTTCGAGTAATGGAACTTAGATTATGATTTGATTAGATCATATTTTAAGCAAATCAAAATCATGCTCTTTGTATGTGGCTATTGAGCCGAAATTGCAAGAGTGATAAGTGTCTTGTGTTTGAATTTTGCTAATGAAAATGAAATACAAATGTGTCATGATTTATTGTTAAATGTGCATGGTTATTCGAATGATGTCCGGGCTAAGTCCCGAAGGCTTTGTGCTAAGTGACCATATCCGGACTAAGTTCCAAAGGCATTTGTGCGAGTTACTAATTCCGAGCTAAGCCCGAAGGCATTGGTGCGAGTTACTAAATCCGGGTTAAGTCCCGAAGGCATTTGTGCGAGTTACTATAACCGGGCTATGTCCCGAAGGCATTTGAACGAGTAGCTATATCCGGTTAAATTCTGAAGGTACGTGATTTGGGAATGAACGATCTTGCTGTAAAAATTTCAGTTAATACGCTTGTAACATCCCAACATTGAGGTATGTTTCGTATGTGCTTTGAATTAGTTGGGCCCTTACAAATAAGTATTCGCTCAGTTGATAAATGAGCTACCGGCCTTTGGCTAAGTTGATGTTTGTGTATGAATATAAGGGTTGGTAATGTGAAGTAAGTATGATATTGAAAATTTGTGCATATGAAATTATCTGTTTAGCTACATGAATGCTATACTTTGGTTGTGTCTAAATTCTTTGCTCAAAACTTACTAAGCATTTAATGCTTACTCCGTTTCTTTGATTCTCTGTTTTATAGATTTTGGTTCTTCAGCTATCGGACTCGGGATTTTGAAGTTGAAGTCGCCCACACTATCAAAGCTCATTTTGGTATACTTTTGGTTGAACTTTGAAATGGCATGTATAGGACTACCCTTTTTGTTGTGGGTCATGGACCCTTTGGATTTGTATAATTTTGGATAGCCATGCAAAAATGGCTTATATATGTTTGAGCATAATGTTATAATCATTTGGTATGGATATGGTTATTGAGAGGTGTGGATATGCTTAACAAGGATTGGCCATGGGAATGGTTAATCACTATCATAATTTGTGCTATTTATGCTAAAAGGGCTAGTTGAATCATGGAAACTATGAAATAGGTAAAGTCTACCTTAAAGGCAGATGCTGACAGCAGCAGTGATGTAGATTTGGAAAATCACTAAAAATATTAGGAATGGAATTAAATAGTGAATAAATTATGTAAACGAACCTTGGTGAACCTATTTTCATAGGACAGTAATGAAATGATCATATGAATAGTATGTTAAGAGATATTCAGGTTTTCGTGAGATAGGGCCAGAACGGTTTCTGGATTCCCTGTTCCGACTTTGGAAATTCATTATAAATTAACCAGAGATAATTAGAAGTCATTCCATATATGCATAGATTCCTTTTTGAGTCTAGTTTCTATAGAAACAAACGGAATCAGTATTGAAGCCTTTTACAGGGAGATATCCAAGTCGTAATGTGAAAAGGTCAGTGTAGTCGATCCCTGTAACATGGGAGAATTTGACTAATAAACTGTACTAATTGGCCCGACCAAAAATTGTAGAAAAAAATTTGTAGATGCATATATAAGTCTAGTTTCAGGGAAAAATTACAAAACTGATTTTCGAGTTGTGAAACTCAAGATATGATTTTTAAGGTGACAGTGACGCAGTTAGCCAGCTTGCCTGGAAAATTTAAAATGGATTGTGCAAAGAAGTGATTTAAGTCTGCAAACCCCTCGTGTCCGACTCCGGCGACGGACTCGGGTACGGGGTGTTACAATTTTATTGGTATCAGAGCTACGGTTTAGTCGATTCTAGGACTACCGTAATGCGTTGGGTCTAGCTATACATGCCATTTTATGTGATTATTTGATAGTGTGGTGATTTCTGACATTTGCAAATGTGTTTATTTATAGTAATTGATCCCGATCCCGACCGAGCGGTAGCTGATGATCTTGAGAGTGTAGCGCCTGCTCCCGCACAAGGGACAGCTCCGGCGGACTCTCATCCTATTGCTAGTAATCCGAATGATGAGGCTAGACAAGCTTTCTATAGCGTGATGAATGATTGGTTCAACCAATACATTCGAACTAATACGGCTGTTCCACAACCTCCATTCCCGACAAATACCACCCCCGCACCTGCAATACCTCTTGTAACGGACCAAATAAGGTCAAATAAGCCCCCAGTTGACAGAATCCGAAAACACGGGGCTACTGAATTTAAAGCTACGGACAGCGATGATGCCGAGCAAGCTGAATTTTGGTTGGACAACACTATCCGGGTACTCGACGAGCTATCTTGCACACCCGATGAGTGCCTAAAGTGTACTATCTCCTTGCTACATGATTCTGCCTACTATTGGTGGAATACATTGACTTCTGTTATGCCTAGAGAGCAAGTAACTTGGGAATTCTTCCAAACCGAGTTTTGAAAGAAGTATATCAGTCGGAGATTCATTGACCAAAAACGGAAGGAATTTCTTGAACTCAAACAAGGTTCCATGTCGGTTACCGACTATGAACGAAAATTTGTGAGGCTTAGCCGGTATGCGCGAGAATGCATTTCTTCAGAAGCTGTGATGTGTAAACGTTTCGAAGATGGACTGAATGATGACATAAAGCTGTATGTTGGCATGTTAGAAATCCGAGAATTTGTGGTACTTGTCGAGCGAGCTTGTAAAGCCGAGGAGCTCAGTATGGAGAAAAGAAAAGCTGAGGTGGGAGCAAGGGAGTTTCGTAAGAGGTCTTCGGGGAAGCCCTTCCCATAGTCATCGAAGAAATTTAGAGATGGCTTAGGCCGGTCTAGAGACACTTCAGGCTTTTCTAGACGAGATCGCGATCGACCCCTTTCGAGTGCACGAGTCACTTCGGTCGCCAGTGTGGGAAATGATCGTCGAGATAGAACGGAGTGCCAGTATTGTGGCAAATGGCATTCTGGAAGTTGTAGATTCCATGACCGCTCCTGCTACAAGTGCAGGTCAGTTGACCACTTTATCAAAGATTGCCCGAGATTGTCTGAACAGAATGTAAATCAGAGTGGGAAACCGGGTGCTACCACTGCTCGAGGTAGACCATCCAGAAATACGGGCAATGCTAGTGGTGGTCAGAGAGGATCTAGAGATGCTGCGACCAGATCTGAGGCTCGTGCTCCTGCTAGGGCCTATGCTATACGCGCACGCGAGGATGCTTCCTCTCCAGATGTTATTACCGGTACTTTTACTCTCTTTGATACTAATGTGATTGCTTTGATTGACCCTGGTTCTACTCATTCTTATATATGCGAAACCTTAGCATCCAGTAAGACTTTACCTATTGAGTCTACTGAGTTCGTAATTCGGGTGTCAAATCCCTTGGGTCGTTACGTGCTTATCGACAAAGTGTGTAAGAAATGCCCCCTAGTAATCCGAGATTCCTGTTTTCAGGCGGACTTGATGCTTTTGCTGTTTGATGAATTTGATGTTATTCTTGGTTTGGATTGGTTGACCGTGCATGATGCGGTTGTGAATTGCAAAAGCAAGACTATTGATTTGAGGTGCGCAAATAACGAGATAATCTGAGTTGAGTCTACGGACTTAAAGGGGTTGCCAGCTGTAATATCAGCAATGTTGGCCCAGAAATATGTAAGAAAAGGGTGCGAAGCATACCTTGCGTATGTACTTGATGACAAAGAATTAGAAAAGAAACCCGAATCTGTGCCAGTGGTTTGTGAATACCCGGATGTTTTTCCTGAAGAATTACCGGGTTTACCACCTGTTCGGAAGGTAGAGTTTGGTATTGAGCTTGTACCTGGAACTACGCCAATTTCGATAGCTCCGTATCGTATGGCACCAACCGAGTTAAAAGAATTAAAAGCTCAATTGCAAGAGTTGACGGATAGAGGTTTCGCTCGACCAAGTTTCTCACCTTGGGGTGCACCAGTATTATTCGTGAAAAAGAAGGACGGAACCAGTATTTGGACCAGTTCGTAGTTGTGTTCATTGACGACATCTTGGTCTATTCTAGAGATGAGACCGAACATACTGAGCACCTGAGATTAGTGTTGCAAATTTTACGGGATAAGCAGTTATATGCTAAGTTCAGTAAGTGTGAGTTCTGGTTAAAAGAGGTTAGCTTCTTGGGTCATGTGGTATCCGCATCGGGTATTCGAGTTGACCCTAGCAAAATTTTAGCCATACTTAACTGGAAGCCTCCGAGAAATATTACTGAGGTTCAGAGCTTTTTGGGACTCGCCGGTTACTACCGACGGTTTGTAAAAGGTTTCTCGATGATAGCCACACCCATGACGAAGCTACTTCAAAAAGATATTAAGTTCGAATGGACGGAAAAATGCCAAAAAAGTTTTGATCAACTGAAAACTTATTTGACTGAAGCCCCAATTTTAGTGCAGCCCGAATCAGGCAAAGAGTTTGTCATCTATAGTGACGCCTCCCTACTAGGTTAGGTTGCGTGTTGATGCAAGAAGGTCGAGTTGTGGCCTATGCGTCGAGACAATTAAAGCCACATGAGAAAAATTATCCGACCCATGATCTCGAATTAGCTGCCATCGTATTCGCCTTGAAAATATGGCGACATTACTTATTTGGTGAGAAGTGCCATGTATTTTCGGATCACAAAAGTCTCAAATATTTGATGACTCAAAGAGACTTAAATCTGTGACAAAGACGTTGGCTTGAGTTGTTGAAAGATTATGAGCTTGTCATTGATTACCACCCGGGAAAGGCTAATGTGGTTGCGGACGCCTTAAGCCGAAAATCACTGTTTGCTTTACGAGCAATGAATGTACACTTGTCTGTTCTACCCGACAATGTGTTAGTAGCTGAGTTAAAGGCCAAACCATTATTGATTCATCAAATTCGTGAAGCTCAGAAAGTCGACGATGAATTGGTTGCAAAACGGGCTGAATGTGTTCCGAATATAGAATCTGAATTTCAAATTGATGATGACGATTGTTTGAGGTTCAGAAGTCGGTTGTGTGTTCCAAGAAATTCAGAACTCATTTCGATGATTCTGAACGAAGCCCATTGTAGCCGAATGTCAATTCACCCGGGGAGTACGAAAATGTACAACGATCTAAGACGTCAGTTTTGGTGGCATGGTATGAAACGAGACATTTTCGATTTTGTTTCGAAGTGTTTAATATGTCAGCAAGTAAAGGCGGAACATCAAGTGCCTACGGGTTTACTTCAGCCGATCATGATACCTGAATGGAAATGGGATCGAGTCACGATGGATTTTGTGTCTGGGTTGCCACCGTCGACAAGTAAGAAAGATGCGATTTGGGTTGTTGTTGATAGACTAGTTGAATTGTATATTTCTCAGATTGTGAGATTACACGGGGTACCTATTTCTATCGTGTCGGATAGAGATCCGAGATTCACCTCGCGATTTTGGAAGAAATTGCAAGAAGCTTTGGGTACCAAGCTGCATTTTAGCACCGCTTTTCATCCACAAACCGATGGTCAATCCGAGCGGATAATTCAGATACTTGAGGATATGTTGAGATGTTGCATCCTCGAGTTTAGTGGTTCATGGGAACGGTATTTACCTTTGATTGAATTCGCTTACAACAATAGTTTTCAATCAAGTATTAAGATGGCACCTTACGAGGCCTTGTACGGGCGTAAATGCCGTACACCATTGTTTTGGACCGAGCTCGGTAAAAGTAAAATTTTCGGAGTGGATTTGATTAAAGATGCTGAACAGAAAGTAAGAATAATTTGTGAAAGTCTGAAGGTAGCATCAGATCGTCAGAAGTCGTATGCGGATTTAAAACGAAGAGATATTGAGTATCAAGTGGGAGACAAAGTGTTTCTTAAGGTCTTGCCTTGGAAAAAGATACTCAGATTTGGCCGTAAGGGCAAATTGAGTCCGAGATTCATTGGGCCGTATGAGATCTCCGAACGAGTTGGCCCAGTTGCATATAGGTTGCTTTTACCCCCTGAACTCGAAAGAATCCACAACGTTTTTCATGTTTCGATGCTTCGACGTTACAGATCCGATCCTTCGCACGTAATAAACCCCTCCGAGGTTGAAATTCAAGCCGATATGAGTTATGAGGAAGAACCGATTCGTATCCTAGCTCGTGAAGTGAAAGAGTTGCGGAACAAAAGGGTTCCGATAGTGAACGTGTTATGGCTCAAACACGGGATTGAAGAAGCTACTTGGGAACCCGAGAACTCTATGAAAGAGCGATACCCAAACCTAATTACCGGTAAGATTTTCGGGGACGAAAATTTCTTAAGTGGGGGAGAGTTGTGACTGCCCTAAAGTGACCCTAGTCGGAAAGCGGTTTTGGGACCGCTAAACCAAGTCACCAAATTATTTGAATGTGATATTTATTGTCTAAAGTATGTGATTATGAAGGTGTGAAAGTTTTAGGCTTCGATTTAGTAAATTGCATGTGAATTTAGTCAAAAGGACTTATGGGTGACATTTTTGAAATGTGATAGGCTAATCTACAAGGACCTAATAGTGCATGTAATCAAAAGGGAGGACTTGCATGTCAATTTTCCCCCCTAATATGTAGTGGCCGGCCATGAGCATGGGTGGACAAGATGTTATGGCTAAAAACATGTCATAAACATGTTGGGCTAATGCATTATGTAAGGATTAATAAAATAAAGAGCATGGGCAATAAAATATTAGTGTTAGTAGGATGAGAAACAAAAAAAAGGATGTGTGTGATTGTCCCCCCTATTGCCGTGAGTGGAAGAAAAGAAAACAAAAAAAAAGTGTTCATCCTTTGGTGCCGAAAATTCTAAGGAAGAAGGAAGGAGTTCTTGCTTCATGTTTGGTTTGGAAGAGGATTAGGAGGAGGTTCAGCCATACTTGTATCTAGATTAAGGTATGTTGATGTTGTGCCATGAGATTCATGCATATTTTTAGTTGCTAGCTTGAGTTCTAATTAGCCATGGTTCAAATCTTTGCTATGTCATGGGGATGATATTCGGCCAAGGTGGATTTTGTGTTAATGTCATTGCATGCTAAATGTGAAGCTTGTTAATGATACATGTGATGGTGGATTGATTAACTCTTGGATTTTCTTTTTAGCATTTTTGAGTGAGACATTAAGTTCTTTGTTTAACCATGATCAAAATTGAAATGGTAAGGTGTTGTGATGTATTCGGCCATGGTATATCCATAAGTATGATTTATGCTTATTGCATGGTAGGTAAGATTTGTGTTTTAGATTTATGTTTATGTTTGGTTATAATTAACCTTGTGATTCGGCTCTTACACATATATATATGTTTGCACATGATGTATTGGCATGACATATATAATATCTCAAGGTATATATTTTCATATGATGGTGTTTCGGTTATGGAGTAAATGATGGATGCGTATTGAGTTATAATATGTAATGCATTAGTTAGTAAAATGTATGCCATTTGTGTGTGGTATTAAGTATATAATTGGCCTCAACATAAACATGCATATTCGGCCACATGAATGAGTACATAGGTTGATGTGTTTGTTCGGCCATAGGTAAGCATATTGAAGGATTTATCTTGACTTAGAAAATTCAGCTAAGGAGAATACTAACTAATGTGTTGAGTTTGATTCATGATTCCGTACATATGTGACTTTGATGTCTAATGAATTATATATGGGCCAAGTACCTTGAGTTCCTCTTTTCGATGCTCAAATGATTAAATCAATTTATTTGTTAAATTAAGCTCAAGAGCAAAGGGGAACTAAATCCGATAAAGGGAAGGAAAAAGTGGTCGAATAGCCATCGAAATCGTTCGACAACATCCGAGGTAAGTTTTCGAGTAATGGAACTTAGATTATGATTTGATTAGATCATATTTTAAGCAAATCAAAATCATGCTCTTTGTATGTGGCTATTGAGCCGAAATTGCAAGAGTGATAAGTGTCTTGTGTTTGAATTTTGCTAATGAAAATGAAATACAAATGTGTCATGATTTATTGTTAAATGTGCATGGTTATTCGAATGATGTCCGGGCTAAGTCCCGAAGGCTTTGTGCTAAGTGACCATATCTGGACTAAGATCCGAAGGCATTTGTGCGAGTTACTAATTCCGGGCTAAGCCCGAAGGCATTGGTGCGAGTTACTAAATCCGGGTTAAGTCCCGAAGGCATTTGTGCGAGTTACTATAACCGGGCTATGTCCCGAAGGCATTTGAACGAGTAGCTATATCTGGTTAAATTCCGAAGGTACGTGATTTGGGAATGAACGATCTTGCTGTAAAAATTTCAGTTAATACGCTTGTAACATCCCAACATTGAGGTATGTTTCGTATGTGCTTTGAATTAGTTGAGCCCTTACAAATAAGTATTCGCTCAGTTGATAAATGAGCTACCGGCCTTTGGCTAAGTTGATGTTTGTGTATGAATATAAGGGTTGGTAATGTGAAGTAAGTATGATATTGAAAATTTGTGCATATGAAATTATCTGTTTAGCTACATGAATGCTATACTTTGGTTGTGTCTAAATTCTTTGCTCAAAACTTACTAAGCATTTAATGCTTACTCCGTTTCTTTGATTCTCTGTTTTATAGATTTTGGTTCTTCAGCTATCGGACTCGGGATTTTGAAGTTGAAGTCGCCCACACTATCAAAGCTCCTTTTGGTATACTTTTGGTTGAACTTTGAAATGGCATGTATAGGACTACCCTTTTTGTTGTGGGTCATGGACCCTTTGGATTTGTATAATTTTGGATAGCCATGCGAAAATGGCTTATATATGTTTGAGCATAATGTTATAATCATTTGGTATGGATATGGTTATTGAGAGGTGTGGATATGCTTAACAAGGATTGGCCATGGGAATGGTTAATCACTATCATAATTTGTGCTATTTATGCTAAAAGGGCTAGTTGAATCATGGAAACTATGAAATAGGTAAAGTCTACCTTAAAGGCAGATGCTGACAGTAGCAGTGATGTAGATTTGGAAAATCACTAAAAATAGTACGAATGGAATTAAATAATGAATAAATTATGTAAACGAACCTTGATGAACCTATTTTCATAGGAAAGTAATGAAACGATCATATGAACAGTATGTTAAGAGATATTCAGGTTTTCGTGAGACAGGGCCAGAACGGTTTCTGGATTCCCTGTTCTGGTTTTGGAAATTCATTATAAATTAACCAGAGATAATTATAAGTCATTCCATATATTCATAGATTAATTTTTGAGTCTAGTTTCTATAGAAACAAACAGAATTAGTATTGAAGCCCTGTACAGGGAGATATCCAAGTCGTAATACGCAAAGGTCAGTGTAGTCGATCCCTGTAACATGGGAGACTTTGACTAATAAACTGTACTAATTGTCCCGACCAAAAATTATAGAAAAAAATTTGTAGATGCATATATGAGTATAGTTTCAGGGGAAAATCACGAAACTGATTTTCGAGTTGTGAAACCCAAGATATGATTTTTAAGGTGACAGTGACGCAGTTAGCTAGCTTGCCTGGAAAATTTAAAATGGATTGTGCAAAGAAGTGATTTAAGTCTGCAAACCCCTCGTGTCCGACTCCGGCGACAGACTCGGGTACGGGGTGTTACACGTATGCCATGACATATTATTTCTGTTGCATGGGACATGGGTTTATATTGATTGAGGAAGCGTTCTGGCAGCCTCGCTACAATCTGGTGGCCTCGCTACATATATCTGTTCTGGTGACTTCGTCACAATATCTGGCAGCCTCGCTGCAATCTGGTGGCTTCGCCACATATATATATCTGTTCTGGTGGCCTAGCCACAATATCTGTATCTGGTGACTTCGTCACAATATCTGGCAGCTTCGCTGCAATTTCTGTGGTATGTAACGGTTGGGTGGGTCGTGTAGTCTCCCCACATGGTGTAAGGCTGGTACGGGGGTGTTATGGGTGGATCTGGGTTGGGATTTCTGCATTCATGATATACTTGTTCTGTATCTGCTATGGGCCTATGGGTTTCATTCTGATTTTTGTATTGGGCCAAGGCCCAGATAAGTTTGACTCTGAGGTTTGATCTGTTTTGGGCTATGGTTGGGTTATGTTACACACTGAGTTTACTGAACTCACCCTTTATTTTCATCTCTGCAGGAAATCCCAACCATAGTGGGCTTGGAGCTGTGAGGGATTCGGAGTGGCCGCATCATCTGCAAAGTTGGTTTTTCTAAGTTAGTTTATTTTTATTATTTTATATTCTGATTTAATTTTGGGTTTTAAGTTGTAATAAGGCTGCTATTTAAATTTCTTTTTTTGCTATGGTTCTATTTTCTGAATATATTTATACTATGTCGAAACTGCTAGTGTTAGGCTACGCGGGTTTTCAAAATTAATGAATGTTTTCCAAGACTCAAGAAGCACAACAAATTGATAGCCTAAAGATTGATAAACTGACTTTTTATTCAACAGCTGTTTTTACAAAGACCACCCCAATCACTTAAGCCAACGAATGCATACTAAGTCGTAAGTCCATGTGACACGTCAGATCTGGCAATAACGTCTGGGCCGGGTTTGGGGTGTTACATTCAGTGGTATTAGAGCCAAGTTACAACAACTCGGCTGTGGAACGGGTCTAGAAATGGGAGTTTGTAAAGAAACACTGAATAAAGGTTTTCAAAAATCATTTTTTTTGGAACTTGATTATAAATTGTTTTCGAGAATGTTTCCAATATTTTCTCTTTACATATAGATGATTTTAAAGATTAAAATCGATTTTCTAAAATTAGGTTTTTTTTAGAAGGTGGCATACCGAATCTTCAACCCAAGTCTGTAAGTTTTCTGAGCCTTTCTGATTATTTCTGAAATATCTGTTATATGCTTGTACAAAACCTTATCATGGTACTTTAGTTAGGGTAACACTGGAACCGTAAAAACTCTGATAAGTAGACTGAGACTGTAGCTAGGCTACCGCAAAAGGAAACAAACTCAAACTCTGAATTGCTGTTATTCATAAGACATCATTAATAAACACTGAAATATTAAACTGATTCATAAAATTCTTAATCTGATAATATGAAATAAGTACACGAGCAGCTCGTGGAAGAGGCCGTGGACGTGGCTGAGGTAATGCTCAGGCTAAATCTTCGTCTTCAGGACATGTACCGGTAGCAGATGCATCAGTACCACCGGTAACGGAGGTAGAGTCTCATGATCGAGGTACCGGGGACGATGCTCTGTCCCAGGCAATGCTCCGAGTTTTAGAAAGGGTTGTTGGAGCAAGTATGGGAAACAAAATTCGGGGGTCTATTTCTGAGCAGCTCCGGGCCAATAGAGCAGAGATATTTAGGGGTGTATCTGGTGTAGCTCCGAATGTGGCTGGGTATTGGTTAGAAGCCACAGAGCGGATTATGGATGATCTGGACTGCTCTGTGGAGCAGAAGCTGAAGGGAGCCATATCGTTACTCAGGGATGAGGCTTATCAGTGGTGGCTCACGGTGAGAGATGGAACTCCTGCTGACAATGTGACTTGAGAGCTGTTTAAGACAGCCTTCAAAGGAAAGTATGTAGGGCTAATTACGTGGACGCTCGCTGGAAAGAATTTTTGAACCTAGTCCAAGGGAGTAAGTCAGTGGCTGAATATGAGTCTGAGTTTTTGAGACTGAGCCAGTATGCCTCTGGGATTGTCGCTACAGAGTATGAGCGTAGCGTACGCTTCGAGGATAGTCTGAGAGATGAACTTAGGGTGCTGATTCCTCTGTAGAGGGAGCGTAACTTCGCTGCTTTAGTGGAGAAAGCTAAGATAGCTGAGGAAGTGAAGCATACAGAAAGACAGAATCATGAGAAAGATCGAACCGTTTTAAGAGAGATTTAGGACTTTCAGGTGGTATGAACAGGAATGTTAAGAGAGCAAGGGTAATGGAGCCGGTTCGAGCAGTACCGATGAATGCTGCTAGACTGCAGGGTTGTAAGAATTGTGGGAAGATGCATATGGGTGAGTGTCGAAAACGTTCTGGTGCTTGTTTCCAATGCGGATCTATGGAGCATAGGGTTAAGAATTATCCCCAGGAACCAAATCAGGTTCAAGTTTTAGAGCAGAGGGTCGCTCAACCAGTGAGGGGTGGACCATAGTTTCTGAGAGGAAGTAGGCAAGGAAGAGGTGGTAATGGAAATGGTCGAGGAAGAGGAGTGCCTGGCAAGGGTGCTGGATTTGCTGAGGCTCGTCAGCCGGCATTGGTGTATGCAGCTTGTCGCTGAGAGGAGGGTGATACACCTGGCATCATAACTGGTACATTTCTGATTTTCAGTATGCCATACACTGCATGGATAGATGTTGGATCTACCCATTCATATGTTGTATGTGCTATATCTGGGTCGCTAGGTGTGCGCTCTGAGGAGACCGTGAGTGGGGTATCTGTACTAAGTCCTTTAGGTCACTCGGTTAGCGTAGATAAACTATATAGAGATGTGCCTATAGAAACTCAAAGAAAAGTTTTCTCTGGAGATCTGATGGAGCTACCTTTCAGGGAATTTGATCTCATTTTGGGAATGGATTGGCTTGTTAAGCATAGGGCTACTCTGGATTGTGCTGCTAAGCGAATAATGTTAAAGACCACAAAGGATGAGGAGTTTTTGGTGATAGACGAGCGTAGGGATTATCTGTCTAATGTGGTGTCGGCATTGAGAGCTGAGAAGTGGATTTGAAAGGGATGTGAGGCTTATTTGGCATTTGTAAGCCAATTGAAAACTGAGGATCTGACAGTGGATAAAATTAGAACCGTCAAGGATTTTCAAGATGTTTTTTTAGAGGAGCTTTCGGGTTTGCCCCCGAATTGAGAGGTTGAGTTTGGAATCGACTTGTTGCCTGGAATGGCACCGGTGTCCATTACACCTTATAGGATGGCACCGAAGGAGTTGGTGGAGCTGAAAGCCCAAATTCAAGAGTTATTAGATAGAGGCTTCATTAGACCAAGTGTGTCTCCGTAGGGAGCACCAGTGTTGTTCGTAAAGAAGAAAGATGGGTCAATGCGGATGTGCATCGATTATCGGCAGTTGAACAAACTGACGATTAAGAACAAGTACCCACTACCGAGAATCGATGATTTATTCGACCAACTTAGAGGAGCTTCAGTATTTTGCAAGATTGACCTTCGATCTGGGTATCATCAGTTGAGGGTTAAGGAGGTGGATATTCACAAGACGGCATTCAGAACTCGGTATGGTCACTATGAGTTCTTGGTCATGCCATTTGGGTTGATGAACGCAGCTGCGACATTTATGGATCTGATGAATCGAGTGTTCTAGCCATACTTGGATCAATTTGTGGTCGTCTTTATCGATGATATTCTGGTTTATTCTGAAACTGAGGAGAAGCATGATGAGCACCTTCGTATTGTGCTGCAAGTGCTGAGGGAGAAGGAGCTTTATGCGAAATTCAGTAAGTGTGAGTTCTGGTTGAGAGAGGTAAATTTCTTGGGGCATGTTGTCTCTGCTGAAGGGATTAAGGTGGACCCTCAAAAGATTGAAGTGATTCTGGAATGGAAGCCATCGAGGTCAGTGTCAGAAATTTGAAGTTTTCTGGGTTTAGCTGGGTACTATAGAAGGTTTGTGGAAGGATTTTCTGTGATGGCAGCGCCTTTGACAATGCTTATAAGGAAGGGAGTACCGTTTGTTTGGACTGAGAAACAACAGGAATCTTTTGAGAAGCTGAAGAAAGTTCTGACTGAGGCACCTGTACTGATTCAACCGGAGTCTGAAAAAGATTTTAATTTATTTAGTGATGCATCACATGTAGCGTTGGGCTGTGTGCTGATGCAAGAGGGTAAAGTGGTTGCTTATGCATCGCGACAGCTTAAACCACATGAAGTTAACTATCCTACTCATGATCTGGAGTTGGCAGCGGTAATCTTTGCGCTTAAGATTTGGAGACATTACCTGTACGGAGAAAGGTGTATTATATACACAGATCATAAGACTCTTAAGTACTTGCTGACTTAGAAGGAGTTGAACCTTAGGCAGCGGAGATGGATAGAGTTGCTTAAGGATTATGACTGCGTGATTGAGTATCACCCAAGCAAAGCTAATGTGGTGGCTGATGCCCTAAGTCGTAGAACTGTATCTGATCTGAGAGCCATGTTTGCTCATTTGAGTCTGTATGACGATGGTAGTCTGTTAGCAGAACTGCAAGTTAGGTTGACCAGGGTGGATGAGATTAAGGAAAAATAGTCGAGGGATGAGTCCCTAGTTTTTCAATTCCAGCAGGTTAAGAATAGGGATACTTTTGAGTTTGGACTGAACAGTGAGGGAATTTTGTGTTACCGAGGTAGAGTTTGTATTCCGAAGGACTATGACTTGAGGCAAGCAATTCTGAAAGAAGCTCATGGAGGTCTGTGTGCTATGCATCCTGGAGGGAGTAAAATGTATCGCGACTTAAAGGAGTTGTATTGGTGGCCTAGATTGAAGCGAGAGGTAACAGAAGTTGTGGGAAAATGTCTGACTTGTCAGCAAGTGAAAGCTGAACATCAATTACCTTCTGGACTTTTGCAGCCAGTGAAGGTACCACTTTGGAAGTAGGATAGGGTAACCATGGATTTTGTGAGTGGGTTACCCTTGACATCGTCGAAGAAGGACTTGATTTGGGTAATTGTGGATAGTTGACCAAATCTGCTCATATCATACCTGTCCGTACTGATTATTCACTTCAGAAGTTAGCCAAATTGTATGTGGCGAAAATAGTGCGACTTCACGAAGTACTAGTGTCAATTATTTCTAATCGAGATCCTAGATTCATATCTTGGTTTTGGAAAAAGTTGCATGAGGCGTTGGGTACGTGGTTGAACCTGAGTACAGCCTTTCATCCTCATACTGATGGTCAGTCGGAAAGGGTTATTCAGATTCTAGAAGACATGTTGAGGGGATGCGTTATCGACTTTCGAGGCAGTTGGGAGGATTACTTACCGTTGGCAGAGTTTGCATACAACAACAGTTATCAGGCAAGTATTTGAATGGCTCCTTATGAGGCACTGTATGGGCGAAGATGTCGTACACCTAGTTGTTGGACCGAGTTGGGTGAACGACAGGTTCTTGGACCTGAGTTGGTGGCAGATACTGAGGATAAGGTCAAGTTGATTAGAGACCAATTGAAGGAAGCATCTGATAGATAGAAGTCATATGCAGATTTAAAGCGCAAGGAAATTGAATACTCTGTGGGTGATATGGTCTTCTTGAAGGTTTCACATTGGAAGAAAATATTAAGGTTTGGGAGGAATGGCAAGTTAAGTCCGCAGTTTATTGGGCCTTATCGGATTCTTAAGCGAGTGGGTCCAGTGGCTTATCAGTTGGAGCTACCTCCAGAGTTGGATAGGATTCATGATGTGTTTCACGTCTCCATGTTAAGGTGGTATCGTTCTGACCCTACTCATGTTGTGTCGGTAGCAGAGATCGAGGTCCAAACAAACTTGACTTTTGAGGAAGAGCCTATGCAGATTTTGGATTGAGATGTTAAGATTTTAAGGAGGAAATCAGTTCCACTAGTAAAGGTGTTGCGGCATAATCATGGCAGAGAGGAAGCTACTCGGGAGCCAGAAGTGGCGATGCGTCAACAATATCCTCATCTGTTTGATTCAGGTAAAATTTCGAGGACGAAATTTCTTTAAGGAGGGTAGAGTTGTAACGCCTCAATTTTTGGGTTTTCTCTGTTTCTGTGATTTTTAAAATTTGTGTGTGTTCTGGTTGGTTAATATATATATTTTAGTAGGTTAGTGGGCCTTTGGAAGGCCCAAACTTAAGTTAAATCCGTGGTAGTCTTCGGAATTTTAATTTTATCAGCCGGTGATGCAATTGGCGTTTGGGCTTTTAAGAGTAAAGGGGTAAAATATGACACAAAAAGGAGTGTGGTGTAGTGGCAAGGTGCCGCCACTTAGGGGATAAGGAAGTGATGCCTTAGAGGAAGCAAGGGGTCCAAGGTTCAAGTCTTGGCTCTTTTAATATATTTTGGTTTTTCTTTTCAATAAATCTGGAATCAAGTAGGTGCGCTTTAAAGTTTAATGTGTTGGATTTATGACACAAATGAGTTGATAGCCTAGTGGTGGTGGCGTGAGTTGGCATGTGAGAGGACTTTGGTTCGAATCCCTTGGCACGCAAAGGTTGATTATTTTGCTATGTTGGGAGGGCAAGAGTTGGTGTTGGTTTTAAACTCTGGTGATGGAAGGATCCCACATCGGAAAGCTAACATAAGAGTAGATGGAGAGCTGGCTTTAAATAGAGCAAACCATGAGGAGAGTAGGCATACCCTTCTTGGCTGATCCCTTTCGCTTTGTGACGTGTTCGTTTGGGTTGGGCGTTAGCTAAGAGTGTTTGGAGCGCGGATTAACTGCAGTCTCCTAACAGGTGTGTATTTCTCATTACTCTAGCAGTAGGACGGCAATTTCGAGCCGCGATGGGCTGAAATGGGCATGTGGTCCCAATGGGTCCGTAGGCCCAAGTAGATAAGTTGTAGAATTATCGAAATACCCCTGTAAGGTAGAATTATCGAAATACCCCTGTAGGGTAGAATTACCGAAATACCCCTGTAGAATAGAATTACTGAAATACCCTTGTAGGATAGAAATACCAAAATACCCCTGTAGGGTAGAATTAATGAGATACCTTTGTGGGGTAAAATTACCATTTTGCCCCTAGGGTGTTAAATGACTATTTTGCCCCTCGTGCGTAAATGACTAACTTGTGTGATGATTGGGTTAGTTGACGTGGATTTATGTTAGTTATTGTTAATTCGTAAGTCTAATGTGTTAGTGATCAATTATAGGATTATCGCGTGGGAGATATCGTCATCAATCGTCATCAACTAGGTGTGTAAACAACACCCTCCCTTAGACTGAATCGGTAAAAGCCAAAATACCGAAACGTTGGTATTTTGTGAACTCGCGAGCGTGGAGCGCTCGTGAGAAAGTTGTAAATGAATATGGTGCATTTGGATGATTAGAGTGTAGAGTGTGCATTTTCGTGCACAACAGTATTTTTGGGCTTAATGGCCCGAAAATGGGCTAATGGGCCAACGGGCCCACTTTGGTAAAAAGACAAGGTAAGTACTTCTGATTACTTGGTAAATGTTAGAATGAGCATGAAACCTTAGCAATAGGTAATAATTACTGAAATACACTTATGCATGCAAAATTACGATTTTACCCCTAGGGTTATTTTTTCTGAAAAGCATGATGTTCTGTTTCTGTATACGTATGCCATGACATATTATTTCTGTTGCATGGGACATGGGTTTATATTGATTGAGGAAGCGTTCTGGCAGCCTCGCTGCAATCTGGTGGCCTCGCCACATATATCTGTTCTGGTGACTTCGTCACAATATCTGGCAGCCTCGCTGCAATCTGGTGGCTTCGCCACATATATATATCTGTTCTGGTGGCCTAGCCACAATATCTGTATCTGGTGACTTCTTCACAATATCTGGCAGCTTTGCTACAATTTCTGTGGTGTGTAGCGGTTGGGTGGGTTGAATAGTCTCCCCACATTGTGTAAGGCTAGTACGGGGGTGTTATGGGTGGATCTGGGTTGGGATTTCTGAATTCATGATATACTTGTTCTGTATCTGCTATGGGCTTATGGGTTTCATTCTGATTTTTGTACTGGGCCAAGGCCCAGATAAGTCTGACTCTGAGGTTTGATCTGTTTTGGGCTATGGTTGGGTTATGTTACACACTGAGTTTACCGAACTCACCCTTTATATTCATCTCTGCAGGAAATCCCCAACCATAGTGGGCTTGAAGCTGTGAGGGATTCGGAGTGGCCACATCATCTGCAAAGTTGGTTTTTCTAAGTTAGTTTATTTTTATTATTTTATATTCTGATTTAATTTTGGGTTTTAAGTTGTAATAAGGCCGCTATTTAAATTTCTTTTTCCACTATGGTTCTATTTTCTGGATATATTTATACTATGTCGAAACTGGTAGTGTTAGGCTGCACGGGTTTTCAAAATTAATGAACGTTTTCCAAGACTCAACAAGCATAACAAATGGATAGCTAAAGATTAACAAACTGGCTTTTCATTCAACTGCTGTTTTTACAAAGACCACCCCAATCACTTAAACCAATGAATGCATACTAAGTCGTAAGTCCATGTGACACGTCAGATCTGGCAATAACGTCTGGGCCGAGTTTGGGGTGTTACATTTTGCACATACCTAACCAAGTTCTAATAGTTCCATTTCAAGACACAAATAAGCAGCTAAAAGTCATCAACCAAAGTTCAAATCATACCAATTCTTTTGTAACAGCTCGATTTAGACCCTATTCGGAACAATGGTTTCTGGACCACAAATTCAAGTCAGAAAAATATTTTAATATTATTTTTGGTGTCTACAGCATGTTAGTTTATATGTGTGAAATTTTCGTGATTTAATTGTATCATTTGAGTGTTCGATTTAATTAAAAGGACTTAATCGTGTAAAATGTAAAAGTGGCTAGCTAATTGTGTAAGTGTCGAATTGTTATTGTTTTTATAATGTGGGCTCCTTAAAAGGAAATTAGGCCCTTAAAGGGTAGCATGAACAGTTTTGGGCTTGTATTATATGGTTTACTAATTAAAATTATAAGGTGAAAATAGTAATTAATATATTAATATGTATTAAATAAAAAAAACACAAAAACTATGCATGTTGTTTATCTTTTTAGCCTAACCTAAGAAGAAAATAAAGCTTTTGAAAGCTTTAAACATTCAACACTTTGGGCGCTGGATTCAAGGTTAGTTTTTGTTCGGTTTTTGATAATTTTTACGTTTTTGAGATCATTGCTTCGAGTATTAGCTAGCCCATGCTTGAATTTTTGAATTTGATGATGTATTCATGAATTGCCATTGTTGATAGCTTGATAATTTTTGTGTTTGATGATGAAAAATAAATATATGTTGTTAGATTGTCAAGTTTGATTAAGTGATTTTCTGATAAAAATGTCTATTTAGGAATAAATTATAAATTTTGCAAATTGAAGGGTCAAAATGTGAAATAAATGAAACATGTGGGCTTTATATGGACTAGGGGTAAATTCCGCCTAACATGCGTGTAGTTAAATTTTTAATATTTTGTGTTTTGTGAAATAGGGACTAAATTGTGAAAAATGTATTAGCCAATTTATGTGTTTTTGGATGAATTTGATTGAATATTTGATTCAATAAGTTTAATTTATATTAATTTAGATCAAGAAAAGAGAAAATCGGATTTGGATCGGGGGAAATCTAAAGTTGTTGAATAGTCTACCCAGTCTGTTCGTCTTCGTATGTGGTAAGTTCAAAGGTAAATACGTGTCGTTAAATTTGATTGTATACATTATATTTGTGCTGAATTGAACTATAGCTTGTATATATATGTTCAAGCCGAAATTGTTTAAGTATGAAGAAGTATTTATAAGCTTGAATCGATCGAGTTACAACATCTGAAAATCCCATACGAACCTTAGGAATAGTTAGGATACATATGTCATGACATAGGATTTCGGTATATGAGTTCGTGTAAGACCACGTCTAGGACGTTGGCATCGATTTGTGATTTGCGTGTAAGACCATGTCTGGGACATCGGCATCGTATATGAGTTTGTGTAAGACCCTGTCTGGGACAGTGGCATCGATATGTGATTACATGTAAGACCACGTCTGGGACGTTAGCATTGTACTAGCTTTTTGACTATCCAAGTATCCTTATTTATTTTGAATGGTTCAATGGGCAATATCGAGTTAAGATCAAATATGAAATTGAACTAAAAGGTCAAGTATGTACTAAGTTAAATGATTGAGTAGTAAGGT
Organism: Gossypium hirsutum; assembly: GCF_007990345.1. NCBI lineage: Eukaryota > Viridiplantae > Streptophyta > Magnoliopsida > Malvales > Malvaceae > Gossypium > Gossypium hirsutum. The sequence goes on along the minus strand of NC_053426.1, from coordinate 51,812,427 downwards.
ATGTATATACTTTATATGAATATACGAAATGTGTATTATGAAAGTGAGAGTTAAATATGCTTAGGAATATATGCGTATTCGGCCAAGTGGAAAAATAATGCTAAAGTATATGTTGGATACATGAAGTTGCAAGCTTGATAATTGTATATGTGGTTATGGTTACTATGATTAGGTTTAATTAAATAGAATTATGAATGTGATTGAAATGATTTATTTGCTTATGACTTACTAAGCTATTCAAGCTTACTCTGTGTGTGTACGTTCTTTGTTTTAATAGATTTTGGAAGCTAGTTACGAGCTCGAGGATCGTCAGGGAAATCTGTCACACTATCGATCACTTTTGTGGTATTTTATAAGTTTGAACTTGAACCTATAGCATGTATAGGCTAGTTAATATGTTTGGTTTTGAAGTTTGTATATATTTAAGCCATGCGAAAATGGCTTGATTTCTATGTTTGAATTCGAATATGTTTGATCATGGTTTAAGCTCATTTTTAGTAAATATGCTATCCTACATGCATGAATGGTATTTTTGATGATGTAATGTAATTTGTATTCATATATGTGATCAATGATTTATGAACTTGGCTTTGATTATAAGGTATATGATCAATGCTTTTTGAATTTTGGCAAATGACATATAAGTTGATTAAATAATGTTTATGTTATATGTTCATATAATTGATTTGGTTATTTGTGAGTTAAATGGTAGGTTATTCTATGTATGAGTATAATCTGCTAAACTTAGTTAAAATAAAACGTATGTGCTTATGATATGTTCACTTAATAATTAGCTATTTAGATTCGGTCATAGATATCAAAGAGTGAACAAAAATTTTAAAAGTCATATTGAAGCTATTTTGAATGACCGAATGTTGGCTAATTGTTGGTAATGAGTATGTAATTTTTAGGCATGGAAATAAGCATGCGAAATGGGTGTACTTTTTGGTTGTTGTTTGTGCTCAAAATGGTTCGATTTACTATGGTCTTATGCACATAAATGGTGATAACAAAATAGGTACATTTGGTCATTTGGTAACTATGTTTACATATAGTTTATTAATATTAGTAAATAGGCACATGTAGTATAATCAACTATGGTATGTTCGGTCATGTTGTAATGTTGCTATGGTACTTATGTTTTATTTGGTTCAATATGCGCATGGTCTAGTGACTAGAAAAGAGGTATGTTTAGTCTTAAATGATATTTATTTATGTGAAGTATATGTAAATGTTTGATTATTGCCATGTGGATGTTTTTACTTAAAATAATGTGCAAAGCATGTTTGCTCATATTGACTAATATCCATGCCGCATATGTGAATGATATTTAAGTTGAGTAATATGGCTCATTTAGTTTTAAAATGTGCATGTGTATTGATTATGAAGTGGCATTTTTAATATTAAGCTAATGTTTTAATCATTTTGTCACATGCTCGGTACATGTTAGTTAAATATACATGATTGATTATAAGTAAGTATTAAATGATAAATTTTGCAATTGTATTAAAACTTTGAAATTTCTGGCTGAAATAAGAGTTTTTGTTGTGGATGAATTACAAAGTAAGGAATATAATAAATGTTTGTTTGAGTTGTTCTATGTCTAATAATGCCTTGTAACCCTACTCCGGCGACGGGTACGGGTTAGGGGTGTTACATCTTTACCATTAATACAAATCACAAATATACCACAATTTGCCATATAATTTCATACCTAATTTACATATACCATTCAATTAACTAAACCATTCCAAACATGCATTATTCATTCAACCTCAATTACTCATTATAGGTCAATTACCAAACTCAAATTAGAACCATTTGCACATATATAAACGTCATCAAGTTCATCATCTTATGCTAACTCAAATGGCCAAAATACATATCCATCAAGCATACCAAAATGACACAAGCCTATATATGCCATATAACATATTTACACAACTCAAAAGTACCAAATAGATGTTCAATAGTGTGATGAAGTCTCTGACGATCCACGAATCTGAGCTTACTTCGTAAAACTATAAAACATCGAGAAATAAACAAAGTAAGCTTTAAAGCTTAGTAAGTTTGTATGTAAATATGAAATAATTACGACATTCATTAACATTTCAAAATGGATAACATAATTAACATTTAAAGCATCAATCAATAAGCTAACATAAAGTTTAACAATTTTGTAATTTCTTAAGTCCTCAACTCCTTCTAACTCGTTACATGTATAGTTTTCAGTATGTACCTGTTCCAATACATATCTATTTATCATCAACTCTCCTGCCAAATCACTTCGAACTTTCCAATTGCCATAATTCAACTATAATCTTACACATACAATTCCGGCCCTGCCATGGTCTTACATTCACAGGCCATAACCCAGTTATGGTCTTATTATCCGATTTCCCATAACCCAGCTATGGTCTTATTCAGCATCTCATTTACTTAAATCGTATATTAAATTTAATATCTCCACATTTAACTAATAAAATAAATACTATCTCAATTTCATCCATCAAATAAATAAATACACATTCAAGTTCAATTATACGAACTTACCTCGTATACGGAAATAACGAAGCAGGCTGACTATTCAATTATTTTGCTTTTTCCCCGATCTAAGTCTGAATTCCTCTTTTCTTGATCTATAAGTAATCAAAATCAACTTATTTATTCTTCTATTTATTCAATTCAATCCAAAATACATATTAGGGCTATTTTACACATTTACCCCTAAACTTTCACATTTTTACAATTTAGTCCTTGTTACACAAAATCATTAACAAAAAACCCATGCCAGCCGAATTACCATAATGCCCCTAGCAGCCCATAATTTTCATTTTTTCACATTTCAACCACACATTTTCAACATTTCTCAATTTAGCCCCTAATTTGCATTTTCGCCAAAAATCACTTAACAATACTTGTTTAACTAACATCAAATATTCATAACTTATCACTAAACATAAAAAATCATACATATTCATCAATGGAAACTTTCAAAATATTTAACAATTTTGCAAAATAGTCCCTGGGCTAGCTATTACTAGTTGCAACGACCTCAAAAACATAGAAATCATTAAAAACGAGACAAAAATCACTTACCAAATCAAGCTTCAAAGTGACCAAATCTTCAGACTAATTTCATGGCTTTTCTAAGCCCTAATTTTTGGCTAACAAGATGATAATGAAGTAATATTGTTTAGGTTTTATTTTAATTAACCTTTTATTAACTAGTTTATTAAAATAACCTTTGTTATAAGTCATTTAAATTCATTTATTTATGTCCATTTATGTCCACTCACACTAATCATGGTCTAATTACAACATAAGGACCTTAACTTTAAGGTTCTATAGCTATTAGACACCTTTAGCTATTAGAACTCAAGTTTTATGCCTTATGCGATTTAGTCCTTTTTATCATTTGACCATTTAAACGATAAAATTTCTTAACGAAATTTTCACACAATCATTAAATCATGCTGTAAACATTAAAATAATAATAAAATAAATATTTTTACTTCAAATTTGTGGTCCCAAAACTACTGTTTTGATTTGACTAAAAACGGGCTGTTACAACTCTCCCCCCTTAGAGATTTTTATCCCCAAAAATCTTACCAGTGAATAGGTTCGGGTATTGTTTTGTCATAGCATCCTTGGGTTCCCATGTAGCTTCTTCAGCCCCTTGTCTATGCCATAATACTTTCACTAATGTGATTATTTTATTTCTCAGCTCTTTGATCTCACAAGCTAAAATTCAAATTGGTTCTTCACTGTATGATAAATCTGACTGTATCTCAACTTTAGTTGGAGAAATAACGTGCGAACGTCTAATCGATATCTTCATATCCGTCGCTGAACTAGGGTTAAAAGGCATTACCGGACAAATCAGAATGTTTCACAAATAAATTCACAAGCATCATTCAAACATGTTCATATATCATTACAGAGTCCCTTACTTAGGTCAACGAGACCTTAAACATGCTTTAGAAAGGGGTCGGGACTAAACCGAATGCATACAAAATTTTTCTAAACTTAAACATTTTTTCAAAGTTGTACAGGTCACACGCCCGTGTGAACAGGCCGTGTGCCTCACACGGCTTTAAACACGCCCATGTGTCTAGACCGTGCCAAAACAGGGCATACATACTTACTTGTCCACATGGCCACAAGACACAGCCGTGTGCCAGGCCGTGTGAAAATAAGGGAGGCTACTGACTTGGGTCACATAGCTGACCACATACCCGTGTGCCAGACACGACTAATAGACATGCCCTTGTGTCTAGGCCGTGTCAAAACGGGAGGGTATACTACCTTTAATTCGTAGGGTTCCCCAGGGGACACACAACCGTGTAACGTGACTATGTGTCACACACGAATGAGACACACGCCCGTGTCTCTTCCCGTGTAGACAAAAATAGGCCATTTGAATAGCCAATTTGCCACCCCAATTTGGGTCAACCTACTAGCAAAGAAATAAGCATATGTGCACAACCAATTCAGCCAAATTCCAAACCAAAACATAAGCCACTCATGACATATCAATTCCAATCAAATACATACTCATAAGCCTTACCAATCTATACCAAAGCATAAGTCAAAAGCTTGTCAAAACATTTCTTTCTATACATCATTCAATTTCATGCTAAAACTTGCCAAAACTTACCAACATTTACCCTTTCTTTTGTTCAACTAAAACATATCAAATATATTATATTGCATCACATAACTTATGCCTGAAGACACACTGAGGTTGAAGTTGTTTCCATACTCATTGTTAGATGGGGGACAAGCATGGCTTAATTCATTGCAATCCAATTCAATTTCTACTCGGCAAGAATTAACTAAACGTTTTCTGGTAAAGAATTTCCCACCTAGCAAAAATGCTAAGTTGTAGAGTGAGATCACCACTTTTCAACAAATAGATGATGAGTCCCTATACGAGGCATGGGAAAGAATTAAAGAGCTATTACATAAATGCCTTCACCATAGGATTCTGCATTGCATTCAATTGGAAACATTTTATAATGGTCTCGATGCACATATAAGGTTGGTGGTAGATACTTCTGCAAATGGTGCTCTCTTGTCGAATACTTATAATAAAGCTTATGAAATCATTGAGAGAATAGCTAATAACAATTACCAGTGGCCAATAAATAAAGCAAGTTTAGGAAGACGAGTAGTTGGATTGCATGAAGAAGATGCTCTTACCTCACTCTCAGCTCAGGTATCCTCTACCTCTTCAATGTTGAAACAGATTACTACTGATGGTTTAGATTATGTTACAGCTCAACCACCAATCCACTACTAAGAAGGTAGACAAAACAACAATTGCATGCAGCATGGATCAAATCAACCTCTTGGTTTAAATCAACAACTTCAGAAACAACAACAAGTTGAACCTTTCAATAATCTGGAGAATTTTTTGAAGGCATACATTGCTAAAAATGATGCCTTGATTCAAGGCCAAGAAACAACATTAGAGAATTTGGAAAAGAAGTGGAACAAGTAGCTAATGAGCTTAAAAGCAAACTGTAACACCCCTAACCCGTAACCGTTGCCAGAATAGGTTAAGAGGCATTACCAGACTTATAATAACGTTCAGAACAATCATTATCAAATAATCATATCATTATAGTAAATGTCATTCATTCACATTCAATAAGAACTTAAATTGAGCATACAAAGCCTAACTCATGTATTCGGGACCAATATGATAACATAATAAAAGTCTCAGAAACTTAGAAAATTTTCAACTTTTAAAAGGTCACATGCCTGTGTGAATAGGCCGCGTGCCTCACACGACCTTGGACACGCCCGTGTGTCTAAGCCGTGGCAAAACAGGGCATACATACTGACTTATCCACATGGCCACAAGACACGCCTGTGTTTCATGCCATGTGAAAATTAAAGAGGCTACTGACTTGGCTACACGGTTGACCACATACCCATGTGCCAGCCCTGTGCCACACACGACTAATAGACACGCCCGTGTGTCTAGGCCGTGTCAAAACTAGAGGGTATGCTGACTTAATTTGTAGGGTACCCCAGGGGACACACGGGCGTGTAACATGACCGTGTGTCACACATGGCTGAGACACACGCCTGTGTCTCTGCCCGTGTAGACAAAAATAGGTCATTTGAATAACTAATTTTCCACCCAAATTTGGATCAACCTACAAGCATCAAACCAGGTATATATGCACAACCATTTCAGCTAATATCCATAGCAAACCATACATAATTCATGCTATAACATTTCCAATCATTTCAAATCTCAATTCATCAATCAATTCATACCAAAACTTAAACTAAAATCATACCTAAACATATGATCAATACATCATTCAATCAAATGCTTAAAACTTACCAAAACTTCTCAACATTAACCATTTCTTTTGGCCAACCAAAACATACCACAATTTCACATGAGCATCACATATCATATACCATTATCAAACTATAAGTTCAAACACAAACTAGCCATATCACATGGCTAAATATATACATCACAAAACATAATCCCATAATTTCTAGCCTATACATGCCATACTTTAATATATACATTTTCAAAGTACCAAAATAAGGTTTGATAGTGTGGCGACGCTCCTCGACGATCCCTAAGCTCACAATAGCTTCGATATCTATAAAACAATACAAACATACATAAAGTAAGCTTTCAAAAGCTTAGTGAACCATATACAAATAAACATATCATTCAAAGCAAATAAGTATCATCAAATCATTTATACTTTGTATACGAATGCTAACACAAATCTCTTATTCAAATACTTACGTTTCATTCTCAAATAGGCTATACAAAGTAAACATACCTAAATCTGATATAATTTCACAAAGTTATTCATTTTCTCGGAATGCCCGTTTGAGCCATTCAGAAACGTAAAGATACGTGGATAGCTCAGAGAACATATACATCATATGTGGATAGCTCAGAGAACATATACAATGCCAATGTCCCAGACGTGGTCTTACATGTAATCAAACATCGATGCCACTGTCCCAGACAGGGTCTTACACGAAATTAGATACAATGCCGATGTCCCAGACATGGTCTTACACGTAAAATAGAAGTCGATTCCAACGTCCCAGACGTGGTCTTACACGAAATCACATAATGAAATCCTATGTCATGACATATGTATCCTAACTATTCCTAGGGTTCGTACGGGGCTTTTCAAAAATCAGAACTTTATCGATACTTTCTTGAATAGCACATATTAAGGTTGAATATTCATTACTAACAAATTCAATATCATATGAACAATAATAATTCAATTCAAACAAGCTTATTTGTATATCGACTTACCTTGTATGGATTCAGATAAATGAAATCGATTACTCGACAACTTTTGACTTTCCCCGTTCTAACTCCGTATTCTTTAATTCCTGATCTATATAAATTCAAATTTAACTTATTCAATCATAAATTCATTCAAAACAATCTATAAACACATATTTAGGGTAATTTTCAAACTAGCCCTCACATTTTCACATTTTGACACTTTAGTCCTAATTCAAAAAATCATAAAATACACATAATTTGCTTGTACACAAGCTTAGCCTAATTTTCTTAGCTCTCATACAAGTCCATACATTTAATTTATTTGATATTTTAGTCCCTCAATTTACAAATTTCACAATTTAGCCCGTTTTACTCAAAATCATCAAAAATCCAAAGACAAAACATATAAACCCAACATCAAACTTTCATATTTCATCATATAACAACATAAAGATCATGAATTCATCCATGGAAAATTTCAAAATCATCATCAAAATCAGAAATTGAGGCATGGGCTTGATAGTATCGAAGTAAGGATTACAACAAAGTAGAAATTATCAAAAATGGATCAAAAACCATACCTTAATTACAATTACAAGTGTCAAAACCCTAAGAGATTTTATTCTTTCTTTTTCTTTGCTAATTTTGGCTATGAATGATAATGGATGAACAAATTTTAAGCTTTTGTTTTATTAATCACATGTTAATATACATTTTACTAAAATGGCCTTATTAATATCATTTAAAATCCACTAAGTAATGACCATTTATGTCCATTCAAGCTTCCAATGGTCAAATTACATCATAAGGACCTTTATTTTAATAAGACAAATCAAATAAGCACTTTAACAATCAGAATGAAATTTTTATATTTTACGCGATTAGGTCCTTTTGTCAAATTGAGCACACAAACAATCGAATTTTTAGACAAAACTTTCACATATGCTAATTCACACATCATAAGCACAAAAAATAATATTTAACTATTTATCTGACTCAAATATGTGGTCTCAAAACCACTGTTTCGACTAGGGTCAAAATCGGACTGTTACACAAACCCCAAGGTGCTATACGAAGCAACATAGAAAATCCTCTACCAGACGAGTCTTTTAATAATCTTGAAAGCTAATAAAAAGCATAAATGGCAAGGAATAATGAAACTTTGAGAAAATTGGAGAACTAGATGGGACAGTTAGCCAACAAACTTCGAAATAGACCATAAGAAGCTCTGCTTGTGACATGAAAAACCTAAGAAAATCAAGCAAGAAGAATTGCAAAATGGTCAAATGATGAAGCTAAAAAGGACTTTAGAACCCAAATAAGTTGAGGTTGAAGATGAATCTCTCAAGAAAGAGGAAAATCAACCAATAATTGAAATTCCTACACCAGAGAAGCCAGATTCTACAAATTCTAAAAAGGTAAAATCTAAACTAGTGAATTTTGATAAGCTAATCCCTTCGTTAGATATAGATATATTACCTCAGAAGAGCTGTCCATTCCAAACCAAAGTTCCACAACCTTCATATCCTCAAAGACTCTAGCAACATAAGCAACAATAGGATACTCAATTCAAGAGAATATTGGATGTGTTGAAACAACTACGTATGAACATTCCACTAGTGGAAGCTTTGGACCAAATGTCGAACTATGCAAAAGCTGTGAAGGAACTTCTGTCTAAGAAGAGAAGGCTAGGGAAATTTGAAACTGTAGCCCTGCCTACATAATGTAGCTTATTTTTTCAAAACAATTTACCTCCTAAGTTGAAGGATCCAGGAAGTTTCACCATACCTTACAATATTGGAGAATCATATTGCGGTAAGGCTTTATGCGATCTGGGATCAAGTATCAATTTGATGCCTACGTCTGTGTTCAGATAATTAGATACCGATAAGGCCAGATTGTTATGTGTGAAATAATATGTGAATTGTGCAAGTATTCATGTTGAATCAAGTAATAAAGTGATAAGTGAATCGTCTCCACAAGGATTGAATTAGGTATAAGAGTGGTCAAGTTATTGTAATGAATTATGATTATTGTTATTGTAAAACCAAGTTAAGTACGTTGTGGTAATTTAAAATAGTAAGGATGTGAGTTAAATGAATATTGACTAATACTGGAAAATGCTAAGGCAAACCAAGAGTGACAATGTAATGGCAATTACGAGAATTATTACATGAATAATCTATGAGCCTATAAGTAAATAACTAAGAATGCTATGGAAAAGATACTATGGAAAATGATAGAAGCCTACAATGTAGATTAGGAAGGCTGGGATTACTAAGAATCTGCCCTCACTTTCAGTAGTGCCTCAACAAAATCGTACGTAAGGTAGTAATAAGTGAGGCGAAGTTTAAGCTTCCAGCATTCTTCTTAGCACACTGATTTACTTCCTGAAAAATGATCCTCCCGACATTAATTTTTATCTCTTTTATAATGTAGTGCAGCAAGAGCGTTCTTTCTTTTGAAAAAGTTATATTGTGCATAGACAGCATAAGTCGACTCCTCAGAAAATGATGTCATACTTTCCCAATAGGCTCCAACAAAGCCCTCTCAACAGTATAACACTCTTCATTGAAAACAATCCATCGTGTTCCTTTAATACATAAATCATCCAATACCTAGGCTAAACCCTGAGCAGTGGTACTTTTAGCAAATGGTGTGTGTTCATCTTGGACACCTCCAAGACCAAACTATGCATTAATATGGTCTTCATCAAAAGGAATAGAAGTGTCCCTTATGCATATCAAAGGGGAATCTGGAGAATTGACATGGGCTTAAAATTCTCGAACAATTTTCCTTAAAATGTCCTCGGGGTGCAAACAAAAAATGTTTTACCCTTGCTTTTCTACTATGGAGGACACAGATTCATCGTATCCCATGTATGGTTCATCTTTAAAACAATAATCCTTGCTCAAAATAGAAAGGGTATTTCGCAATGTTATTATTGTATCTCGTAGCTATGACAATGTTAAAACTGTCTTTTGCTAAGCAGCATCAGCCTTTAGCAATTTTGGAGGCAGTTTTGACGTGAACCATTAGAGAAAACTAGAAGAAATTTTGGAGAATGTAGTGGAAGAAAAAAAAAGAGAGATTGAAGAGAAAGAGTAATAAAAATGAAAACTTTCTGAGAAACTTAAGAGACGTGAGCAATTGAGAAGAGGAAATTAAGGGAGATAGTGATGACAGTTCAGCAAAAATGAAATTGTCTAGGGAAGTTGCGTGATGTGGAGGAGGAAAGAAGGAAATTAAGACGGTTTTGGGGGGGAAATGTGAAGTGCCCTAATCCTTAAATAGAAAATTGAACTTTTCTTCCATGGGTTGCCAAGTAAGTAAAAATTGGCCTAGCTAAAAAAAACAAATCATTCCTTTTGGACTTATCTGCCCGATCATCCTCACGTTATCGATGTACTGTAACACCCCGAACCCGAAACCGACACCGGAGTCGAACACGAGGTGTTAACTGACTTTAACCCCTTATAAAATTTATTTTCCAGACACTGCCCAATCTGTGTACTAGTCGTTTTAAAAATCATATCTTGAGTTTCGTAACTCGAAAATCAGTTTTGTAATTTTTCCCAGAAACTAGACTCATGTTCCCATCTATGTATTTTTTTCTAGAATTTTTGGTCGGGCCAATTAGTACAGTTTATTAGTCAAAATCTCCCAAGTTGCAGGGGTCGACTACACTGACCTTTGCCCATTACGACCTGGATATCTCCCAGCACGGGGCTTCAATACTGATGCCGTTTGTTTCTATGAAAACTAGACTCAGAGAGGAATCTGTACATATATGGTACGACCCCTAATTATCTCTGGTTAATTTATATTGAATTTCCAAAGTCGGAGCAGGGAATCCAGAAACCGTTCTGGCCCTGTCCCACAAAAATCTGATTATCTCTTAATATACTGCCCATATGATCTTTTCGTTACTTCCTCATGAAAACAGACTCATCGAGCTTCGATTACATAATTTATTCATCAATTAATTCCACTCCTACTATTTTTAGTGATTTTTCAATCTCATGACACTGCTGCTGCCAGCATCTGTTACGAAAGTAACTAGGTCCATTTCATGCCTACCCTTGATCCAACTCAATCGAACATTCGTGCCATTTTCGCATGGCTTAAAGTTTACATGCCAAAGTTCAAACACAACGTAATAGCTTATACATGCCAAAATTTTCTTCTAAGCCAACTAAGAAGAAAGTACCAAAACTTGCTATCCGGTGTGATGACTTCGATGACGGCCTGACCCCGCAAAAAAAATAGATGAGTCCAAGCAACCTATAATGGGTGACAAGGAAACACCGAGTGAGTTTATAACTCAGTAAGTCATAAGCAATGCACTACCATCCATCAATAACATTATCACAAGAGGAAACAAAATGGAACGAGACAATTTACTCCATCCATACCGAACCATACCATAGTTCCTCCAACCTATCGATTCAATTTCATATCAATTCATGCATTCACATTCCATATACTCATCAATAGGACATTGAAGCATTTTCATAAATCAATTTATTTCCGTTACAATCAAACGACTAAACGGCCTTTCACCCATCCTACGATAAATTTTATGTACGTGACTTCAAGTATATTTGTCACATAGGTTCAAACTTACCGAGCTCAACACCAAGTATAAGCATAGCACCTATTAGCCACGTACTCAAGACACTTACCCGATCCGCTGTCCGCGATCGACTCAATAGTGTCGCACACATAGTGTCCATAATGATTCACGAATGTATATTGAGTCCGCACACTCAGTGCTATATAATCAACTCGCACACTTAGTGCTACGTAATCAAATCGCACACTTAGTGCTACATAGTCAAACTCGCACACTTAGTGCCGCATGGTCAATTCGCACACTTAGTGCATCATATTCATTTCGCACACTTAGTGCAACATAGTCAAATCGCACACTTAGTGCTGTACAATTTAATCCCGCGCACTTAGCGCCAATCTCATGGTCATAAATGGTTATACCCGCACGTTTAGTGCCGAGATCAACAACTCAGTACATCTTACCTCTTTTCTTTTCATTCAACAATTTCATCATCACATACGTTCATGCATATATATATATGTATATTTATTCATTCCATTCAGCATCAATACATAAACATTATGACCATTTGAAATAATACCAACTACATGCTTAATGACTTACCTCGTGTTGGGTAAGACGGTTCCAACTCGGCTACTCGATGACCTTTTCTTTGCCTTTGCTCGATTCACCTCCTTTAACTCCTTGAGCTAAATCTAACAAATTTAACTCATTAAAGTCTCATTTTGCTAGCTTATGGCCGAATATGACAAGGAGTTTGATGGGTCATATGGCCACCTTTTAGCTCAAATACACAATGGTCATATGCATTTTTAATCACATCAAATGATTCAATAAAATTCACTCGAACATCAAAAGAGAACCTCAAGGTACTTAGTCCATATACACATTAGACATTAGAGTCACATATGTACGAATTCACGAATCGAATTCGACATATTAGCTAATTTTCCCTTTAGCCGAACCTTCTAAGTCAAGATAAAGCCATCAACATGCTTACCTTTGGCCGAACATACACATCAACTTAGGTGCTCATTTATGTGGCCGAACACACACATGTCTATGTTAAGGCCGATTGCAACACTCAATACATTCTACAAGTATGGACACTTGCATTGACTAAACACCATTTCTATTATTTTTACTCCAAAGCCGAATGCCTCTCAAGCCCTAAGCTCATGATCCTTTCATCATTAAGCAAGTGTTATAGCACAACTAACATCCATTTTCAATTTGAACACCAACATAAAAATATTAAACATGAAAATCCATAGCCGAAACCTATACATGACATTACTCATTCCACCCATCGAAACAATATTTGTTCAAGACATCAAGCATTTTTATTTGGGTATTACATATATGAGCATTTAGAATTTATATTTTTAGCAAGATCAATTTCTTTCCTCAACACATTCTTCATCAAAACTTAAAGGAAGTAATCAAATTTCCTTCTTTAATAGCCATAGCCGAATGCTCCATCCATCCATCAAAGTTAAAAATTTTGCATGGTCTAAGTAAGAACCATGATAATTAACCTAAAACAAGCTAAAATTTCACAACTTTAACACAATATACTAACCTTATTAAGCATTCAAATGGCCGAAAGTTCTTTGCCCCTATTCCTTCCTTCAATTCGGCCAAGAAGACAAGGATGAAGCCTTTTTTTTTCATTTGCTTTCTTTTTATTCTTTTCTTTTATTCATTAAATCCCACAACCCCATATCAATTTCACAAATATATTGCCCATCATCAACCCAACTTGGCCGGCCACTATAAGGAAATTGGGCAATTTGACATGCAAGTCCACCTTTGTGTTGACATGCACTAATAAGCCCTTTAAAATTAGCCTATCATATTTTACCATGTCTCATGTTGGTCCCTATTTAATAATTCCTCATGCAATTGGCAAAATTAGGGAATGAAACTTCCACATATGCATGTACACACATAATAAACGTAGAATATAACAATTAATTATTTTCATAACTCGGTTTTGTGGTCCCAAAACCACTTCCCGACTAGGGTCAATTTTGGGCTGTCACAACTCTCCCCCACTTAAGAAATTTTCGTCCCCGAAAATCTTACCGGTAAATAGGTTTGGGTATCGTTCTTTCATCGAGCTCTCGGTTTCCCAAGTAGCTTCCTCGATCCCGTGTTTGAGCCATAACACTTTTACTAGGGGAACTCTTTTGTTTCGCAACTCCTTCACTTCACGAGCTAGGACACGCATCGGCTCTTCTTCATAACTCATATCAGCCTGAATTTCAACCTCCGACGGACTAATTATGTGCGAAGGATCAGATCTATAGCGCCGAAGCATCGAAACATGAAAGACGTCGTGAATCTTTTCTAGTTCAGGGGGCAAAATCAATCTATATGCAACCGGCCCCACTCGTTCGGAAATTTCGTACGGCCCAATGAATCTCGGGCTCAACTTGCCTTTACGGCCAAATCTGAGTACCTTCTTCCAAGGTGACACTTTAAGAAACACTTTATCTCCCACCTGATATTCAATGTCCTTTCGTTTTAAATCCGCATACGATTTTTGACGATCTGTGGCTACCTTCAGACTTTCGCGGATTACCTTTACTTTTTGTTCGGCATCTTTAATCAAATCAACTCCAAAAATTTTACTTTCACCGAGCTCGGTCCAAAACAATGGTGTACGGCATTTACGACCGTACAAAGCCTCGTAAGGTGCCATCTTAATACTTGATTGAAAACTATTGTTGTAAGCGAATTCAATCAAAGGTACATACCGTTCCCATGAACTACTGAACTCGAGGATGCAACATCTCAACATATCCTCAAGTATCTAAATTATCCGCTCGGATTGACCATCGGTTTGGGGGTGAAAAGCGGTGCTAAAATGCAGCTTGGTACCCAAAGCTTCTTGCAATTTCTTCCAAAATCGTGAGGTAAATCTCGGATCTCTATCCGACATGATAGAAATAGGTACTCCATGTAATCTCACAATCTGAGAGACATACAATTCGGCTAGTTTATCCAATGAAAGATCCGTACGCACGGGGATAAAGTGAGCCGACTTAGTCAGTCTATCAACCACAACCCAAATTGCATCCTTCTTACTTGTTGACAATGGCAGTCCGGACACAAAGTCCATTGTGACTCGGTCCCATTTCCACTCGGGTATCATGATCGGCTGAAGTAACCCTGAAGGCACTTGATGTTCCGCTTTCACTTGTTGACATATTAAACATCTCGAAACAAAGTCGGAGATGTCTCGTTTCATACCATGCCACCAATACCGACGTTTCAAGTCGTTGTACATTTTCGTGCTCCCCGGGTGAATTGACATTCGGCTACAATGGGCTTCGTTCAGAATCATCGGAATGAGTTCCGAATTCCTTGGAACACACAAACGACTTCTAAAACTCAAACAACCATCATCATCAATCTGAAACTCCGATTCCTTGTTCGGAACACACTCAGCTCGTTTTGCAACTAATTCATCATCGACTTTCTGAGCTTCACGAATTTGATGAGTCAATAACGGTTTGGCTTTTAATTCAGCTACTAACACATTGTCAGGTAGAACAGACAAGTGTACATTCATCGCTCGCAAAGCAAACAGTGATTTCCGGCTTAAGGCGTCCGCAACCACATTAGCCTTTCCCGGGTGGTAATCAATGACAAGCTCGTAATCTTTCAACAACTCAAGCCAACGTCTTTGTCGCAGATTCAAGTCTCGTTGAGTCATCAAATATTTGAGACTTTTGTGATCCGAAAACACATGGCACTTCTCACCAAACAAATAATGTCGCCATATTTTCAATGCAAACACAATGGCGGCTAGTTCGAGATCATGGGTCGGATAATTTCTCTCGTGTGGCTTCAATTGTCTCGACGCATAGGCCACAACTCGACCTTCTTACATCAATATGCAACCCAACCCAAGTAGGGATGCGTCACTATAAATGACAAACTCTTTACCTGATTCGGGTTGCACCAAAATTGGAGCTTCAGTCAAATGAGTTTTCAGTTGATCGAAGCTTTTCTGACATTTCTCCGTCCATTCGAACTTAACATCCTTTTGAAGTAGCTTCGTCATTGGTGTGGCTATCATCGAGAAACCTTTGACAAATCGTCGGTAATAACCGGCGAGTCCTAGAAAGCTCCGGACTTCGGTAACATTTCTCGGGGGCTTCCAGTTAAGTATGGCTGAAATTTTGCTCGGGTCAACTCGAATACCCGATGCGGATACCACATGACCCAAGAAGCTAACCTCTCTTAACCAGAACTCACACTTACTGAACTTAGCATATAACTGCTTATCCCGCAAAATTTGCAACACTAGCCTCAGATGCTCAGCATGTTCGGTCTCATCTCTTGAATAGACCAAGATGTCATCAATAAACACAACTACGAACCGATCCAAATACGGCCTGAAGATCCGATTCATCAAATCCATAAACACCACAGGGGCATTAGTGAGCCCAAACGGCATCACTAAGAACTCGTAGTGACTGTACCTCGTTCTGAAAGCAGTTTTGGGTACGTCCGAATCTCGAATCCGCAACCGATAATAACCCGATCTCAAATCTATCTTTGAAAACACCGATGCTCCCTTTAATTGATCGAACATATCATCAATACGCGGTAACGGATACTTATTCTTTATCGTCACTTTATTCAGTTGACGATAGTCAATGCACAACCTCATGGTTCCGTCCTTCTTTTTCACGAACAATACTGGTGCACCCCAAGGTGAGAAACTTGGTCGAGCGAAACCTCTATCCGTCAACTCTTGCAATTGAGCTTTCAATTCTTTTAACTCGGTTAATGCCATACGATACGGAGCTATCGAAATTGGCGTAGTTCCAGGTACAAGCTCAATACCAAACTCTATCTCCCGAACAGGTGGCAAACCCGGTAACTCTTTAGGAAAAACATCCGGGTATTCACAAACCACCGGCACCGATTCGGGTTTCTTTTCTAACTCCTTGTCATCAAGTATATACGCGAGGTATGCTTCGCACCCTTTCCTTACATATTTCTGGGCCAACATTGCTGATATTACAGCTGGCAACCCCCTTAAGTCCGCAGACTCAACTCGGATTATTTCGTTATTTGCGCACCTCAAATCGATAGTCTTGCTTTTGCAATTCACAACCGCATCATGCGCGGTTAACCAATCCAAACCAAGAATAACATCAAACTCGTCGAACGGCAAAAGCATCAAATCGGCCGGAAAACAGGATTCTCGGATTATTAGAGGGCATCTCTTACACACTTTATCAACAAGTACGCATTGACCCAAAGGGTTTGATACTCGAATTACGAGCTCAGTAGACTCAACAGGTAGAGTCTTACTGGTTGCTAAGGTTTCGCATACATATGAATGAGTAGAACCAGGGTCAATCAATGCAATCACATTAGTATCAAAGAGAGTGAAGGTACCAGTGATGACGTCGGGGGAGGATGCCTCCTCTCGTGCGCGAATGGCATATGCTCTAGCAGGAGTACGGTTCTCAGCTCGATCGGCCGTATCAGAGGCCCCCCTCTGACTACCACCCCTGCCTCCTAAAATTCTCGGTGGTCTACCTCTAGATGTCACTCCACTAGGTCTTGCACCTTGAATCTTATTCTTCTCATCCAACTCCGTGCAATCTCTAATGACGTGGTCCTTCGAACCGCATCCGTAACAGGCCCTGCTAGTAGACTTGCCCCAACATTCACCTAGGTGTCGTCTTCCACATTGGGGACATTCAGGTTTCTCGTGACGATTATTGCCCACACTAGCTACCGAAGTAGCTCGGGAGCCCATCGATGGTCTTGCCCTGATGGAAATTCCCGCAGTCGCCCTCGACTTATTAATGTCCTCCCTGAACTTCTTTACAGCTGAGAACGGAGCTTTACCCATCGATCTTTTACGATAATCTCTAGCTTCAAATTCAGCCTTCCTCTTCTCCTTTCCAAGTTCTTCCGCCTTGCAGGCTCGTTCGACTAGTGTTACGAATTCTTTTATTTCCAAAATACCCATTAGTAGCTTTAAATCTTCATTCAATCCTTCCTCGAATATTTTGCACATAGCAACCTCATCAGCTACACACTCCCGGGCATACCTACTGAGTCTTACGAATTCATGTTCGTATTCAGATACAGTCATACGGCCTTGCTTGAGTTCCAAGAACTCCTTACGCTTCTGATCAATGAACCGTTGGCTAATAAATTTCTTTCGGAATTTCGTTTGAAAGAAGTCCCAAGTTACTTGCTCGTTCGGGACTATGGAAATCAAGGTCCTCCACCAATAGTAGGCTGAGTCTCGCAACAAAGATACAGCACATTTTAGACATTCGTCAGGTGTGCATGACAATTCATCAAACACCCGAATGGTGTTATCAAGCCAGAACTCGGCCCTTTCGGCATCATCAGTTACTATGGCCTTGAACTCCTCGGCCCCACGCTTCCTAATCAAGTCTACAGGTGGCTTACTCAGCCTCACAGGATCAGCGACTGATGGCATTACAGGCTCTTGGGGTGGATTATTCAAATTTGGGAATTGTTGGACAGCCGGGTTGGTTCGGGCATATTGCGCGACCCACTCATTCATCATGGTAAAGAAGGCTTGTTTAGCCCCCTCACCTTGATTATTCGCAGATGACTGAGGTTCAACAGGCGGCGTCCCTTGTGCAGGAGCAGCCGCTACGCTCTCAACGTCATCCGCTAGGGTTCTTTCTTCACCGGGGTCCATTTACTAATCAAAACAAAAACATTTCAACCGTCGGAAGTCATCACACATTTAAACATTAACATTCGGCATGTATAGCTAGACTCATACGCGCTATGGTAGTCCTAGAACCGACTAAACCATAGCCTTGATACCAATCAAATGTAACACCCCGAACCCGAAACCGACACCGGAGTCGAACACGAGGTGTTAACTGACTTTAACCCCTTATAAAATTTATTTTCCAGACACTGCCCAATCTGTGTACTAGTCGTTTTAAAAATCATATCTTGAGTTTCGTAACTCGAAAATCAGTTTTGTAATTTTTCCCAGAAACTAGACTCATGTGCCCATCTATGTATTTTTTTCTAGAATTTTTGGTCGGGCCAATTAGTACAGTTTATTAGGCAAAGTCTCCCAAGTTGCAGGGGTCGACTACACTGACCTTTGCCCATTACGACCTGGATATCTCCCAGCACGGGGCTTCAATACTGATACCGTTTGTTTCTATGAAAACTAGACTCAGAGAGGAATCTGTACATATATGGTACGACCCCTAATTATCTCTGGTTAATTTATATTGAATTTCCAAAGTCGGAGCAGGGAATCCAGAAACCGTTCTGGCCCTGTCCCACAAAAATCTGATTATCTCTTAATATACTGCCCATATGATCTTTTCGTTACTTCCTCATGAAAATAGACTCATCGAGCTTCGATTACATAATTTATTCATCAATTAATTCCACTCCTACTATTTTTAGTGATTTTTCAATCTCATGACACTGCTGCTGCCAGCATCTGTTACGAAAGTAACTAGGTCCATTTCATGCCTACCCTTGATCCAACTCAATCGAACATTCGTGCCATTTTCGCATGGCTTAAAGTTTACATGCCAAAGTTCAAACACAACGTAATAGCTTATACATGCCAAAATTTTCTTCTAAGCCAACTAAGAAGAAAGTACCAAAACTTGCTATCCGGTGTGATGACTTCGATGACGGCCTGACCCCGCAAAAAAAATAGATGAGTCCAAGCAACCTATAATGGGTGACAAGGAAACACCGAGTGAGTTTATAACTCAGTAAGTCATAAGCAATGCACTACCATCCATCAATAACATTATCACAAGAGGAAACAAAATGGAACGAGACAATTTACTCCATCCATACCGAACCATACCATAGTTCCTCCAACCTATCGATTCAATTTCATATCAATTCATGCATTCACATTCCATATACTCATCAATAGGACATTGAAGCATTTTCATAAATCAATTTATTTCCGTTACAATCAAACGACTAAACGGCCTTTCACCCATCCTACGATAAATTTTATGTACGTGACTTCAAGTATATTTGTCACATAGGTTCAAACTTACCGAGCTCAACACCAAGTATAAGCATAGCACCTATTAGCCACGTACTCAAGACACTTACCCGATCCGCTGTCCGCGATCGACTCAATAGTGTCGCACACATAGTGTCCATAATGATTCACGAATGTATATTGAGTCCGCACACTCAGTGCTATATAATCAACTCGCACACTTAGTGCTACGTAATCAAATCGCACACTTAGTGCTACATAGTCAAACTCGCACACTTAGTGCCGCATGGTCAATTCGCACACTTAGTGCATCATATTCATTTCGCACACTTAGTGCAACATAGTCAAATCGCACACTTAGTGCTGTACAATTTAATCCCGCGCACTTAGCGCCAATCTCATGGTCATAAATGGTTATACCCGCACGTTTAGTGCCGAGATCAACAACTCAGTACATCTTACCTCTTTTCTTTTCATTCAACAATTTCATCATCACATACGTTCATGCATATATATATATATGTATATTTATTCATTCCATTCAGCATCAATACATAAACATTATGACCATTTGAAATAATACCAACTACATGCTTAATGACTTACCTCGTGTTGGGTAAGACGGTTCCAACTCGGCTACTCGATGACCTTTTCTTTGCCTTTGCTCGATTCACCTCCTTTAACTCCTTGAGCTAAATCTAACAAATTTAACTCATTAAAGTCTCATTTTGCTAGCTTATGGCCGAATATGACAAGGAGTTTGATGGGTCATATGGCCACCTTTTAGCTCAAATACACAATGGTCATATGCATTTTTTAATCACATCAAATGATTCAATACAATTCACTCGAACATCAAAAGAGAACCTCAAGGTACTTAGTCCATATACACATTAGACATTAGAGTCACATATGTACGAATTCACGAATCGAATTCGACATATTAGCTAATTTTCCCTTTAGCCGAACCTTCTAAGTCAAGATAAAGCCATCAACATGCTTACCTTTGGCCGAACATACACATCAACTTAGGTGCTCATTTATGTGGCCGAACACACACATGTCTATGTTAAGGCCGATTGCAACACTCAATACATTCTACAAGTATGGACACTTGCATTGACTAAACACCATTTCTATTATTTTTACTCCAAAGCCGAATGCCTCTCAAGCCCTAAGCTCATGATCCTTTCATCATTAAGCAAGTGTTATAGCACAACTAACATCCATTTTCAATTTGAACACCAACATAAAAATATTAAACATGAAAATCCATAGCCGAAACCTATACATGACATTACTCATTCCACCCATCGAAACAATATTTGTTCAAGACATCAAGCATTTTTATTTGGGCATTACATATATGAGCATTTAGAATTTATATTTTTAGCAAGATCAATTTCTTTCCTCAACACATTCTTCATCAAAACTTAAAGGAAGTAATCAAATTTCCTTCTTTAATAGCCATAGCCGAATGCTCCATCCATCCATCAAAGTTAAAAATTTTGCATGGTCTAAGTAAGAACCATGATAGTTAACCTAAAACAAGCTAAAATTTCACAACTTTAACACAATATACTAACCTTATTAAGCATTCAAATGGCCGAAAGTTCTTTGGCCCTATTCCTTCCTTCAATTCGGCCAAGAAGACAAGGATGAAGCCTTTTTTTTTTCATTTGCTTTCTTTTTATTCTTTTCTTTTATTCATTAAATCCCACAACCCCATATCAATTTCACAAATATATTGCCCATCATCAACCCACCTTGGCCGGCCACTATAAGGAAATTGGGCAATTTGACATGCAAGTCCACCTTTGTGTTGACATGCACTAATAAGCCCTTTAAAATTAGCCTTTCATATTTTACCATGTCTCATGTTGATCCCTATTTAATAATTCCT
Organism: Gossypium hirsutum; assembly: GCF_007990345.1. NCBI lineage: Eukaryota > Viridiplantae > Streptophyta > Magnoliopsida > Malvales > Malvaceae > Gossypium > Gossypium hirsutum. The sequence continues at coordinate 51,790,628 of NC_053426.1, read as the reverse complement.
CATGCAATTGGCAAAATTAGGGAATGAAACTTCCACATATGCATGTACACACATAATAAACGTAGAATATAACAATTAATTATTTTCATAACTCGGTTTTGTGGTCCCGAAACCACTTCCCGACTAGGGTCAATTTTGGGCTGTCACATGTACCCAGTTTGCCACAATGCTACAACAAACTCCTCTTAATTTTGCAACTGGTCAGTTCACATTCTTTATTCTGTCTTTAAAAATCATAAAAAAAAACTATTAAAAAATAAAACAGAAATGAAAATAGCTGTAACATCTCAAAATAGGGCCTAGTAGGAATAGTGGTTTTGGGACCACAAATTTGACGTTAAAATATTGATTTTATGATTGTTATGAGGTTTAGAATATGAATATATGCACGTGTTAAAGTTTCATGAAGAAATTCTAAGTATAAGGTGTCCAGTTGGAAATTAGGGACCAAATTGAATAAGTTGTAAAATTTGAGTTTTAGAAGCAATTTTGTATGAAATTGCTTTGGATTATTAATTAAGAGATCTTAAAGAGCAATTTTCCCAATTTCTAAGTTTTTGGACAAAAATAGGCTTGTATGGAAAATTTTGAAGAAAGATATTAGGGGCATTTTGGTCATTTGGTATATTAATGAAATAAAAAAGAGAAAATAAGTCAAAAATCAGCTCATTCTCTCCATGTTACTGCCAAAATTTTAGGCATAGCTAGGGGTTTCAAGCTTTCCAAGCTCTATAATCAAGAGAATCGAGATATGGACCTTGATCGGGGAAAGAACAAGGTTTACGATGTTTAGGCTCGATTTCTAATATTTTGTACCAAGGTAGCCAAGGCTATGTTTAGGCACTTCTGTGCATTTCTTTTGTGTGTCTGAATCATATTCCAAGTGTTCAACGGGTAATGTAATATGAATTCTGAAAGTAAAATTTAAGTAAGCCATATGTGTGCAAGATGGCACAGGTATGTTCTAAAACCCTATGTGGACTTAGTATATGATGATATTATGGAAAGATATGTATTTGGATAAGCATGTGCATATGAATATGGAAGGTAAGTTTATATATATGACATGATAAAAAGTATCATAATGGATAAGAAATTATGCGTAGATTATCAATAATTGCAAAAATGTAGAATATTTGTATGTGTACTTACTAAGATTTATAGCTTACCCTCCTCTCTTTTCCCTTCTCTTTAGATACGTCAAGCTAGCTCAAAGGATCGGGAGACATCAGAGTTCAGATGACACTATCTTCAAGGATTCTGGGTATAAAAGGGTTCAATTATTTTGGTCATGGCATTTTTAGGAAACTTGTCTATTTTGTGTATATGTGTCATGTTGAAGTAGCCAAGTGTAATGTCTCATTTGGGCATTTGATTATTTTGTATGTGGCCATGTGATTTGGTCCATAGTAATGATTGGGATGTATCCCTAAGTTTACTTTTGCATGCATACTAAGATGTGTATGTGTGGGTTTGATGGATGACTATTTATTTGCTAGTATGTGGTTGCATGATTTAGCACTCATAATGGATTGATAATAAGGAATATGGTAAACCATGACATTGGTGTGGAATGACTAAAAGATAAGGTTGTGTAAATACTAATGGACTAGTATAAAAAGCGGTCATAGTGATGCTATATTGTTGCATGTTTATGTGTCCAAATATATCATGCGATATGCCATTAAGCATATGGAAGTGTATGATTGTTTAAGGGTGACCAATGGCTTGGACAGTAGCCTCCAAATGGTCCATACGGGTAAGCACACGGGCATGTGTCTAGGCTGTGTGCGACACACGGTCAGCCCCATGGGCGTGTTGTTTGGCTGTGTGTCCCTTGCACCTTGAATTTTAGGTTAACATGCATGGTAGTAAATATACGGGTAGAGACACGATCATGTGTCTCAATAGTTTAGAGGACACGGCCTCTAGCCATAGGCGTGTGCTTGGCCGGGTGCCTCAAATTTGTATGATGACGTCATAAACAGAATGCTCGCTAAAATCACACGGGCTACCACAAGGGCATGTCCCAGGCCGTGTAGGAACACGGGCCAAGGACACGGGTGTGTATTCAGTTGTGTGAAATCCACTGTAGGTTCGAATTGGAAAATAAATCCAATAATTCCACACGGGTGTGGGACATGGGCGTGTCCCCAAGCACACGAGCGTGTGCATTGCCTCCACACAGGCGTGTGCATTGCCTCCATACAGGCGTGTGAGACTTTAACCTAGAAATTTTCTTAGAATTTCTGTGAGTTCTCGATTTTGTCTCGGACCGCTAATGATGTATGTTTTGGGCCTTGTATGTCTATAATAGGGACAAATTGACTTTAATTGATTGGTTTTAGTTTGAATGAAATTTTGTGGCTCGATTCTGTATGTTTGGTTCTGCTTAAGTCTGGTAATGCCTCGTACCTGTTCCAGCATCGGATACGGGTAAGGGGTGTTATATTTATTGGTATCAGAGCTACAGTTTAGCCAGTTCTTGGACTATGTAGCATGTGTCTATGTCTAGCTATACATGCCATGCATAAATTATGATAGCGTGATGACTCTTAACGATATTAAACTGTGTTTTTCATATAGTAATGGATCCCGACCGAGCTATAGCAGATGATGTAAAAAGCGATGCACCAGCCCCCACTCAAGGGACGGTGCCTGAAGAAAGTAGACCCGTAACTGTGAGCCAAGGGGGAGGCTAGAAAGGCCTTCTTCCAAATGATGAATGATTGGTATGCTGAGTTCATCTGTGTGAACCCAGCCGCTCAGACGCAACCTCCCCCTCCGAACCCTCAGCCTGTACCCGTGATGCCCCGAGGTATATATTTTATGAGATTTTCTAAGAAACCTGTAGATAAGATTTGGAAACAATGAGCAAAGGAGTTCAGAGCTAACACGGAGGATGATGCTGAAAGAGCCGAGTTTTGGCTCGAGAATTCTATTCAGTGTTTGATGAACTATCTTGTACACTTGAAGAGCGTTTGAAGTGTGATATTTCATTATTGAGGGATGCCTACCATCGGTGGAAGACTTTGATTTTTGTTGTGCCTAAGGAGGCGATTTCTTAGGACTTCTTTCGGGAGGAATTCTGGAAAAAACATATTAGAGAGAGGTTTATCGACCAAAAATGTAAGGAATTTCTTGAACTTAAGCAGGGTCGCATGTCGGTTACCGAATATGAGCGAGAGTTTGTCCAGCTTAATAAGTATGCTCGAGAATGTATGCCCACTGAGGCTAAGATGTGTAGGAGATTTGAGAACGGACTTAATGAGGATATCAGGGTGTTAGTGGGCATATTTGAACTAAAGGAATTTGTTGTGCTCGTTGAACGAGCATGTAAGCTAAAGAATTAACAAGGGAGAAGAAGAAAGCTAAGTCAAAAGCTAGAGATATGCGAAAGAGAATGATGAACAGATCGGCCCCAACTCAATCTAAGAAATCTAAAGATGTGTATTCTCGTTCTTATGCGTCGGCAGGACGCTCTCATGGAAATCGTAAGAAGTAAAGTTTGGGTTTTTGTACTCAGGCTACATCTGTAGCTAGCGTAGGAGATGCTAAATCTCATCGACCTAAGTGTGAATACTGTAGAAGACATCATCCGGGCTCATGTAGGAGGAATGATGGGACGTGTTATAGATGTGGTTCTCAAGACCACTTTATTAAGGATTGTCCCGAGATGGACGAGAGATTTCAGAATGCAAGACAGAGCGGTTTGGCTTCAAAAGTGAGACCCCCGAAAAGTGCCAGTACTAGAGCTGGCAGCAAAAATATGACACGAGATACGGTAGTAAATCTGAGGCTAGGGCTCCAGTTAGAGCTTGTGCCATACGAGCACATGAAGAAGCATCGTCGCCTGACGTGATCACTGGTACATTTTCTCTTTATGAAACTGTTGTTATTGCTTTGATAGATCTAAGATCTACACATTCATATGCATGCATGAAATTGGCATCTAGCTTGAATTTACCCATGGAGTCTACAGAATTTGTGATTAGAGTGTCAAACCCGTTAGGCAAGCATGTCGTAGTCGATAAAGTACCCAAGACATGCCCTTTAATGATTAGAGGTCTTTGTTTTCCGGCTTACTTGATGTTGTTGTCGTTTGATGAATTTGATGTTATTTTGGATATGGATTGGTTGACACTTCATGGTGCTATAGTAGATTGTAAACGAAAAGTTATGGAATTGAGACATGAGAATGGCGAAGTCCTTCGAGCCGAATCAGATGAACTTAGTGGCTTGCCAATCGTAATTTCTTTGATGACCGCTTAGAAATATATGAGAAAAGGATACGAAGCATATCTAGCTTATGTATTGAATACAAAGGAACCTGAGTTGAAAGTCGAATCAGTGCCTGTTGCATGTGAGTTTGTGGATGTGTTCCCGGAAGAATTGGCAGGTTTACCCCCGGTTAGGGAAGTTGAATTTGGTATTGAGTTAATGCCAGGGATTGCACCTATCTCTATCGTTCCGTATAGGATGGTTCCAATGGAGTTAAGGGAATTAAAGTCACAGTTGCAAGAATTGGTTGTCAAAGGCTTTGCAAGACCCAGTTTCTCACCTTGGGGTGCTCCCATGTTATTCGTAAAGAAGAAGGATGGTTCCATGATATTATGTATTGATTACCGGCAACTTAATAAGGTAATGGTTAAGAACAAATATCCATTGCCAAGAATTGATGATTTGTTATTAGGTAAAAGGAGTAACATGGTTTTCCAAGATAGACCTGAGGTCCAGTTATTACCAACTGCGAGTTAAGGAGACAAACTTACCTAAGACTGCTTTTAGAACAAGGTAAGGTCACAACGAATTCCTTGTTATGCCTTTTGGATTGACGAATGCTCTAGCTATATTTATGGATTTGATGAATAGAATATTTCGTCCATACTTGGATAAGTTTGTTAGATGACATTTTAATTTACTCTAGAGATGAGACAGAACATGTCGAACATCTAAGGATCGTTTTGTAGACTTTGAGGGATAAGCAATTATATGTCAAGTTCAGTAAAAGTGAGTTTTGGCTTCAAGAAGTTGGATTTTTAAGCCACATTGTTTCCAGTGATGGTATTCGAGTTGTTCCTAGTAAAATTTCTGCCAAGGAATGTAACTGAAGTTAAGAGCTTTTTGGGCTTAGCCGGTTATTGTCGAAGGTTTGTAAAATTATTTTTTATGATAGCCACTCCTATGATAAGACTGCTGCAAAAGGATGTTAAGTTTGAGTGGACAGAAAAGTGCCAACAAAGCTTTGAAAAATTGAAAATGCTATTGACCAAGGTGCCAGTGCTAGTATAACTGGAACCAGGGAAAGAATTTGTAATCTACAGCGATGCATCCTTGAATGGACTAGGATGTGTGGTTATGCAAGAAGGAAAAGTTATAGCCTATGCTTCGAGATAGCTGAAACCTCATGAGAAGAATTATCCAACTCATGATTTGGAATTGGCCGCCATAGTGTTTTCCTTGAAGATTTGGCGTCATTATTTGCTCGTGGAGAAATGCCATGTCTATACCAATCATAAGAGCCTTAAGTATTTGATGACTCAAAAAGATTTGAATTGAAGGCAGCTGAGATGGTTGGAAATGTTGAAAGATTCTGAGCTTATAATTGATTATCATCCAGGAAAGGCGAACGTGGTCGCCGACGCTTTGAGCAGGAAGTCTTTATTCGATTTGAGGGAAATGAATACACAGATGGACTTATATGATGATGGTTCCATTTTAGCTGAATTGATAGCTAGGGCAACTCTTCTCCATCAAATTTGTGACGCTCAAATATCTGATAAGTAATTACAAGCTAAGAAAGTTCAGTGTGAAGCAACCAGTGAACCCAACTTTTAAACTGACTCCGATGGATGCTTGAGATTTTGGGGAAGAATATGTGTTCCAAAGAATGCCGAGTTGATCTAGACTATTTTACAGGAGGCACATAACAGTCGTATGTCAGCTCATCTGGGAAGTACGAAGATGTACAATGACTTGAAGAAAGTTTATTGGTGGAATGGCATGAAAAGGGATATCTCAGAATTTGTGACAAGATGTTTGATTTGTCAACAGGTTAAAGCTGAACATCAATTACCCTTCGGTTTACTGCAGCATATTATGGTCTCTGAGTGGAAATGGGGTCGGATCACTATGGATTTCGTGACCGGGTTGTCAATGACTCCAAGAAAGAGAGATGCTATTTGGGTGATAGTCAATAGATTGACTAAATCGACCCGTTTTATACCAGTACGTACTGATTATTCTCTAGATAAGTTAGCTAATTTGTACATTTCACAGGTTGTTAGGCTTCATGGTGTGCCATTAACGATTATTTAGAATAGAGATTCGAGATTTACGTCGCGATTTTGGAAAAAGTTGCAAGCGGCTTTGGGAATGAAACTGAATTTTAGTACTACTTTTCACCCACAAACTGATGGACAATCTGAGAGAATAATTTAGACACTTGAAGATATGCTTAGATGTTGTGTTCTCGAGATTCACAGTAGTTGGGAAAATTATCTACCTTTGGTTGAATTTGCTTACAACAACAATTATCAGTCTAGTTTAAGGATGGCACCTTATGAGGCATTATACTTTTGAAAGTGTCGAACTCCTTTGTATTGGACAGAACTTAAGGAAAGTAAAATTTTCGGAGTTGATTTGATCAAAGAAACCAAGGATAAAGTTAAGGTGATTCAAGATTGTTTGAAAGCAGCACCGGATAGACATAAATCGTATACAGATTTGAAAAGAAAACAAATTGAGTATCAAGTGGGTGACAAGGTATTCTTGAAGGTATCACCCTGGAGAAAGGTCTTAAGATTCGGTAGAAAAGCCAAATTAAGTCCTCATTTTATTGGGCCTTATGACATTACCGAGAGAATAGGACCGGTTGCCTATCACTTAGCTCTACCATCAGAGTTGGAAAAGATCCATAACGTGTTTCATGTATCCATGTTACGTCGATATAGATCGGACCCCTCGTATGTGATTACTCCGATAGAGGTTGAAATTCAATCGGACATGACTTACGGTGAGGAAACGGTTAAGATTTTGGCCAGGGAAGTTAAGCAACTGAGCAACAAAAGTATTGCCCTTGTGAAGGTATTATGGCATAGACATGGGGTTGAAAAAGCCACTTGGGAACTACAGGAGACTATGAGAAGTCAATATCTGAACCTGTTTATTGGTAAGACTTTCGAGGACGAAAGCCCCTAAAGGGGACCAAAATAGGGCCTAATCAAAATAGTGGTTTCGAGACCACAAATCCAATGTTAAAATATTGATTTTATGATTGTTATGAGGTTTAGAATATAAATATATGCATGTGTTAAAGTTTCATGAAGAAATTCTAAGTATAAGGTGTCCAATTGGAAATTAGAGACCAAATTGAATAAGTTGCAAAATTTGTGTTTTAGAAGTAATTTGTATGAAATTGCTTTGGATTATTAATTAGGAGGCCTTAAAGAGCAATTTGCCCAATTTCTAAGTTTTTGGAAAAAAATGGGCTTGTATGGAAAAATTTGAAGGAAAGGCATTAGGGGCATTTTGGTCATTTGGTATATTAATGAAATAAAAAAGGGAAAATAAGTCAAAAATTAGCTCATTCTCTCCATGTTGCTGCCGAAATTTTAGTGTTCTCCATAGATAGGGTTTTCAAGCTTTCCAAGCTCTATAATCAAGAGAATCGAGATATGGGCCTTGATCGGGGAAAGAACAAGGTTTACGAGGTTTAGGCTTGATTTTTAATATTTTGTATCTAGGTAGCCAAGGCTCTGCTCAGGCACTTCTATGCATTTTTTCCGTGTGTCCAAATCATATTCCAAAAGTTCAACGGGTAACGTAATATGAATTCTGAAAGTAAAATTTAAGTAAGCCATATGTGTGCAAGATGGCAATGGTATGTTTTAAAACCCTATGAGGACTTAGTATATGATGATATTATGGAAAGATATGTATTTAGATAAGCATGTGCATATGAATATGGAAGGTAAATATATATATATGACATGATAAAAAGTATCATAATGGATAAGTAATTATGCGTAGATTATTAATAATTACAAAAATGTAGATTATTTGTATGTGTACTTACTAAGATTTATAGCTTACCCTCCTCTCTTTTCCCTTCTCTATAGATACGTCAAGCTAGCTCAAAGGATCGAGAGACACCGGAGCTCAGATTACACTATCTTCAAGGATTTTGGGTATAAAAGGGTTCAATTATTTTGGTCATGGCATGTATAGGAAACTTGTCTATTTTGTGTATATGTGTCATGTTGAAGTAGCCAAGTGTAATGACTCATTTGGGCATTGATTATTTTGTAGGTGGCCATGTGATTTGGTCCACATTAATGATTGGGATGTATCCCTAAGTTTACTTTTGCATGCATACTAAGATGTGTATGTGTGGGTTTGATGGATGACTATTTATTTTCTAGTTTGTGGTTGCATGATTTAGCACTCATAATAGATTGATAATAAGGAATATGGTAAACCATGAAATTGGTGTGGAATGGCTAAAAGATAAGGTTGTGTGAATACTAATGGACTAGTATAAAAAGGGGTCATAGTGATGCTAAAATGTTGCATGTTTAAGTGTCCAAATATATCATGGGATATGCCATTAAGCATATAGAAGTGTATGATTGTTTAATGATGACCAATGGCTTGGAGAGTAGCCTCTAAATGGTCCACATGGGTAGACATACGAGCATGTGTCTAGGTCGTGTGTGACACACGGTCAACCCCATGGGCGTGTCGTTCAGCCGTGTGTCCCCTACACCTTGAATTTTAGGTTAACATGCATGGTAGTAAACACACAGGCAGAGACACGGCCGTGTGTTTCAATCGTGTGGAGGACACGGTCTCTAACCACAAGCGTGTGCTTGGCCGTGTGCCTCAAATTTGTATGATGACCTCATAAACAAAATGCTCGCTACAATCACACGAGTGTGGGACATGGACATGTCCCTAAGCACACGGGCGTGTGCATTGCCTCTACGCCGGCGTGTGAGGCTTTAACCTAGAAATTTTCTTAGAATTTCTGTGAGTTATCGGTTTAGTCCCAGACCGCTAATGTTGTATGTTTTGGGCCTCGTAGGTTCATAATAGGGGAAAATTGACTTTAATTGATTGGTTTTAGTTTGAATGAAATTTTGTGGCTCGGTTCTGTATGTTTGGTTCCGCTTAAGTTTGGTAATGCCTCATACCATGTTTCGGCATCGGATACGGGTAAAGGGTGTTACAACAGTATTAAATAAGGACTAAAAATACAATTAAAGTAAAGCAATTAAAGAAAAAAGAGATAAATGAAATTTTTAGCTCAAACATCTTGAAGGTTAATAGAGTGCTTGTCTCGATCGACATGGGCACCTAATAATGCTTTAAGCATTGCCCATTAACTTTAAATGTGACCCCCATTTTCATGTCTTTGATATTATTACTGTGATGATAGTGACACTTAGAATTTAACCCCTTTAACCTGTAAAAAGCTTACCTGTTTTATTAACCTCTAGTAAACCCCGTTGATCCTAACACATTCTGTTAATGTTAACCCACAACCCATATATATGTTGTAAATTATCGCTTTTATTGACTCCCTTTTTGTCGAGATTTGATTTGGTTTAGTTTCCTAACTATGTTACATCATTCGCATTGCTGAATTTTACTTTGTTCTTAAAAAAATGAAAAATAAATAAAAAAATGAAAAAAAATTGATTGAGCGTGAATCGTTAGCTTTATATGTTGAAAAGCTCATTTTTATTATTTATTTCTTGTTGATGTGAATTCTTTTAATTCAACAATTTATTATTTTTTTCTAATCTAGTACCTTATCAATTTGATTCTAGATTTTCGTTAACTTTTCTAACCTTTTCCGTACCCTTAAGTTAAGCCCCATTACAACCTTGTAAAGACCTCTTGATTGGTGTGTCACCTCATTCTATAGTGGTGGAGATTTGATTTTCAAGCAAGCCTATGGTAATAACATTTCTCGTTTGACTGTTGAGTGCATATTACTTAAACCTTAAACACTTTGAGTGCTTTGAGTGAAACTTTGGTGAGAATGTTATTTCTTGTTGAGTTTGAATTTCAGGTAATTATTGAGATAAGGGGTATGCCTAATGTTTTTAAAAATTAAAATTCTCTATTTGGATTGCTTGTGCTATTTAGTGTCATTTTAGTGTAAATTTTCAATGCATGAGTATCTGTAAATTATCCTAAGACATTATCGGTGGAAATAATAAATTGAGAGAAATTACTTGATTGTGGGTTGAGGATTTTGCTTGAGAAAAAAAAAAACACTTAAGTGTGGGGATATTTGATAGGTGCTAAAAGTAGCATGTTTTAGTCTCATTCCTAATGCGTTTTTGGGTGACTATTCGATGTTAATGGTGAATTTTATGCTCCTAATCCTTTAAATTCATGTTTTTATACTTAGGAGAGCATTTGGGAGCAACGGGAGCAAAAAAGAGCAAAAACAAAAAAATGGAGCAAGTTACAGGAGCCACACAAGCTGTACTATTCCACACGGCCATGTGAGCCACAGGGCCCCGTTGTAGGCCATGTCAGTTTTGCAATTTGCACTCTAAAATTGAAGGAAAATGCAGATTTTAGGTTTTTAGGTCATTCTAAGACATATATATGACCATGGATTCTGTGGTTTGATTTTTATTTACACAATAGATACTTAGATCTTGTTCTCAATTATCCATGCCTAATTCTTGATTTGATATTTCTAAATTATTGATCTATGTTTGATGTGCTTAAATCAAATAAGGAATAGACCTTATTTAAGAGTAGATCTAGTATAATTGAGTGGAGTTGCACGCAATCCTTGAAATAGGACAACATAGATCTACCAGATTAGAGCCAAATCTAATAGGGAATCCATAAATCAAGTTAATATGATAATAGGGGTTTTAATTAAAAAGAAATTTCAATTAATCAACATAGAGTCAGTTGCTCTTATTATTGAAAAGAGATATTGGCATAATTTAGGGATTTCTACGGATCAAGATACTAAGTGAATAAATTATATAATTTAGTTTGATAATGACAGATGAAATCTAGGTGAATTCTTTCCTGGGTATTGCTTCGCTTCTTCGTTGTTAATCGTTTATTTTCCTGAATTTTCCTTTGTCGTGTTCGTAGTTAATTAATTTAGTTAATTTTAGTTTTAATCCATCACTTGGATTTATCAATTAAATAATAGAAAGACGGTAATTACTAGTACTTTTAGTCTTCAGGGGAACGATATATTTTCTCACTATGGCTATACTATTAACTAATAAGTACACTTGCCTTAGTAAGATTTTTAACTGGTTTCGTGGACATCACTAGTGCTCAGGGGAAAATTATCAACTATAAAAGCACCCAATGCTAGCGGTACATTCTCACAGACAACTAACTCTTTGGAGAAATATCGAAATGATATGGACCCAACATTGATAATGACTCTAATATAATGAATCCTATGGCATGCCAACTATAGCCTAAACTCTACCTGAGACCATTTAATAGGGTAATCATAACATCAATATACATAAGTTCACATATCACTTACTCATTGGATAGCATTTTCATGTATCTTTCCTTTCTCTTTATCAATTTTTTTATACCCTTTCAGTATGTCACAATCATAACATACATATACATATACACAATGGTTCTACAATTCACCAAGTCACAAATTCTCAAGTCATAAGTTCAACTTACCATTCATGTGACAAGCATTAGAATTACCTTATTTAATTTACTACTTAATAAGCTATGAATTGAAAGCAAATTATCAGAGCACAAAACAAAAAGGGTTGCTTGTCTATCCCCTTCTCTTTTCCTTTCGCCTTTGAAGTTCCAACATTGACTTTAGCTACAACTGATAATTCAATTACAAAAATGGTAGTAGTTCACATTCAAATAGAGCATAGCTAACAATTAAACATGAATGCATATTTTACAATTAAGTCCTTTTAAACCCTAATGTTTGAAATTGTAACACTCCTAACCCATATCCGTCACCAGTTTGGGGTTAAGAGGCATTATCGAACAAATCACAGCTTCCGAACATTCACATATTCACACATATCGTATTAATATATATAAAGCAAATGGTTGATCAAATTTCAAACATACATTGTTAATAATAATGCATATACGAATCATATCTCAAAGTCATACAGCATATATATATACTTCCAATCATAAGCACATCACCTTAATGGTATTTGATTACCTAATGAAAATCAAACATTCTTCTTCATAACTCTATTCGTGCGCATATTGAACCAAATAAATCATATCATATTGCTTTTTGATATTAACATATGTGATAATATCAACTAGACAAAATGGTCAAGTTTAACTTTTAAATATTCTAGTCATATACGCATATAACTTATCAAATATAACCCAATTCGAATGCTAAGTAATATGCCTATAATGCATTTACACAACTAATCAATTGATTATATAATCAGTCATGCAAATTAACTTCCATATAACAATTAAAAACATATACATATTCTTGCCATTCTAAACCGAACCTAGATAGCCAAATACCATGGCTGAACATACAACCACTTATATAAATAACACAAAGTGATTCAAATTTATTTTTACCATTACAAATCATAAAAAAAAATAATGACCAATGCATACGGCATCACTAGTATATATATATATATACATACCAAATATCTATATTGCATATTTATCATTATGAACCTAAAACCTTAGTTGAATATTCATGTACATATTATCCACCATTTCCAAACCAATTCATCAATGCAATAATACCATTACAACCCAACTCAAAATAACCATATCTAATAATCCAATACCTATAGCATTTCATAGTTCTCACATAGCAAATACAACTAAATTCATTATTGATATATATATAACTAAACACTTAACCACATAATTTAATCAAGCTAAATCTCAAGACCATTCCATCAAACAAATTATACCATAAATCATATTTACAAATCAAGTTAATACATGACCGAATATCACCATCATTAACATCATTAACATACCACAACCAAAACACATCCATCATCCATATACCAAGCTTACCAAAATGAACTAATCATAAGCCATATACCTTTAATTTTAACTAAGTTTAGCCGATTATACTCTTACATTGAAAAACCTACCATTCAACTCACAAATAACCAAATTAATTACATGAACATATAACGTAAACATTACCTAATCAACTTATATGTCATTTGCCATAATTCATCAAGCACATATATACAAATTTACCAAATGAACAATCATGAGCTTTAAGAAATATTACTTTAAACCTCAAACATTTTCCAAACACATCACACACATATAACATACATATTACTCATCTAATATATCAAACCACAATTGCAAATCATACCAAACACTTCACACATATATAAATTATAACCGAAATCACCTAAGCTTAAACATCATTTCTAGCCATTTTCACATGGCTTTAATATATACAAACTTCAAAACCAAACATAATAACTAGCCTATACATGCCATAGGTTTAAGTTCAAACTTATAAGATACCACGAAAGTGATTGATAGTGTGACGGATTTCTCTGATAATCCCCAAGCTCATAACTAGCTTCCAAAATCTATAAAAACAAAGAACATACACACATAGTAAGCTTGAATAGCTTAGTAAGTCATAAGCAAATAAATCATTTCAATGACATTCATAATTCAATTTAATTAAACCTAATCATAGTAACCATAACCACAAATACAATTATCAAGCTTGCAACTTCAAATATCCATACATATACTTCAAAATTATTTTTCCACTTGTCCGAATACACATGTAATTCTAAGCATAACTAACTCTCACTTTCAAAATACACATTTCATATATTCATATAAGTATAAACTTACCTTACTATTCAATCATTTAACTTAGTACATACCTGACTTTTTAGCTCAATTTCACATTCGATCTTAACTCGATATTGCACGTTGAACCATTTAGAATTATTAAGGATACTCGAATAGTCGAAAAGCTCGTACGACGCCAACGTCCCAGATGTGGTCTTATATGTAATTACATAACGATGCCACTGTCCTAGACAGGGTCTTACACGCAAATCACAAATCAATGCCAACATCCTAGACATGGTCTTACACGAAATCACATATCGAATCCTATGTCATGAAATATGTATCCTAACTATTCCTAAGGTTCGTACGAGACATTCGGACGTCGTAACTCGATCGATTCAGGCTTATAAATACTTCACCATACTTAAACAAATTCGGCTTGAAAATATATATACAAGCAATAGTTCAATGCAACACAAATATAATATATAAAATTGAATTTAACGACATATATTTTCTTATGAACTTACCTTGTACGAAGACGAACAGACCGGGTCGACTATTCAACAACTTTAGATTTCCCCCGATCCAAATCTGATTTTATCTTTTCTTGAAGTAAATTAATATAAATTAAACTTATTTAATCAAATATTCAGTCAAATTCATCCAAAAACATATAAATGGGCAAATTACAGTTTTGCCCCTGATATTTCACATTTTTCACAATTTAGTCCCTATTTCATAAAACACAAAATATTCAAAATTTGAATACATCCATGTTAGGTCGAATTTACCCCTAGTCCATATAAGCCCATATGTTTCATTTATTTCACATTTTGACCCCTCAATTTACAAAATTCATAATTTAGTCCTAAATAGACATTTTTATCAAAAATCACTTAATTAAACTTGAAAATCTAACAACATATATTTATTTTTCATCATCAAACACAAAAATCATCAAGAAATCAACAATGGCAATTCATGAATACATCATCAAATTCAAAAATTCAAGCATAGGCTAGTTAGTACCCAAAGCAACGATGTCAAAAACGTAAAAATTATCAAAAACCGAACAAATTACATACCTAATTTGAAGAACAAAAGGGCCAAACCTTTAAAACTCTTTTCTTTCTCTTTTTCTTTATTATAATCGGCCAAAAGATGAACAACTGCATGATTTTATTAATTTTTTTGTTTTATTATAACATTATTAATTAGCATTTTTACCATATTAACCTTTTAAAATTAATAACTAAACTATATATTTCATGTCTAATACCGTCCATGCATGATTTCAAGGGTGAAATTTCACCTAAAGGACTCCACATTATAAAAACAATAGCAATGTAGCACTTTAACAATTATCTAGCCACTTTTACATTTTACGCGGTTAAGTCCTTTTAATTAAATCGAGCATACAAACGATAAAATTTTCACACTAAATTTTCACACATATAAATTAACATGCTGTAGACACAACAAGTATAAAATATTTTTTAACTCAGACTTGTGGTCCTGAAACCACTATTCTGATTAGGGTTTGAACTGGGCTGTTACAACTCTCCTCCTAAGGAATTTTTGTCCCTGAAAATCTTACCGGCGAACAGGTTTGGGTACCGATATCTCATAGCACCCCCGGGCTCCCACGTAGCTTCTTCAACCCCGTGTTGATGCCATAAGACTTTCACTAAATAAATTTTTTTATTTATTAATTCTTTAACCTCACGATCTAAAATCCGGATCGGTTCTTCTTCATAATTCATATCGGATTGAATCTCAATCTCAGACAGGGAAATCACATGTGATGGGTCAAATCAATATCGTTGAAGCATCGATACGTGAAACACATTATGGATCTTTTCTAACTCAGGTGGCAACAACAGTCTGTAAGCAATCGGCCCAATACGCTCAATAATCTGATACAGCCCAATAAATCTTGGACTCAATTTTCCTTTATGACCGAATCGAAGTATTTTCTTCCACGGTGAGACTTTCAAAAACACTTTTTCCCCGATTTAAAACTCAATATCTTTTCGTTTCAAGTCTGGATACGATTTCTGACGATCTGGCATTGCTTTTACACTATCATGAATCACTTTTACTTTCTGTTCAGTTTCTTTGATCACATCGATCCCGTGTATCTTATTCTCACTGAGCTCAGTCTAATATAAAGGTGTTCGACATTTTTTACCGTACAAAGCCTCATAAGGAGCCATTTTGATACTCGATTGAAAGCTGTTATTATATGCAAATTCAATCAGTGGTAAGTATCGTTCCCACATACCTTTAAACTCAAGAATGTAACATCTCAACATATCTTCGAGTCTCTGATTAATCAGCTCGGATTGACCATCTGTCTATGGGTGAAAAGCAGTGCTAAAATGTAATTTCGTACCTAATGCATCTTGCAGTTTCTTCCAAAATCGCGATTTGAACCTCAGATCTCTATTTGAAACAATAGAAATAGGTACTCCATGCAATCTCACAATCAGATAAATGTACAACTCAACAAGCTTATCAATCGAGTAATCTATGTGAATCAGAATGAAACGAGCCTATTTAGTCAATCTATCCACAACAACCCAGATCGCATCTTTCTTGCCCGGTGATAAAGGCAAACTCAATACAAAATCCATCGTGACACTATCCCATTTTGATACGAACCCAATCGTATCATGGTCTGACACAACTCGACAACATCGAGCATGGCCCAAGCTCGAGGGGCTTAAGTGCAAAATTAGGTTTAACCTCAGCTCGATCAGCTCAATTTTGCTCATCTACAGCTCAATGAGTTCGTGTGCTCAATTAACGATCTTGGTTCAGCTTAAATAAGCTCGTTTGAGCTCATCTTTAAATTCTAATTCTCGCATTTTATTAAGCTGGAATAAATTAGTTATTTCGTTTTAATTAAGTTAGTTAATTAGTTAAGGTTTAATAAATTTGTTTAAAACTAGACATTTTAATTTAAATTATTAAATATGTCTTATATTAATACATAGTTTTAATATGTCTAGTTTAGGACATTAATTTAATGTGTCTATCTTAGGGACAAATTTAATTAGCTGTTGATTTAATTTGTCCAGCCCATATTGAATTTTTCCTAGCCGACTTAATGGTAGGTATTAATGTGTCTTAGCTCAAACATGTTCTTAATTTGTCTTGGCTGATTTTAATGAGTGTGTTAATATGTCTTAAATTGCTACTAGTTTTAATGTGCCGAATTTTTTTAATGAGCTAATTTAATGTGCTTCATGCTTCAGACGAAATTAATGACAACTTGAGCTGAATTAATTTGCTTCATTAACTTGGTGTAGGTACATGCAATGGACGGCACATTAAGTGAGGGAAGAGTCTAGCATTTTCAAAGCTCCTTTTTCATGAACAACAAAGGCATTAAAAGCTGCTGGAGGAAACATGCATGGACCAATTTAATGCAATTAAACACATGCATGAATCGGCTAAAGGAGGGAGCTGAATCAACATCCTTTTTCAGTTGACTTTTTCATGCACAGCAACAGCCATGGAGAATTAATTTGCTGACTTTTTTTTCGTGCACAGCAATAGCCTTGAAGATTTAATTTCCAGCTACAGCAATTACACTTTTTTAAAGTGACGCCTTGGACATCTCAATGGTCATGCTTCTTCACTAAGATATCAGCTAAATATTGCTGCCCATTGAAGTTTTCTAAGCTTATTTAAATGCCCTTTTGACCGTCCAGCTAACCAAAGCAGCACCTAGACTTGTTCACTCACTTGGCCGAATACAACAAGGGGAATTTTTAGCTCATTTAATTCTCCAGATGATGACAAAACTTCAAGGAACTTTCTTGGAAACTTCTAAGAAATTTTCAACTCTTCTAGTTGAATTACAAGGTGACCATTTGGCTTTCTAGGTGGCTGATCAGCTCACCTTTATTTTAAATGATTCCAGCTGCATGAAGACACCTTCGAAGCTGTCCAAATACATTCTCAAGGCCGGAGGAAGCATCCTAGAATTTTCTTGAATTTTTTTGGAAATTTCATCTCATTTAACGGCTGGATTAAGTGACCATTCAGCTAGTTTTTGAGACCATTTGGCTGACCATGTTTTAGGCTACAAGTATTTGTTAAATTTCATTTGTAAAAGGGGTAGAAATTTTTAGACTTTGCTACTTATATGAACTTAATTGTTCTAGTGAGAATTCAATTCTCTTTATTCACTTTAGGACTAATTTGACTTATCAGGATTTTGTCTCGTGGCGTCTATCTTTCCTTTGTTTTATTCCGAACTTATCACCTTCGGTGTGGCGTTCAAAATATATCTTTGGTTCCTAACTCTCTATAGTTAGCGGGTCAAGTTTCTCTTATCAACATAAGAGCCTATTTTAAGATTCGGGTCAAGTTTTCCTATAATGTTGGTTCAATCTTGGCCGTAGCCGATTTTCATCCACCTATCACTAAGTTTTCGTTAACCTTTTTTTTATCCCTTTGATATCCATTTATCCGTTTCTCTTTTAGCCTTCTTGAAATCAAACCATCCACTCGCTTCCACATCCATTACGAAAGCAACCATTCGAACCTATCTTCCTTGTTTTCATCCCCAATTTTGCAAACCGTTCAAACTTACCTAATTTATCGATCAGGCAACTATTATGACTCAAATCATCCCAAGGCGAGCTCGTATCACATTTCTACTCGGGTATCATAATCGATTGAAGTAACCCAGATGGTACCTGATGCTCGGCTTTGACTTGTTGATAGATTAAACATTTTGAAACAAAGTCAGAGATATCTCGTTTCATACCATGCCACCAGTAAAGCTATTTCAAATCATTATAAATTTTTGTACTACCCGGATGAACAAATAACCGACTGCTATGAGCTTCATTTAAAATCATCTGAATCAAGTCTGAATTTCTTGAAACACACATTCGACCTTTGAATCTCAAACAACCCTCGGCATCAACTCAAAATTCTGAATCAATATTCGAATCACATTGAGCCCGTTTTGCTAACAATTCATTATCAATTTTTTGAGCTTCACAAATCTGCTACATAAATAATGGTCTCGCTTTCAACTCAGCTACAATCAAACCATCATCAGATAGAGTCATATACGTATTCATTGCACACATAGCAAATAGAGATTTTTGACTTAGAGCATCAGCAACTACATTGGCCTTTCTCGGATGGTAGTCAATTACAAGCTCGTAATCTTTTAACAACTCTAACCACTTCGCTATCGTAAATTAAGATCTTTCTGAGTCATCAAGTATTTTAAGATTTTGTGATCAGAATAAACGTGATTGTAACACCCCTTACCCGTACCCGAGACCGAGATAAGGTATGAGGCATTACTGTATACAACCATGAAGATTCTAGGAAGAATAGGTTATAAAATTTCATTCCAATTTAAAACCAATTGAACAAAATCACATTGTCTCTATTATGGGCCTATGAGGTCCAAAACATGCATTAAAAACGGTCCAGGACTAAACTGAGAACTTAAAAAAATTTTAGAAATATTTTCATGTTTAAGCCTCACACACCCATATGAAGGCAATGCACACACCTATGTGCTTGGGACACGCCCGTGTCTTATACCCATGTGGAATTATTTTTCATTTTGAACCTTCAAGGGTTTTCACACGGCTGGGCACACGCCCGTGTTCCTGGCCCGTGTCCCTCACACGGCCACAACATGCCCGTGCCACAGCTCGTGTGCAAATACCTGGACATTCTATTTATGACATCATCATTTATTTAGAAGCACACGACCAAGGCACACGGCTGAGACACACGGCCGTGTCTCTGGCCGTATGTTTACTACCATGCACACTACCTTAAAATTCTAGGTGCAGGGGACACACGGCCATACAACACGCCCATGGGGACTGACCGTGTGTCACACACGGCCTAGACACATGCCTGTGTGTCTAGCAGTGTGGACCTTTTTGGAGGCTATTTTTCAAGCCTTTGGTCACCCTCAAACATCCATACACACTAGTATATTTCTTAGACATTTATTATGGTATAAATGTATACTTTAAACCTTCTTGGCCAAGGTCATAAATGTTACTTCATGTCCCTCTTTAACCTATATTACTATTACCTCTTTGTGTTAGGGTTAACATGTAACAGCCCGGTTTAGACCCTACTTGGAACAGTGGTTTCGGGACCACAAATCTGAGTCATAAAAATATTTTAATATTATATTTCATGCTTAAAATATATGAATTGATATGTGTGAAATTTTCGTATGAAAATTTTATCATTTGTGTGCTCGATTTTATAAAAAGGACTTAATGCATAAATTGTAAAAATGAATTGCTATATGTTAAAGTGTTATAATGCTATGTTCTTTTAATGTGGAGGCCTTAAAATGAAATTAGGCCATTTAATAGTGGGATGGATGGTGATAGACAACCATTATTAAGTTTTCTTATTAATTTATAAAGGTTAAAAAGGTAAATGATGTATTATAAGTTAATAAATTAAAACAAAAACAGAAATCACATGTATATTCTTCTAGAATGGCCGAATGTAAGAAATAATGAAGCCATTTTTTGGGTAAATATTTGGCACTCTCCAAGCTAAATTAAGGTATGGATTTTGTTCGGTTTTTGATAACTTTTACGTTTTTGAGATCGTTGCTTTGTCTTCTACCAAGCCCATGTCTCAATTTCTAAATTTGATGAAGATTGTGAGCTATTCCATTGATGATTTTGTAAGCTTTTTGATGACAGTTGATGAAATATGAAAGATATGTGATAGATTAATATGTTTTGTTTTTGAATTTTTGATGAATTTGTCTATTTTGGGCTAAATTGTGAAAATGAGAAACTGAGGGATTAAAATGTGAAATAAATGAAATATATAGGTTTATATGAATTGTAGGAATATTCAGCCAAGCATTGATTGAATTGAATTATGCATATTTTTTTATTTTGTGAAATAGGGACTAAAGTGTCAAAATGTGAAAATGTGAAGGCTAATTTGTAAAATGCCCTAAATATGTGCATATGGATTGATTTGAAAGATTTGGTGAATAAAAGAGTTAAATTTGTATTGATTTAGATCAAGGAAAGGGAAAATCAAATTTGGATCGGGAAAGTAAAAAATTATTAAATAATCGTTCCGGTTCGTTCGCGTCTGTACGAGGTAAGTCATAAGTAAATAAATATTGTTAAATTGAAATGTATATGTACTATATGTGCTGAGTTGATTTGTGAATAAATATATGTATATGCCGAATGGTAATGCAAATGTATGTATTATGAATAAGTTATATATATATATGTTATTATGATATTGAATTGTTTGAGAAGTAGAATATATGAATACGAGAAAGTTCTGATAACATGATGACATCTGAAAAGCCCCGTATGAACCATAGGAAAAGTAGAGGATACATACGTCTTGACATTGGATTCCGAGATATGATTTCGTGTAAGACCACGTCTGGGACATTGGCATCAATTTGAGATATCGTGTAAGACCGTGTCTAGGACACTGGCATCAATTAGAGATTTCGTGTAAGACCTTGTCTGGGATAGTAGCATCAATATGTGATTATATGTAAGACCACGTCTGGGACGTTGTCATTGTACGATATGTTTGTGCGAGTAAGACCACATTTAATACATTGCCATCGATATGTGATTCTGATATGTGTTTACGAGTAAGACTCTGTCTGGGACAGTGGCATCGATATGTAATTACATGTAAGACCAGGCATTGTACGATATGTGCGACTATCCAAGTATCCTATTTAATTCTGAATTATTCAACGAGCAATGTTAAGTAAAGACCGAATACGAAATCGAATTAAAGGGTTTAGGTATGTGTTAGCTAATGTATTGAAATTAAGGTAAGTTTTGGTATTTAAAGTAATGATATGGTTCATGTCATAAAGTTGGTTATATGTATATTGAATGCAAATTTATATTCGGCAAAATGATATAAGTATGTGATATTAAAGTGTGAAACATGTGTATACATATATGATTTTTGGTATGTGTGAATTGTATATGAATTCAGAAATGGTAGGTGAATATGTTTCTACTGACAATATGTGACATATATTATTATGAATGAAAGAAATGTATATAAATGAATGTGTGTTATATGTGCTAGTTATATGATCCTGTGATTCAATGATTCGAACATGAGAAGTATGAAACAAGAAACATGGTTTTGAGATATACTATTTTGATTTGAAAATTTGATATGAAATAGATATCGAGACGGTGGTGTTATGATGTATAGTTTGTATATGTAAATTGGCTAGTGAAGCATGACATATTTTGGTTAGTCATGTAATAATTATGTGCAAACTTGATTTATATGATTGAGTTAACGGTTGTTATTCGAAATTAAAAAAAATGGTGTATATATTCATTGATAAATAAGATAAGAGAAGTTATTTAATATGGTATATGAATTTACAAGTACAATGAATGTATGAATGATTGAGATTTGTTAAATTTGGCTTAGTGATATTAATTTTTAAATATTATTGAAATGATTTATCTACTTATGGCTTACTAAGCTTTTAAAGCTTACTCTGTGTGTTTTTATTACGTTTATAGAGTTTCAGAGACTTGCTTGGGTTGGAAGTCGTAGGAGATCTCATCACACTATCCAGTTTTCATTTCAGTAAATTAATGCTTTGAATCTAGGTTATGTGGCATGTATAGGCTAGTTTTGATATATTTGGTTTTGATATTTGTGTATATATATAGCCATGTGAAAATGGCTTGTTTAAGATGTTAATGTTGTGTGTGTTCGGTCAAGTCTTAAGGTTATTATGGAAGTGTGTTTTATGGTATATATATGTGTGGTATTTGGTATATGGTTCGGCATTAAGAAATGCTAATAAGGATGAATAATCATCCATGAAAGTATTTCATTTTGGAAAGTATGAAAAGTGTTATGTTTTGGCTTAATAATAAGATAAAGTGATAACTATATATATATTTGATTGAGTATTGGTTATGTCGATTCGGTTTGCGACGACAAAGTTTATAATTATATTATGCTTGATTGGTTGTGTTTTTAGGTACGATTCATGATGGAAATTGATGATTACCTTTGAGTATGCTTGATGGCCACTTAATTAGACAGAAGTGACATAATTGTTATGATATTAAGTTTTAAGATAGCATGTTAGCTTAAAATGTGGGTAATGGAATTGTTAAGACTTATTGAGGTTGAAATTGATGTCCGAATGGTTGTTTATTTGAATGGTTAGATATACGAGATTTAAACATGAAAAATTTGTATGCTAAAAATGGATAAGTTTGAAGTATTATTTGGGCTCAAATTGGTAAATTTTGCTATAGTGAAATGCGTATTATTTTTAGGTTGATTTGCTAGTTGTATAGATGGAAAATGAATTAATTGTATATATATAAATTTTGATATGCTGTACAGCATATGGAATTTGATAGGTTTGACTTGGAAATTGAGTTTATAATTAGTTATTGAGGTTATGGAAAAAATGCGCATGAAATTATAATGTCCAAAAGCTATACTCATTCATTTAGTAGTATTTGATATTGATACATACTTGAATACCTAATAAATGATATGAATGATATTTAGCTTATGAAATGGACATGTACAAAGGGATGATGTGATATATGTACTTGTATATGTAATGAAATATGTTTAACCATAATTTATGTATTCGATTTCTATTAAGGTGTTAATCATATGGTTTTAATTTTGTAATTATGAAACATGTACAATTTGGTTTTGATATTTGATAGCTTGGTTTCAAATTTTTGACTAAGCAAATGGTATGGAAATGGTTAATATTGAAACATAGTTTTATAACAGAATGTTCGATTAAGAATGATTGTGTGTTTGAATATGTGATTCAAATATATGAATTTGACTTATATGAATAAGAGGTTGGTTATTATTTTATTTTCAAAAAATAACTTTTATAAAGGAAATTATATTACAAGGTATGTGATTTGTAATGACTGTCTGTTCTAAATTGTGTTTTGATAGGTAATGCTTCGTAACCATAATCCCGCGACGGATACGGGTTAGGGGTGTTACATAACATTTCAAAAATCCCATTTTACACTTGGCCTATTTATAACCCATGCCAATTATGACATAAACCATTTCCAAATGATTTGGCCACATTACACTCGTCCATTCATGGTATACTGCATCAACCATCACATGAAACAGTCAAGCATAAACATGCAAAGTTAGTAGGTTTACAACCTACATCAATATAAGCCATATCTCATGGGCATATACAAAGTAAATAAGCATATCATTTAAGCCTTTACTTTGGCTAGCCCAATGACACATATAACAAAAATAACCAAGAATCCTATACATGCCATTATAAAAAAATAAAAGTTTCTATATACCAAGGAAGACAAGTTGATAGTGTGATCGGAGCTCCAACTATCTTCCAATCTTCACGAGTCCGCGAGCTCTACAAGACAAGGGAAAAGATAGGGTGTAAGCATTAACATGCTTAGTAAGTTCGGATAACTGAAAAGTAAAATTACCGGCTGTTTAGCATACAACCATATTAAATATTCACTCCAACAAGTATAATATAATTTCCCTATCACATACACTCGATCGTTGTGTTAGTCTTATGTCAATACATTACAGCAATAATCTTAGATGAGCTTATCGATTCAAAAAAATTGTAACACCCCAAACCTGACCTAGACGTTATGGCTGAATCTACGATGGCACTTTAAAGTGTGTTTTGAAAATCATCGCTCTGTTTGAAAAGTCTGTACTATATCAAAACCCTCGTAGTGATCTTTTACAAAACTTTTAGGCATCTTTATCGCTGTTAAAAACTCAAGATGGTTTAGCAAAAGTTTAATCATTTCAGGTTGTTACACTACAGCAAAATTGAGTTTTAGCGGCCTTTTTTTAGGCCTTAGCGGCGCTTTTAAGCGCCCTAAAACTATTTGCGGCGTTTTTGCAAGCGGCGCTTTTCCCATAAACGCCGCTAAAGATCATGACCTTTAGCGAAACTTCTCCCAAAAACGCGGCTAAAGGTCATAAAATTTAAAAAAAATAAAATATTATAAAAGTCATGAAAAATATAAAAAAAATTAAAATTCATTATCAAAATATTAAGAAGAAGAATTATATCTATGATATAAATATATATCCCACCAAATAGAAAGTTTATCAATAACAATCAAACAAAATACCACACTTATCATACTACACTAGAAATCTAACAAAATACAAAT
The DNA here is from genome assembly GCF_007990345.1 of Gossypium hirsutum. Classification (NCBI taxonomy): domain Eukaryota; kingdom Viridiplantae; phylum Streptophyta; class Magnoliopsida; order Malvales; family Malvaceae; genus Gossypium; species Gossypium hirsutum. Next base: position 51,765,570 of record NC_053426.1, on the reverse strand, counting down.
AGAACAAAATAATGATAGAATGCACACTTTAAGATCAGCAATTAGCTCAAACAAGTCGTCACTATGCATGAATTCAGCTAATCCTGGACCATGCATCCAACAAAAACTCAAACCTGAGAAAAAAGAAACAAAAGTTAATGAATGACACATATAACGTCAAATTAATAATAAAATATGCAATAACAAGTCAACATTAACGCCACATATAACATCAAATTGCACAACTTAATATACTCAATACATTAGCATAAATAACATCACATTGAACAATGAATTTAACACATTTGAATAGATCAATTTTAAGCTCACTAATGGTTAATTTAGCATGTGAACAGCATATAAATATTTTGCATTTACAGTATGGTTTAATCAACTTCAAGCAGGAAATTAAATGCTGCAAATTTCCAGTATTCAAAATCATATATGGACAGCATTCAACTTCAAGCAGGAAATAATAATTAAAACTACCATTTTTTTCAGACACCTATTTTTTTCTTAATTTAGGTTCTCTTATTTTGTAAATCATAATAAACAGCATAAAACAACAAAAAAGTAACTCACAGACCACATCAATAAATTTCAAACACATATATTCTAGGATTCAATTATTCAAAGATTTGCAAGAAAATGTTGTTAAATCAAAGGGAAATAAACAATCGAAAAAAAATAAAACACATAACAGGCAATAAACTATCAAAAAAATGACAACATCCAAAGATTTAAAAAAGAAAAATATAAAAAGTGTTTCATAAGGTTGAACACCGAAAAGTATGACAAAAACACTAAAAAAAAAAGAAAAAAGAAGCATAAATATGATGGATTATAGAATCAGTTATGCTTTGTGGATAAGTGATCTTCAAAACCAAACCAACAATAATTTTAATTGATTAAAAAAATATATGCACTTAAATAGATTTGATTGTTTTTATTTTTATTAATAAAGTCAATATTATCTGGTTTATTTCATATTTATTGTTATTTTAAAAAATTATATATAATATTTATAAATATTAAATATAAAATATTAATCAGTAATATAAAATACTTTTTAATAAGCCTTGCAAATACAATCTATCACCAAACAATTTCAAAATGAACAAGTAAAAAACGTATTCCATAAATTAAACAATAAGATCATCCCATACTATCCATAATTCGAAAATTTTAAAAATATGCCTTAAATCCTTCTACTATTAAAAAATTTAGAATTTAGTCCATATATTTTTCCGAATTCAAAATTTAAGTCCAACTAGAAACGTTGTTTTAAAATCTAAAAAATAGATAAACTAAATTCTTGAAAATAAAAGTATAGGGAGTAAATTTCAAAATTTAAAAGCGTACATAGACTTATGACATATTTTAATCTTCTAAAAATCCAAAATAAAGAATAAAATATTTAACTTTAAATATAAAATTATATTTTAAAATTCATGTTTTTATCTACCGATATACCATACTTCGGTCAGTAAAGGCAAAATCAATCGGTAAGCACTCATATAATTAGTACCAACTGTATTTTATACTAGAATAAAACTTAAAATTTATTATTTTAATTTACTACCAGGAAAAAAATTCTGAATAACATTGACTACATTAAAAAATTGCTGAAATCCAGACTCAATCTTAAGTCACGCAAATAATAGTGGCTAGTTGATTAATAAATTTGACTATTATGTAGGATGGACCCAAATAATTAAAGAGATCAAAAAAATATCATTTATGTTGTTTAATTAATAAGCATAAATTTAATATGCAAAAGGAAATGAAGACATAAAGTAAGAACTCTTTTCATGAATGTCAATACAATGAGAGAACAGTGCAGGAGATAACAAACCTGGTTGGCGTAATTGATACCCATGTTTGCCCAAGCACGTATATAGTTTGGCTTAAAATCTAGTGCCTAAAGATCCAGACATAGACCAAAAGACTAAATCCAATAGTGCTGAAAATATGGCCACCACAGGCAAAGGGAAGTTTATCATCAAATAATTTTAAATGGACAATCTCAGTAACAGAGGCTACAATCAAACTGCATATGCAAGATCTGAATGCATTAAAAAAAGCATTTTGGAAGAGATGATCAAGGGTATATGTAAATTGAGGAAGTGCATAATCAAATCATCTAAATCAACCAATAGCTTCAACAAATAAAATAACTAATTACATGGAGCTGAATAGAAGAGCTAGTTTGTCTCTTAAGGTCCAACTAGGTGCAACATGTTATTTGGAGCATCTTTTTAGCAGCCTAAGGTTACAAAGATGGAGCAAGTAAATAATTCAACCCTATAAGAGAGCTGTATAACACACCAATGCATCACTTTACCATTGAAAGATAAGAAAGAAGAGAAATAGAGGAAACGATGATGCAACCCATATGAGTTTGGCACACAGAAGATTAACATGTTAGGTTATCACATGTATGGTAGAAAACACTTTGATTAACACCAAAATATAACAATAACATTTCCAAAATGTAATGTTAGGAATAAGCTTCTAGTAATCTTAAGGAAAATTATATCCTGTCACCGTATGTAAAACTCTAAGTCCAAAATATAATCACTGCAGTCATGGAAATCATATGCAAAAAGACTCTCTTGTAATCACAGCATTCACAACATAAGCAAACTATCCCACAGTAACATTAGAGGAAGCGGCTTACACTCAAACCAAGATTGCAATATCAAGGCATTGTTCCAAAAGAAAAAAACAAAGAATTATACCCTAGTGTACTTACATATGCATAATATAAAGAATTAGCAAGCTCTGGTGGCGCATCATACTTTGGGTGATGACGTAACCATCCATACAGATACTTTAAAGCAGCAGCCTGTTCCAATTCTGAACTTTTCAAACAGTATTTGTTTGACACTCAAAAATTTTAATCTCATCTTGATTAAAGGGATAAGCATTCACTAGCCATTTGTATGACTCACACCAAGAGCAAGAAGTATTTCCAGATTGATAGGATCGGCCTCCTGAGCACGCATCATTGCTGCAATAGCCTATACAGAGATATATAATCAGTGAAATACATATTAAAAGGACTGTTGAGAGAGCTTCTAAAATAATTAACTGTTAAATAAATAGATTTTAATATTAAAAAAGGGGAAATTCCTGCTGAAAAATAGCCTATAGACGAGATCTGGAAAATTCAAAAAAAAAGGGAAGGCAATAGTAAATAAAACTAAACAGAACAAATTAAATCAAGCAATATTCATTTTTCACTGAACAAAGATGCAAACATTTTACTTCCTAACGTACGGTAAATATGCAAACAGAAAAGTAGAAAACACAATTTTTCGTATCATGAGTGCGAGGAGGTCTATGAAAATTTCAAGTTTCAATGAGCGGATAAGGGTCGTCAACAAAATATAGTTTAACCTTTTAGGTTGTTAACGTTAGATAGTATGAAAGAATTGGGAGCCCTTTTCCAGACCTAGAAGCAACAATAGAAACCAAACTATCTGAGCCCTTTATCGATTAGCTGTGGTAGTAGAGAGCGACGGCGACGGAGACGCAGCAGAGGGGTTAGTCGAGGGCGATGCACCAGGTGGTCCGGTCGGCATCTTCGGTGGCAAATGGGTTGGGAGCTTGGGGATGAAAATTTAGGGATTAAAGGAGAAGAGAGGGAATTGGGGAAATTTTGTTAAGGGGAAAAAGAACAGCTATCGGGAGCACTTGGAATAAATTGGATAAAACTAAAACCACAGAGTTTTGGTAAAAAAAAATGACAGTTGCGGCGTTTATAAATAAACGCGGCTAATTCCACTCCTTGAAACGGTAACGTTTAAATTCAATTAATTTTTTTTGATTGCGGCGTTTATATGCTAGCGCCGCTAACTCCTTAAAATTATTGTAAAAATTAATTAAACCCATTCAAATTAAAATAAATTTTATTAATAAATTATTGTTGCACATTATATATATAATAACAAAATTAGTTTATATAATTTTATAAAATCATATTTATTATTTTCATATAAAAATATTATTTTGGAAAAAAATAAAAAAGATCTTTTTATTATTAATAACATTATGTGATATAAAGTTACTCGTGGAAATTATGTGTATGTACTAAAATAATTAAATATTACGAAAATTTAAAGATTATGGAAAATATTATTCATTTATAATTGGGAAATAAATTGGACAAATGTATATACATATTTTTAAGACAAATATTCATTTCATATAGTCTAAAGTTTTCTAATTTAAAATTAATTGACCGTACAATGATAGTTTTATTTTTAACTAATTATATTTTAAAATATTAAGATCTAATAAAACTTTTTTAATATATTTAAATTTCATTTCATATACTTTTAATTTAAATATTCTAACATTTTGTATTAGTTTTAAAATAATTGTAAAAATTATTTAAATATCCATGAATTTTTGTATTAAATATTTTGATAAAAAGATCATTAACATTGTATTAATTTGAATATTTAATAAAACTTTTTTAATATATTTAAATTAAGTCCTCTAATTATTTTTACCATTTTAAGTTCATGGATAAAATCTCAAACTTGATTAGAGTATAGGGACTAACATCATATTTTAACCATTGTATTTCAAAAGGTTTTTTGAGTTGAATTCATGATGGGAAGGATTTAATTAATGTTATTTTTAATTAAAAACTTAATTCATTTTTACATGATTTTATCAAGAGTTTTATTTATTTATTTTATGTGACCATAATTATAATTAATTAATTAATCTAAACCCTAAACTCCTAATCCCTAATCCCTAATCCCTAATCCCTAAACCATAAACCTTAAATCCTAAAACATAAACCCTTACACTGAACCCCTAACCCCTAACCCTTAAACCCTAACCCTTAAACCATAATCATAAACCTTTAAATAGTAACTCATAAACCTTAAACCCTTAACCATATGCCCTAAATTCTAAACCCTAAACTATAATGGTAATTAATTCAGCATTTTAAAATTAATACTATCCCTTTTACAATTATATAAGAAAATATTTAACATATAAATTAAAAAACAATCAGTCATATACCAAAAAACTTTAAAATTTATAGTGGCGTTTTTCAAAAAGCGCCGCTAATACTCGATCTATAGTGCGTTTTTTTTTAAAAACGCCGCTAAAGCCACTAAAAGCTCAATATAAAACGACATCGTTTTGCAAAACTTTTTGCGGCATTTTTTTAAAAACGCCGCTAAAGATTGAGTACTAGCGGTGTTTTTTAAAAAGCGCCGCTAATACTTAATCTTTAGCGGCATTTTTAAAAAAGCGCCACTAAAGCCACTAAAAGCTCAATATATTTTTTTGAGCGTTTTTTGAAAAGCGCGGCTAATGCTCGATCTATAGTGGCGTTTTTCAATCAAACGCCGCTAAAAACGCCGCTAAAAACCTGTTTTACTGTAGTGTTATTACACTTTAAAAACAATTTTTGTTGCGAAAGCTTTTTGAAATATGTCGTAGTAGCGTAATGTTTTGAAAAAAATATTTATCTTTTTGGAAAATTCGCGTCCTACCACTAGTAGATATAATTCAAAGTAAGCAAACCCCAAGTTAAAGTAAAAATTTAAAGAGGCCTTATTACATAGCAACTACCCCAAAAAATAACTTAAATAATAAAAGGTTAAAATAGTAGCAAAAGCGGTTGTGTAGCCTCTATCGAGTCCCTCGCAGCACCGAACCACCTTAGGATTACCTGCACAAGACGCCAGAAGGCTAAGTTTATGAAAAATCAATGTGTAATCCCTTATTAAACAGACAATCAGTCATACAATAGGCAAATACAGTCTGGGCCTAAGCCTGTTTCAGTAACAGTCCAGTAACAGTTAGGGTTTTAGCCCAATATAGTATCAGTAGCAGTGTGGCCTTAGAAAATTACAGTAACAGTAACAGAAATGCAATCAGAAGTCCTATCCATCCATCCTCTACACTCCACTCCGTCTAGCCCTACACTCCATGTGGGGATAAAATTGACCCACCTATCCCTACACTCTAAAATATAGCACTAGTTGCGGCACTAAACAGTATATGCAGCAGAGCTGCTAGTACAGTACACTTCCTCCAAATATATCAATCCCACCCCATGCAACATGTCATGTCATAATATCATACGTGTATGCAAAAATGTCATGCTCGAATACAGTCATGCAAATCTTAGGGCATATCGGTCATTTTACATCATAAGGGTATAATAGTCATTTCATCAGTGTAGGATCTAAGCATACTTACCAACCCAACAGTAGGTTCACAATTGTCTCGGGTGATCCGTGCAACCTTAACAGTCAATCAATGAAAATAGGCCCAAAGCCCATAATCCGGCCCATGTGGGCGCACACGTCTGTGTGGCCCAATAAGCCAAAAAATGGCTTTGGCCGTGCAAATTACACATCCTGGCCAAATAATCTCCACACGTCCGTGTGGTTTACTCATGTGGGCCTACGAGCCCATGGGGTCCACACAACCCATTTTAGCCCAACGTGGCCCAGAACAGCCTAAGCCCATGAAATCGCTCATGATGGCCTCTACAGTCAAACACCCACGTTTTAAGCGTTCGGATCACCACACAAGAGAGTGCACGCTCGTATAGCGTCTATGGACATATTTTTAGGCTTTTCCCGTTTAACAATTATTGTAGTTTGATTACACACTTGTTTGCGAAAAGAGCGCGGTCTTCACAACACCAACCTACATTCATTCATAAGATTTAGTTAATTGCATAGTAATCGACCTATCCAAAACCCCCCACCAAAATAACTTGCCTAAAAACTTACCCCTAACTTGAAAGATCAGTCGACTATGGCTTACTCGCTGAACCCGCTTGTAAGAGACCAATCAATAGGCCTTAGGGGTTATCTGCATTCCAAGCAACACTTATCAATCATCAATAATTGAACAGTTTTCACTAGACAAAAAACCACTTACCGAAAATGTAGAGTCCAGGTTAGAGGGAAAGAACAATCAGCCACAACCACACAATGCTGATAGTACAGAGAATGATAGAGAGGAAGTGTAACAATCGTTTCCCTATTAGTAACGACAGAAAGAAAGAGATGTTTAGAAGGAAAGTTTCTAATGATAAAGAGAAATAGAAAAAGAATCATGAGCACTTACCAATCGTCAGAGAACTCTTATAAATCAAAAACAAAACACAAATAATTGAGAAAAGGGAAAAAAGTATTCGGCTAATCACAAAAACATGATAGAAGAAGAGAATCGAATGAAAAAAATGAGGGGGAGGAGTAGAAGTATTTGGTTTAGCAATGCAAAACGTAACACTTGACAAAAGTCGAAGGAATAGAGATGAGGAGAGAAAGGGATATTCGGCCATTGCTCAAAGGAAGATGACAAAATGGTATTCAGTTTAGGGTACACGGATGAGTATGTTAGGAAGGATAGGGAAATCTGAAAAGAGTACAGAAGGAGAAAAATATCCAAATGGCCAAGGGAAAATTCGGCTACCAACAAGCACAAAACAAAAGAGAGAAAGGAGCCAAAAGGGAAAAAGCTACCAAAAAAAGAGCAAAAACTAGGAACTTTCGACATTAAGTGCCTATGACAGATAATGTACCTTATCCTGCATTCATTGATGTTATTACTATTTTTAGTTTTCAGTACCACCCGTTTTGCAGCATAGTCCAAATTCACCTGATGCTTAACCAGCAAGTCCATACCCAATATTAAGTCGAATTCTCCAAAAGGAAGTTCCATTAAATCCGCCAAAAAGATCACTGCTTAAACCTCCAAAGGTACATCCCTAAACAGTTTATTCACCCTCACTGACTGCCCTAATGGACTCAACACAGTAACCTCACTCGTAGTGTTTTCAACCATAATACCTAAAGTCTCAAACATAGTGCATGCTATATACGAGTGCATAGACCCAACATTAATCAATGCAGTATAAGGTACATTACTTTTGACACAGTAACCTCTTAGCGACGAGCAGTATAAACTAGTGCTGGTTGCCTTGCCTCAGTGTGACCAGCACCTCTTCCCGGTGCTCCACGACTACGGCCCATACCATTTCCACCTCTGGCTTGACCACGATCCCTCGGTGGCTACTGAACAATTCTCGACGACTGAACAGTACCCATACCAGTAGCTTGCATCTATCGGGCCTCCGTGGGCAATCTCTGATACGATGCTCTAAGGACCCACACCTCAAACTTGCCCCTATCCATTTCCAGCACTCACCCTGATGGCGTCTCCCATAATCAACACAAGGCTTCGGCCCAAAAGCAGCAACAAGGGCCCAACCCTGACTAGCCCATCAACTCTGACCTTCTTCTTAGGCCTCACAACTGAACTTGAGGGCTCTCAAACCCTCTTGTTCCTTCCCCTATCCTTCTCATGATTCTGGCGCTCAGCACATTTCACATCCTTGACAATCTTCGCCTTTTCCACTAACACAACAAAATCTTGCTCCCTCTAAGGAGCTATCAGAACTCGTAGATCATCACTGAGGTCATCCTCAAAACAAACACAATGCTCATATTTAGTTGCCACCATCCCACGCGCATAGTGGCTAAGTCGTAAAAAATCAGACTCATATTCAGCTACTGATTTATCCCCTTGAGTCAAACTCAAAAACTCTCTCCTCCGGGCATCTACATAACTAGCACCCAAATGCTTTCCTTGGAATGCAGTCTTGAAAAATTTCCAAGTCAATCGGTCGGGCTGAGTATCCTCTTTAACTGTAAGCCACCACTGATAGGCTTCATCCCGTAGCAATGACACTGCACCTTTTAATTTCTTCTCTGGGGTGCAGTCGAGGTCATCCATGATCCGCTCTGTGGCCTCAATCTAATATTCAGCCACATTAGGGGTAATTCCAACAATACCCCTAAAAATCTCAGCCTCATTAGACTGAAGTCAATCCGTAACCGACCCACGGCCTATAGTACCAGTATTAGGCCCAGCGACCCTATCCAAAATTCGTAACGTAGCTTGGGATAGTGCGTCTTTCCCAGCTACACGATTGTGTAACCTAGTTTCAGTTACAGGTGAAGTCGGCTCCTCTCTAGCTTCATTATTAGGCATATGCCCCGATGCTGAAGACCCAGCCCGAGCAGCCCCACGGCCTCCACCGCGGCCTCTTGTACCCCTTCCACGAGTACCTCTAGTTCATATATCGAATTACACTTTATTTGTATTAACAATTTTATGCATCAGTTTTACAGCTCCAGTGTTTATTTACGGATGTTTATGAAAATCAGTATCAATAATTAAGAGTTTCTATTTTTGCACATGGTAGTCTTACTATAGTTTTAGGTTACCCTAACAAAGTGTTTCAGTACTGTCTATTGCCTACGGTAATCTAAGTATTTCAATGTACACAAGTAATAGCTTCAGAGGACTTGCAGGGTCGGCGCCGGAAACTTAGTGTACCACACATTCAGTAAAATATGTCCAAATATTTTTAAATCATTTGAAATAGTTCTTTTTCAAAGTTTAAAGTTTTAACAGAGAAAACCCAATTCCACAGTTAAGTTGAGCAACCTGGCTCTGATAACACTAAATGTAACACCCCAAACCCAACCTAGACGTTATGGACAAATCTGCAATGTCACTTGGAAATGTGTTTTGAAAATCATAGTTTTGTTTGAAAAGTCTGTACTTTATCAAAACCCTCGTAGTGATCTTTTACAAAACTTTTAAGAGTCTTTATCGTTGTTAAAAACTTAAGATGGTTTAGAAAAAGTTTAATCATTTTAGGTTGTTATTACACTTTAAAAACAATGTTTATTGCGAAAGCTTTTTGAAATATGTCGTAGTAGTGCAATGTTTTGAAAAAATTATTTATCTTTTTGGAGAATTCACATCCTACCACTAGCAGATATAATTCAAAGTAAACCCCAAGTTAAAGTAAAAATTTAAAGAGGTTTTATTACATAGTAAATACCCTAAATAAAATAACTTAAAGATTAAAATTTTAAAATAGTAGCAAAAGCAGTTGTGTGGCCTCCATCGAGTCCCTCGCAACACCGACCTATCTTAGGATTTCCTGCACAGGATGGCAGAAGGGTGAGTTTATGAAAACTCAATGTGTAATCCCTTATTAAATAGGCAATCAGTCATATAATAGGTAAATACAGTCTGGGCCTAAGCCCGTTTTAGTAACAGTCTAGTAACAGTTAGGTCCTTAGCCCAATCAGTAGCAGTGTGGCCTTAGCCCATTTCAGCAACAGCAATAGAAATGCAATTAGAAATCCTACCCATCCATCCTCTACACTCCATTCCGTCCGGCCCTACATTCTATGTGAGGATAAAATCTACCCACCCATCCCTACACTTCAAAGTATAGCACCAGTTGCAGAACTAAATAGTATATGCAGTAGAGCTATAAGTATAGTACACTTCTTCCAAATATATCAAACGCACTCCCATACAACATGTCATGTCATAATGTAACACCCTGAATTTTGGGCTTAGAAGTAATGAACCTTGAGTTTGGGATCGGTTAAAAAGTGGCTTAAATAACTTAAAGGTGTTTAAATATTTTATAATTGCATGTTTAGTTTAATTGTTAAGTGATTTAGGAAGGGTTGGTAGTGTGGAAAAAGTCCTAGGTTCGATCTAGGGCTTTAGCAAAATTTTGCATTTTTTTTTAAAAAACCCTAAGCATTAGGTGGAAAGCTTATTAATAAAGCCTGGTAAAATCTGACACAAGGAAATGCTTGGCCTAGTGGCAAAAGGTGTTGGTAGCAAGCAGAAAGTCCAGGGTTCAAGTCCTGGCCTTGGTGAAAATTTTTATTGCGCATATGATTAGTAGGGAAGCTAGCGTTTAGGCCTTATAAATATGTTTGGTGGAAATATGGCACAAGAGCTCCTGGGGGGAAATGGCGAGAAACATGCTATGAATCTGAGAGTGTGTAGGTTCGAATCCCAGGCCTGGCAAAGTTTTAAATTTTATTCTTTAAGGAAACTGAGACTTAGGCATATAAGCATTATAGTTAATTGTGATCGAATGGTAGCACAAGATAGGTGGCGGTGTAGTGGCCAGTAGCGTGTTGGGAAGTTGGAGGGTTAGAGTTCGAGTGGTTTCATGCGCAAAAGGGTATTCAATTTTGCTGTGCGACACAAGGAAGGATTTCCATTCAGTGGAAGCAATTTGAATGCAATTGTGGGCTAAAATCAAGGTTACAGCGGTGATAAGAATAAGGATTAAGTGTGGATATGATGGTGATAAAATTGGAGAAATTGAAGGGAATTTAACTTGACGAGTTTAAGTCGATTAGGGAGTGTAGGTTTGTATTTTTTTAAGTATATATACGTGTGTCGTATGGGCAAGTAAGGGCATTTGTTGTTTTTGTGTGCTTTAGTCGCATATTCTTGGGGGAAATTTCTTCCAACCTCTTGACTCTTTTTCTTTTTTTTTTTTTGCAAATACCTGAGTAATCTCAAACCCTTCATCTCCTCTTTTCTTTAAGCCAAACTCTTGATCTTTTCTTCCCTATTTTAATCAAATCAACCTCTTCCCTCTTTAACTTAGCCGGTTGCTTCTTTTTCATTTAAGAGCCGATTCATACACCTTGGGGATTGATTTTTTATTGGCAAACGATCTCACGATCGGTAAGTGAATTAGATCTTCTTCGGCTTTTCTTAAATATTTCTAAGTTCTTTCATTTTTATACTCTTAAAACCTGATTTTTCTTTATCCTTTCCAATACCATTACTTCCGTTAACCTATGTTTTCTCCATTTATTTCTCTTTCTCCCTCTAATTTAAGAGTGTGATCGCTGGCTAAGTATTAGTTGATGGAAAAAAGGGGTTCTACCAGAGAGGTTGGGGTAGAGGCTCCCAAGTTTAAGCGACATAAGGTGTCAGCCGTTAGGGACTTTCTGCCTAGATACGGAAGGGGCACTATGTCAGATTTCGAGTTATATAGGCAGATCGCAGCCGATCAATCTAGTCAAGGCAAGTATAGGTTGTTCTTCGGTAAGTAGTGGATTTATTTTGAATTAATAGGATGTGACTAATGGAGTATAATGTTGAATATAGGTTTGGGCGATTATGAATACTGAGTACTCCAAGTGATATGGTGTGTACTTCTACCTTATGATAGCTTGATATAAAGCCGAAGGTGTGTACATACACTGCACACACGTTAGATCGGCAAATCCCGAAATGCTGAAAAGTCAAAATTTTGAAAAGCCGAAAGTCTGGCTAAATAATCTTGTGAGTGCGTGAACACTCGTAAGGGGGAAATCAATACGTTGATAGAGGCCCCATAAGCGATCTCATGGATCTGGGTCGTACTTAGGCCATTTGGGCCAGAATGGGCTAAATGGGTCGACGGGCTGTGGGCCCAAAATAAGCGAATTTGTTGATTTGATAATAAGTGATAAACTAGTCATGTTGGTTACATGGCTTGGAATTGATTAGGGCCAGATGGGTCATATAAATGTGATTTGGGCCTAATGGGCCATATGAATGAGATTGGGCCTAATGGGTTATATGCATGTATGTAGACTTGTTTGGGCTTTGTAAGGGGTTTTGGGCCTAGTATCTGATAACTTCTTAAACAGACATAAAACTTAATTAATTAATTAATCGTGACTGTGGACAAGTCATAGGGTTAAAGTGTGGCAATGGGTATATGTATGTCGAGGATTGGATCTAGGGAGAGCTTGGTACTTAAACAGTCTTAATGACCCACCTCCTCTTCGCTGGAATCCTACCTGGCGCATAGTATCTGTTTACTTTAGCCAATGGGGACTTGTTAACGGGCAGAGATAGGTAATAAACCCATAGTAAAGAGAAATTATCGAAATGCCCTTAAGGGCGAAAATGGCTAAAATACCCCTATGTGTTGAATGAAAGATTTATAGATGTTACATGTAAACCTACTGCATTCATATGATATTCTGTTTATGTTACATATGGGTTGGGAATTATGGAACGGAGGAAGTATATGACGATCGCATGGTTGCTTGACGATCGTGGATCCACCGATGGCTATTAAGCCCAATATTTGATTAGCAGCTTGATGCAATGAAGGTAGTACCGCAACCGGGCTACCATTGATGTGTATCGGATGGGTGGGTTGATATTTATATCCCCACATGATGTGTACCGGGGGACAGAGTTGTTGTGTAGTGGTTGGATTATTGGGGTGGGTTGCACAGCATTGCATGTATGATATTATTGTGATATTATTGCGATGTGAGCTCTGGCCCAACTGAGGCTAATATGGGCTAAGGCCCAAAGACCACCGTTATTCAACTGGGCTCAGGCCCAAAATCACTGATGATTACTTTATACTCATTGAGGTTTGTACACACTGAGTTTTCGAAACTCACCCCCCTCCTTTTAAATTTTTCAGGTGATCCTCAGTAGGCGGTTCGACGGATGGAGGGACTCGGAGGTGGCCAACTAGCAAAAATTTTAGACTCAGTCTTTTATGTAATTTTTAATATTTTGATTTTAAATTATTATTTTTATTTGGGGTGTAATAAGGCCTTTCCTCTGGTTATTATTTCAAATTAGGATTATTACTATTTTGATGCTTTATATTTGTTAGAAGTAGAACATGGTTTTTCCTAAACCATAACTTTTTTTTAAATACTACGTTTCCGCAACTTAATTTTTAAATGACAAGTTTTCATAGGTCATCTATTTTAAATAAAGCTTCCGCAATTGAAAAGAGATTTTACAAAGTAATTATTATCATACAAGAAGGAATAGTTTTTTTTAAAAATACACCTCGCTTTGAAAGCAACAAATACAAGCTGAGATTTTACTCAAGGTTTTTATTTTAAATAAGGGTTTTCAATGAAAACAAGGTTTTTGAAAAACACTTCAATGTGACACGCCTGGTTCGGCCATAACATCTAGGCCGGGTTTGGGATGTTACACATAATATCATAGGTGTATGCAAAAATGTCATGCTCGAATACAGTCATGCAAATCTCAGGGCATATCAGTCATTTTACCTCATAAGGTTATAACAGTCATTTCATTAGTATGGGATCTAAGTATACTTACCAACCTAAAAGTAAGTCCACAGTCGTCTCAGGCGACCCATGTAACCTTAACAGTCAATCAATAAAAATGGGCCCAAAGCCCATAATCCAGCCCATGTGGGCCCACACGTCCGTGTGGCACAATAAGCCTAAAAATGGCCTTGGCTGTGCGAACTACACAGCCTGGCCCAATAATATCCACATGTCCGTGTGGTTTTCCCGTGTGGGGATACGAGCCCGTGGGGCCCACACAATCCATTTCAGCCCAATGTTGCCTAGGACGGCCTAAGCCCATGAAATCGCTCACGGTGGCCTCTACTGTCAAACGCCCACGTTCTAAGCATTCAGATCACCACCTGAGCGAGCGCACACTCATATAGCGTCTATGGACATGTTTTCTGCCTTTTTCCGTTTAACAGTTATCGTAGTATGATTACACACTTGTTTGCAAAAAGAGCGCAGTCTCTACAACATCAACCTACATTCATTCACAAGATATAGTTAATTACATAGTAATCAACCTATCAAAAACCCCCACCAAAATAACTTTCCCAAAAACTTACCCTTAACTTGAATAGGTTAGCCGACAATGGCTTACTCGCTGAATCCACTTGTAAGAGACCAATCAATAGGCCTTAGGGGTTATCTGTATTCCAAACAACACTTATCAACCATCAAGAATTGAATAGTTTGCACTAGACGAAAAACCACTTACCAAAAATGGAGAGTCCAGGTTAAAGGGAAAGAACAATCGGCCACAACCACACAATGCCGATAGTATAGAGAATGATAGAGGTGAAGTGTAAAAATTGTTCCCCTATCAGCAACGACAGAAAGAAAGAGATGTTTAGAAGGAAAGTTTCTAACGATAGAGAGAAATAGAAAAGGAATCATGAGCACTTACCAGTCGTCAAAGAACTCTTATAAACCGAAAACAAAACACAAATAAATGAGAAAAGGGAAAAGAGTATCTGGATAATCACAAAAACGTGAAAGGAGAAGAGAACCGAATGACAAAAATGAGGGGGAGGAGTAGAAGTATTCGGTTTAGCAATGCAAAAGGGAATACCTGACAAAAGTCGAAGGAATGGAGATGAGGAGAGAAAGGGATATTCGGCCACTGCTCAAAGGAACATGACAAAATGGTATTCAGTTTAGGGTACACGGATGAGCACGTTAGGAAGGATAGGGAAACACAAAAAGAGTATAGAAGGAGAAGAATACCCAAATGGCCAAGGGAAAATTCGGCTACCAACAAGCACAAAACAAAAGAGAGAAAGGAGCCAAAAGGGGAAAAGCTATCAAAAAAAGAGAGCAAAAACTAGGCACTTTCGGCACTAAGTGCTTATAACCAATTTGGCACAAAGAGAATCCCACTTTCGGCAACAACTACCATTCCCCTACTCCTTGATCCACTCTTCAAATCTCTCCACCATATCCTCCTAGAATTCGGCTACACACTCTCCACTCCTCTCAACACTTTCAACCGCCCAAGAGCATTAGTATCCCACTGACATACAACCTCTTACACGGCACAGTAGCAAAAAGACACCTCATGCGCTTTGTAGGACTCGAACTCAAGTCCCTTAGCATTAGAAACACGCCAATAACCCTTGGACTATCAACCTTTTTATGACAAATCCTACCTTCAATAATTTAAAAGTCTACCCACCATGGCAAAGGCTCAATCCTTAAAAACAAAGTTTTTTCTCAAATGCCCAAGCATGAACCCAGCACCTCTTAGGCGTTTCCCATGACACTTAACCATTGAGACAAGCATGATTTGAGCTACACAACATACAAAAAATAAGTACCTATATTTTGGGGCATTACAAAAATTCCATTCTCATTTCTCAGTTTAACCTCGTTGAATTTCTCTAAATCTCGATGGATATCCCACTTACCATCATTTCATGCAAGTGATCATTTTAACTACGCACTCCCACAAACCTCGCTCTTACGGTGGGGTTACCAGTCCAAGCTAAATCCCTCTAATATAAACTCATGGAGTAATGTCAGGATTACCAGTCCAGGCTAAATCCCTTACAATGGCATATACTCCTATGAGCTCGAATATGAATTACCAGTCCAAGGTAAATTCATATCCTAATTGGAATACCCTTCCGGGCTAAACCCATTTCATCACACATATTCTTCGAGAGGCTAGATCATTTTAGGATCACTTGTCCGAGCTAGATCCTTTTTACCGTCAATTCATTTATGGAAAAATCCATCAAATATCCTTGTTATTCAACCAGGAGAGTTTATCAACTTTTCATTAACATAATATTTTTCATATATTATCTCAGAACGAATAGAAATATTACAATTCATACATGAATATACATTTTAAATGTATTTAAATAGTCTACATTCGAGTTACACGAACTTACTTGGTAACCGATTTAGATTCGAATTTCAGTTACTCCGAAACCTTTTGTTTTCCTCGGTCAACCTCCGGGATTTGTCTCTCGGGGTCTATATAAGCAATAGTAAATTATTAATACCTCACATTATTCATTTTCAGCATAAAACTCAACCCTAGACAAAATGACCATTTTGCCCCTAACCTTTTACAACTTTTTACAAATTAGTCCCTAGGCTCGTATAATGAAATGCATGTAATTTTCTTGGTTAACCAAGCCTAGCCGAATATTTTTCATACTTATAGTAGCCAACATTTTCCTTCATTTCACATTTTTCTACCCATTTTTATGACTTTTAGAAAATGGTCCTTTAAGCCATTTCCATGAAAATATACTTAGTAAAAGTTGTTTACTATTCTTTAAGTTCCCCTATTCCTCCATAAATCATCAAAACACAAGCATATCATGCATGGGTAAATTTCTAACCATGAACCTTAGCTTAAAATATGGGCAGAAATAGATAAAGCATGTTACGAGGATCTTAAAAATATGAAGAACAGTAAAAACGGGGCTAGGGAGCACTTACTATTGAGCTTGAAAATATTGAAACCCTAGCTATGGACAACATAAAAATTTCAGTAGCTATGGGGAAGAAGATGGTTGATTTTAGCTTTCATTTTCCCTTTTTATTAATTTTATTACCAAATGACCAAAATGCCCCTCCATCTAAACTTTCAAATTTTTCCATGCATGCCCATTTTTGTCCAAAAACTTAAAAATTGGGAAGATTGCTATTTAAGACCTCCTAATTAATAATCCAAAGCAATTTTATATAAATTGCTTCTAGAATCCAAGTTTTGCAATTTATTCAATTTGGTCCCTAATTTTCAATTATGCACCTTATACTTGGAATTTCTTCATGAAACTTTAACATATGCTTATTTTCATATCCCAGGCCTCATAATAATCATAAAAAAATTATTTTAATGTTGGATTTGTGGTCCCGAAACCACTATTCTGACTAGGCCCAAATTTCAAGATGTTACTTTCTCCCCCCTTAGGGACTTTCGTCCTTGAAAGTCTGACCAGTAAACAGGTTCGGATATTGGCTATTCATGGTTTCTTCAGATTCCCATGTAGCCTCTTTCACTCCATGTCTATGCCATAATACTTTTACCAAGGCAATATTCTTGTTCCTCAACTATTTGACTTCTCGAGCCAAAATCTTAACCGGTTCTTCACTATAGGTCATATCCGGTCTAATCTCAACTTCTGTCAGTGAAATCACATGAGAGGGGCTTGATTTATATTTATGCAACATGGATACATGGAATACATCATGAATCTTTTCCAATTCGGATGGCAACGCCAACCGGTAGGCTAATGGTCCAACTCTTTCAGTAATCTCATATGGTCCAATAAATCGTGGACTGAATTTGCCCTTTCGACCAAATATCAAGACCTTTTTCCATGGAGACACTTTCAAGAATACTTTATCTCCGACTTGAAACTCAATCTCTTTTCTTTTCAAATCAGCATATGACTTTTGCCTATCTCAATCTCTTTTCTTTTCAAATCAGCATATGACTTTTGCCTATCCGATGCCGCTTTCAAGTAATCACTATTACTTTAACCTTTTCTTCAATTTCCTTGATTAAATCAACTCCATGAATCTGACTTTCCTTAGGTTCTGTCCAAAATAGTGGAGTTCGGCACTTTCGGCCATACAATTCCTCATACGGTCCATTTTCAAACTCATCTGGAAACTATTGTTGTAGGCAAACTCCACCAACAGTAAGTATTTTTCCCAATTACCCGGAAACTCAAGAACGCAACACCGTAATATATCCTCCAGAATTTGAATCATCTGCTCAGATTAACCAACAGTCTACAGGTGGAATGCTGTACTAAAGTTCAACTTTTTACCCAAGGCTTCTTGTAGTTTCTTCCAAAATCTTGAAGTGAATCTCAGGTCCCTATCTGAAATGATCGACAACGGTACCTCTGTAATCTCACAATCTCAAATATGTACAAGTCAGCCAATCTATTAAGAGAAATCTGTCCATACCAGAATAAAGTGACTTAACTTCGTTAGTCTATCAACCACAACCCAAACAACATTTTTCTTTTTTGGGGTCAACGGTAATCCTGTCATGAAATCCATGGTAATCTGTCCAACTTCCGTTTGAGGACCATCATAGGCTGTAACAAACCCGAAGGTACTTGGTGTTCAGCCTTGACCTGTTGCCATATCAAGCATTTCGATACAAATTCAGAGATATCTCTTTTCATACCATTCCATCAGTACATTGTCTTTAAATTATTGTACTTTTTGGTACTTCCTAGATGAATAGACAAATGGCTATCATGTGCCTCTTGCAAAATTTTCCTAATAAGTTCTTTATCTTTAGGTACACAGACCCTATCTCGAAACATCAAGCAACCATTAGGACCAATCCAAAAATATGATTCCACAATCGTCTCACATTGTGCTCTCCTAACTTGCAAGTCACTACCATTGATCTGAGTTGCACAAATTTCTTAGAGAAATGTCAGTCTGGCTCTTAACTCCGCCAAAACTGAACCATCATCAAACAATGCCAATCGTGTGTTCATGGCCCTCAGTGCAAACAAGGACTTCCTACTCAAGGCATCGGTGACTACGTTCGCTTTTCCTGGTTGATAATCAATTATTAGCTTATAATCTTTAATCAACTCTAACCATCTCCATTGTCTCCAGTTCAATTCCTTTTGATTCATCAAGTACTTCAAACTTTTTTGATCGGTGAATACACGTCAAGTTTCACCATATAAATGGTGTCCCTAAATTTTCAAGGCAAATACAATGACAGCTAGCTCTAAGTCATGTGTTGGATAATTTTTTTCATGTGGCTTTAGTTGCCTCGAAGCATAGGCTATCACCTTGCCCTCTTGCATCAGTACGCACCTCAGTCCATTCAAGGACGCATCGCTATAGACCACGAATTCTTTTCTTGGCTCGAGTTGCACTAAAACTGAAGCTTTTATTAGTAATGTCTTTAATTTCTCAAAACTCTGCTGACACTTTTTCGACCATTGAAACTTAACATCTTTTTGCAGCAACCTCGTCAAGGAAGTTGCAACCATAGAAAATTCTTTTACAAAGCGTCAATAGTAATCGACTAAGCCCAAGAAGCTTCTAACCTCAGTTACATTCTTTAGTGGACAATAGCAGAAATCTTATTTGGATCAACTCGGATGCCATACCCGACACAATGTGACTGAGGAATCTGACATCTCGAAGCCAAAATTCACTTTTGCTAAACTTAGCATATAGTTGCTTGTCTTGTAAGTCTGTAAAAAAGTCCTCAAATGTTTAGCATGCTCGGACTCATTACGGGAATAGATCAAAATGTCGTCAATAAATACCACAACAAACTTGTCAAGTATGGTCAGAAAACACTATTCATTAAGTCCATAAATGAACCTGGGGAGTTTGTTAGACCAAAACGGATGACAAGGAACTCGTACTGACCATACCTCGTCCTGAAGGCAGTCTTAGGAACGTCTGACTCTTTAACTCACAACTGGTAGTAGCCAGATCTCAGATCTATCTTCAAAAACACGGTGGATCCTCTCAGTTGATCAAACAAAGCAAATATCCTTGGTAAAGGATACTTGTTCTTAATAGTTACCTTGTTTAGTTGTAGGTAGTCTATACATAACCTCATCGAACCATTTTTCTTTTTCACGAATAATACGGGCAAGGTGAAGAACTCAATCTTGCGAAACCATTGTTAGTCAATTCTTGCAACTGTGATTTTTAACTCTTTCAACTCTGTTGGGGCCATTCTGTACGGAGCAATAGAGATAGGCATCATTCCTAGTACTAGCTCAATACCAAACTCCACCTCTCTAATAGGAGGTAATCCGAGTAGCTCTTCTGGGAACACGTCTAGATATTCATAGACTATCGGTACCGACTGAATCTTTAACTCAGATTCTTTACTATTCAATACGAAAGCAAGGTAAGCTTTGTACCCTTTTCTTATATACCTTTGAGCCAACATTAAGGTAATCACAACCGGCGGTGCATCCAACTCATTGGAATCAACTCGAAGAATTTCACCATCTGTTCAATATTCTTACTACCACAATTTATAGCCACCTCATGAACAATCAACCAATCCATGCCAAGTATTACGTCAAACTCATCAAATGGAAAAAAGGATAAGGTTAGCCGAAAAATAATGATCTTGGATCATCAAGGGACAATTCTTACAAACCTTATCTACTAATACAGACTTGCCTAGAGGGTTCGACACCTTGATCACAAATTCCGTTGGTTCCAAAGACATATTCATGCTAGATACCAATTTCATGCAAATGTATGAATGGGTTTATCCCAGGTAAATCAAGGCAATAACATTAGTATTATGGAGAGAAAATGTACCCGTAATGACATCAGGAGCTGAGGCTTCCTCTCTAGCGCGTATAGCATAAGTTCTCACCGGGGCTTGAGCTTCAAATTTTGAGTAGAATCCTTTGTAGCAATTCGGTTACTGCTAGCACTTCTAGGATGTCGTGGAGGTATACCTCGGGAGATGGAAGCACTTGATTTCGGGGCTGGCGAAACCTCTCTATCAG
Organism: Gossypium hirsutum; assembly: GCF_007990345.1. Taxonomy (NCBI): domain Eukaryota; kingdom Viridiplantae; phylum Streptophyta; class Magnoliopsida; order Malvales; family Malvaceae; genus Gossypium; species Gossypium hirsutum. The sequence goes on along the minus strand of NC_053426.1, from coordinate 51,744,626 downwards.
CTCGTTCTAGACAGTCTCTAAGAAAGTTGTCAAAAGAACCACACCCATAGCATGCTCCACTCCTCGTCCGGCATTCTCCAAAATGGAATTTATTGAAACTTTTACACCTTAGCTTTTGATCTCTCACACTTCCCACACTAGCAGTCATCGGGGAAGAAGACTTCGGGTTGTGACACTTAAAGCTTCTTACTCTACCCAAATATCCCACCAATGTGGTGGAGTGTTCCTGATGACTTCTCAATTTCTTTGTGGGGAATGAATGCGCCTTACCACTGGATCTCTTACTCAAAACTTAAGCTTATCTCTTTGCTTGCTTTATTTCATTATTTAGCTCTTTGGCCTTCTTGGCTCATTCGGCTAATGTAGCCAATTCCCTTATCTCAAGGATCCCGATTAACAATTTAATTTCCTTATTTAGACCTTCTTCGAAGCGCTTGCATATTTTTGCCTCCGTTTGTGCCCACTCCTTTGCATACTGACTTAGTCTTATGAATTCTCTTCCGTATTCTGACATGTTTTATTTCCTTGTTTGAGTTCCAAGAACTCCTTTTGCTTCTGATCTAAGAACCTTTGACTAATATACTTCTTTTTAAATTCCGCTTGAAAGAATTCCCATGTAATGCTTTCTCTTGGTGCCACCGAGGATATAGTCTTCCACCAATGGTATGCAGTGTCCTTCAATAGTGACAATGCGTATTTCAAGCTTTCCTCAGGAGTACACGATAGTTCATTAAGAACTCGCATGGTATTCTCAAGCCAAAATTCAACATGTTCTGGATCGTCATCAATCGTGGCCCTAAACTCTTCAGCCTTATATTTCTTAAGTTTGTCAACCGAAGCCTTACCCAATCTAATCGGTTCAACAATCCGTGGTACCTCATCAAGTTAGGTAGCAGGTAGGGGTGGACGTGGTATTTCAGGGCAGTTTTTTAGGTATTCCCGAAACCACTCATCCATCATCACGAAAAAGGCAGCTCTCGCCTCTTTCCAGCCATCAAACATAGGCCTTCTACTACTACTAGAAGTAGCTCGCTATACGGAAACTGGAGCATGGCTCTCGGCTCTCTTGGACTCATCTTGGGCTTGATTGGAAGACATTACTATATACAAATACAATTGAAATGGTTAGGAGATGTCACACTATCTTAACTTGTATAATGGCATGTATAGTTAGAATTGATACATAATACGTTAGTTCGAGAATTGACTAAATCGTAGCTCTGATACCATTAAATGTAACACCTCTTACCCGTGCCTGAGACTGGGACAAGGTACGAGTCATTACCATACATAACCATGAGCAGTCCAAGAAGAACAGGCTATAAAATTTCATTCCAATTTAAAACCAATTGAACAAAATCATATTGCCGCTATTATGGGCCGACGAGGTCGAAAACATGCGTTCTGGGACTAAACCGAGAACTTAAGAAAATTTTAGAAAAATTTTCATGTTTAAGCCTCACACACCTGTGTGATGGAAATGCACACGCCCGTGTGCTTGGGACACGCCCATGTCCTATACCCTTGTGGAATTATTTTTCATTTCGAACCTACAGGGGTTTCCACACAGCCGGGTGCACGCTTGTGTCCCTCACACAGCCACGACACGCCCGTGTACAAAATCCTAGACATTCTGTTTATGATGTCATCATTCATTTAAGAGCACACGTCCGTGGCCAGAGGCCATGTCCTCCACATGGCTGAGACACACGGCCATGTCTCTGCCCGTATTTACTACCATGCATATTGCCCTGAAATTCTAGGTGCAAGGGACACACGGCCATACAACACGCCCATGGAGACTGACCATGTGTCGCATACGGCCTAGACATATGCCCGTGTGTCTACCCGTGTAGACCTTATTTGAGGCTATTTTTCAAGCCTTTGGTCACCCTCAAACATCCATACATACTAATATACTTCTCGGACATTTATTATGGTATAAATGTATACTTTAAACCTTCTTGACCAAGGTTATACATGTTACTTAATGTCTCTCTTTAACCTATACTAATATTACCTCTTTGTGTTAGGGTTAACATTTCGAAAATCCCATTTTATACTTGGCCCATTTATAACCATGCCAATTATGACATAAACCATTTCCAAATGATTTGGCCACATTACACACGTCCATTCATGGTGTATCGCATCAACCATCACATGAAACATTTGAGCATAAACATGCACAATTAATAGTTTTACAACCTACATCAATATGAGCCATATCTCATGGCCATATACAAAATGAATAAGCATATCATTTAAGCTTTTACTTTGGCTAGCCAAATGACATATATAACCAAAATAACCAAGAATCTTATACATGCCATTATAATAAAATTAAAGTTTCTATATACCAAGCAAGACAAGTTGATAGTGTGATCGGAGCTCCAACTGTCTTCCAATCTTCACAAGTCTGCGAGTTCTGCAAGACAAGGGAAAAGAGAGGGGGTAAGCATTAACATGCTTAGTAAGTTCAGATAACTAAAAAGTAAACTTACCGGTTGTTTAGCATACAACCATATTAGATATTCACTCCAACATTATAAATTCCCTTTCACATACACCCGATCATCAAGTTAGTCTCATGTCAATACATTGTAGCATTAACCTTAGATGAGCTCATCGATTCAAAAAATTTCCATTTTCATTTCTCATTTTAACCCCGTTGAATTTCTCTGAATCTCGATGGATATCCCATTTACCGTTATTTCATGCAAGTGATCATTTTAAGTATGCATTCCCGTGAACCTCGCTCTTACGGCAGGATTACCAATCCAAGCTAAATCCCTCATAATGTAAACTCATGGAGTAATGTCGGGATTACCAGTCCGGGCTAAATCCCCTACAATGACATATACTCCTATGAGCTCAAATTTGAATTACCAATCCATGCTAAATTCTTATCCTAATCTGATTACTCGTCCAGGCTAAATCCATTTCAGCACACATATTCTTTAGGAGACTAGATCATTTTAGGATCACCCGTCCGGGCTAGTCCTTTTTTACTGTCAATTTATTTCTAGAAAATCCATTAGATATCCTTGTTATTCAACCAAGACAGTTTATCAACTTTTCATTAACACAATATTTTTCATACATTATCTCACAACGAATAGCAATATTATAATTCATACATGAATATACATTTTTAATATATTTAAATAGTCTACATTCGAGTTACACAAACTTACTTAATAACCATTTCGGATTCAAATTTCGGTTACTCTGAAACCTTTTGTTTTCCTCGGTCGGGCTTCGGGATTGGTCGGGGTCTATATAAGAACAATAAATTTTTAATATCTCACATTATTCATTTTCAGTATAAAACTCAACCCTAGACAAAATGACCATTTTGCCCCTAACCTTTTACAACTTTTTACAAATTAGTCCCTAGGCTCGTATTATGAAATGCATGTAATTTTCTTGGTTACCCAAGTCTAGCCGAATATTTTTCATACTTATAGCAGCCAACATTTTCCTTCATTTCACATTTTTCTACCCATTTTTACAACATTTACAAAATGGGTCCTTTAAGTCATTTCCATGAAAATCTACTTAGTAAAAGTTGTTTACTATCCTTTAAGTTCTCCCATTCCTCTATAAATCATCAAAAAAAAAGCATCTCTTGCATGAGTAAATTTCTAACCATGAACCTTAGCTCAAAATATGGGTAGAAATAGATAAAGCATGTTACGAGGATCTCAAAAATACGAAGAACATTAAAAACGAGGCTAGGGAGCACTTACTATTGAGCTTGAAAATGTTGAAACCCTAGCTATGAAGAACATACAAATTTCAGTAGCTATGGGGAAGAAGATGGCTGATTTTAGCTTTCATTTTCCCTTTTTATTAATTTTATTACCAAATGACCAAAAATCCCCCTCCATACTAAACTTTCAAATTTTTTCATGCATGCCCATTTTTGTCCAAAAACTTAGAAATTTGGAAAATTGTTATTTAAGACCTCTTAATTAATAATCCAAAGCAATTTAATACAAATTGCTTCTAGAACCCAAGTTTTGTAATTTATTCAATTTGGTCCCTAATTTCCAATTGGACACCTTATACTTGGAATTTCTTCATGAAACTTTAACATATGCTTATTTTCATATCCTAGGCCTCATAATAATCATAAAACAATTATTTCAATGTCAGATTTGTGGTCTCAAAACCACTATTCTGACTAGACCCAAATTTCAGGATGTTATAGTGACATTTCTCACCGAATAGATAGTGGCGCCAAATCTCCAATGCAAAAACAATAGCTGCTAATTCCAAATCATGTGTCAGATAGTTCTTTTCATGTGGATTTAGCTATCTCAAGGCATAAGCTATAATTTTACCTTCCTGCATCAAAACACAGCCCAAACCATTTAAAGATGCATCACTAAAGATTACGAATTCTTTACTCGATTTTGGTTGAACTAGCACCAAAGCTTTAGTCAACAAAACTTTCAACTGATCAAAACTTTTTTGGCACTTTTCTGACCACTCGAACTTAATATCTTTTTGAAGTAGTCTCGTCATCGGGGTTGCAATCATAGAGAAACCTTTTACAAACCATCTGTAATAACTAGCAAGTCTCAAAAAGCTTCAGACTTCAGAGCCATTTCTTGGAGGCTTCCAATCTAGTATTGCAGAAAATTTACTCGGATCAACTCGAATACCCGATGCTGATACAACATGTCCCAAGAAACCAACTTCACGTAATCGGAATTCACATTTATTAAACTTCGCATACAACTATTTATCACGCAAAGTCTGTGTAACACCCCACACCCGTGCCCTACCCCGGGACGGCATACGAGGCATTACTAAACTTTAACACAAGCACACGATCATTTTCGAGTCATCAAGACTTGATCAAATTTAAACTTTTTTGAAATTGATTAATCTTCTTAATACGGACCTACGAGGCCTCAAACATTTTTTGGAAACCACTCGGAACCAACTCGGGTCCTTAAATCAACTTAATAAAAATGATTCTTGAAACAGGGCACACGCTTGTGTGGTCATTATAACATGGCCATGCTGATGGCCCGTGTGACACACACGGCCTAAGTATTTACGAACACGCCTGTATCCCATGCCTGTGTGAATTAAATTCTAAATTTAAACTTATAGGGGTTTTCACACAGCCTAACACACACCCGTGTCTATAGCCTGTGTCCCTCACATGGCCATGAGATGCCCGTGTCCTAGCTCGTGTCTAAAAACCTTGACATTTTGTTTCTGACGTCAGCATCCAATTTGGGGCACACGGCCAAGGCACACGCCCGTGTGCTAGGCTGTGCCCTTTATACGGCTGAGACACATGGTTGTGTCTTTGCCCGTGTGTTTACTACCATGCACAATTTTTACGTGCAGGGGACACATGGCCTAGCAACACGCCCATGGGACAGACCGTGTGTCACACACAGCCTAGACACACGCCCGTGTGTCTACCTGTGTGGACAAAAATAAAGCTATCTACCAAGCCTTTCACAACCCTGAAGCATAATCTAATACCAACCAATATATCAAAGTCTCACTTATTATGATTTATCAACCAAACAACCATAGCTAAGGCCCACATACATTTCATATATAAACTTTCAATATTAGCCATTTTCCATGGCCTTATACAAAATGAATCAAATGCTCAAGCAAGCCAACATATTGGGCCAATTAACAATGACATAATACTCAAAAGTCAAGGTCCTATACATGCCATAACCCAAAATAAAAGATCTAACTATACCAAGTGCTTCGAATGATTGTGTGATCAATGCCTCCGACGTTTGATGATCCTCGAGCTAAATAGGCGGCACTATAAGAAAATGGAAAGGAAAGGGAGTAAGCATAAAGCTTAGTAAGCTGCATGTAATAAATATAACAACAACTTTACCCTTCATCATCATGCTCATAGTACTAAAGTAGGCATAAGCACAACTTACTCATCATTATCCAATACATTTCACATAGCATATATTGAGCTCGCATCTCATACATTTCAAATAGGTACCTATACCAATCACAACAGGGTTATACTTTCCTTGTTTAACTTAAACTGTAACTCTCACCGTTGAACCATTTGGAATGCTTTCAGATATTCATTAAGCCTCAACATAGGGTGTAATGCTGATGCCACGTCCCAAACATGGTCTTACACTGACTATCAAAATCGGGACCGATGCCATGTCCTAGACATGGTCTTACACTGACACCTCTCTTCGTGCCAATGCCATGTCCCAGACATGGTCTTACACTGACACATCTCGTAGCCGATACATGTCCTAGACATGTCTTACACTAGCACACAAATAACCCGAATGTCATGGCATGAATATCTGATTTATTTCCTAAGATTCAAACGGGAGTTCTACTATCTCAATATTCATTACACATAATTATTTCCACAAACAAGAAATTTATGCTATATCAATTCGAACATATATAATAAGAATGTAGTTGTATTATTTACATACAACTTAGCTCGGTGTACAAAATGTAGGCGACTAGCTCGGCTTAGTCCACTTGCTTTGATTTTCTCTAGTCTAGGCCCGAATTTTATAATTCTTGATCTAAAATGATAGAAATTCATTCATTTCATCAGCATATTAATCTAGTCACTTGAAAATTCATAATTGGGCAAAATGACCATTTTGCCCCTAAATTTTCACAAAATGACCATTTTACCCCTAGGTCCGAAAATCAATTTTTATCATATTTTCTCAATAACCAAGCCTAGCTAAATAGTTTTCATACTATAAGAAGCCTACAATTCTTATTATTTCACACATTTATCACCTATTTTACAACTTATGTAAAATGGTCCTTAGTTAGGGTTTCCATGAAAGCTACTTCACAAAAGTTGTTTGTTTCACAACCATGATTCATTTTCTTCCATAAAATTTCAGAAAAGAACATGAACACTTTCATGGTAAAACCCTAGACTTTCCATCATTTTGCAAAATAGCCCTCTCATTTGAAAGCTCATGTTACAAGGGGTCCAAAAATACAAAAATCATCAAGAAAAACTATCAAAATCACTTACTTGTAGGGAGATTAAGTGGCTAAAATTTTCAAGCTTTCAAACCCCTATTCTCGCTAAAATTTTTGATGGAAGAAGGAAAGGTAAAAAGAGATGACAACATTTTTATTTTATTTTATTTCTAGACAACATTAAGTCATCAATTCACCTAACCCTTGACTAGATTAATTTCCTTGTCTCATGGAAGGCCAAGCATCATTCTAGGGTCTATTTGCCCTTTAAAGACCCCCAATTTTGGTTTTCTAATTATTTGACACCTTTAGCTATCAAAATAGGACTTTTGTAGTTTATGCGATTTAGTCCTTTTTCACAATTAAGCCCTCAAACGCTAAAATTTCTTCGCCAAATTTTTCATGCACTAATATAAACATGCTAAAACTTTAAAATAATAATAAAATAATTTCTCCAACTTTAGATTGGTGGTCCCGAAACCACCGTTCTAACTAAGCCCAAAAATAATTCTTCTCTTTAGGGATTTTTGTCCCCGAAAATCTTACCGGTGAACAAATTCGAGTATTGGTCTCTCTAGTCTCATCGGGTTCCTATGTGGCTTCCTCGACTCCATGTCTATGCCATAAAACTTTCATGAGTGCTATACTTTTATTTCTCAATTGTTTGACCTCCCAAGCCAAAATATTAATCGGCACTTCGCCATGAGTCATGTCTGAGCTAATCTCAGCCTCTGTTGGCGCAATCACATGTGAAGGATCCGATCTATACTAACGTAACATGGACACAAAACACGTCATGAATCTTTTCTAATTCTGAGGGCAAGGCCAATCTATGGGTAACAGGCCCCACTCTCTCGGTAATCTCATAAGGTCCTATGAAAGGAGGACTCAGGTTGCCTTTTCTATCGAATCTAAGGACTTTCCTCCACGGGGATACCTTTAAAAACACCTTATCCCTAACTTGAAACTCGATCTCTTTCTGTTTCAAATCTGCGTAGGATTTCTTTCTATCCGAAGCAGCCTTCAAAAAGTCGTGAATCACCTTAACTTTCCCTTCAGTCTCTTTAACTAAATCGACCCCGTGTATCTGATTCTCTCTCAGCTCAATCCAATACAAAGGTGTTCGACACTTACGCCCATATAAAGCCTCATAAGGTGCCATTTTCAGACTTAATTGATAACTGTTTTTGTAGGCGAATTCGACTAGCGGTAAATACTTTTCTCAACTACTTTGGAACTCAAAAACATAACACCATAACATGTCCTCTAATATCTGAATTACTCTTTCTGACTGATCGTCGATTTGCGGATGAAAAGCCATGCTAAAATTCAGTTTCGTTCCCAATGCCACTTTCCAAAACCACAAGGTAAACCTCGGATCTCTATCCAAAATAATCGATAAGGGCACTCCATAAAGTCTCACGATCGCAGAAACATATAGATCGGCCAATTTCTCAAGGGAATAATCAGTTTGCACTGGTATAAAATATGTCGACTTAGTAAGTCTATCAACAACTACCCAAACTGAATCTTTCTTCCTTGGTGTCAAAGGCAACCTTGACACAAAATCCATGGTTTCTTGGTCCCACTTCCACTCAGGAATCACACAGGTTGGAGTAAACATGAGGGTACTCGGTGTTTGGCCTTCACTTGTTGACAAACTAGACACTTAGAAACAAACTCAGAAATGTCTCTTTTCATCCCCGACCACCAGTACATTTTCTTCAAGTCGTTATACATTTTCATGCTACCTGGATGGATAGACAACCAACCACTATGTGCCTCTCGTAAAATCTTCTGAATGAGCTCATTATTTTTGGGTACATAGACCCTATCTTGGAACATCAAGCAGCCTTTGGTATATCTAAAAATTCCATTCAACACCCGACTCACACTGAGCCATCTTAACTTGTAAATCCATGTTACCTTTCTGAGATTCACAGATCTCTTGTAGAAATGTCGGTTTAGCTCTCAACTCTACCAGAACCGAACCATCATCAGTCACTGACATTCGAGCATTCATGGCCTTTAAGGTAAACAATGATTTTCTACTCAGAGCATCGGTGGCTACATTCGCCTTCCCCGAGTGATAGTCAATCACTAACTCGCAATCCTTTATCAACTCTAGCCACCTTCGTTGTCGTAGATTCAACTCCTTCTGAGTCATTAAATACTTAAGACTTTTATGGTCGGTGAACACTTGACATCTCTCGCCATACAAATGGTGTCTCCAAATTTTTAATACGAACACGATAGCTGCTAGCTCCAAATATTGGGTCGGGTAATTCTTCTCGTATGGCTTTAGCTGTCTCAAGGCATAGATTATTACCTTGCCTTTTTGCATGAGCACGCACCCTAACCCATTCAAAGATGCATCACTATAAACCAAAAACTCTTTTTCTAATTCTGGTTGCACTAAAACTGGGTCTTCGATCAGCAAAGCCTTTAGTTTCCCGAAACTCTGTTGGCACTTCTTTGACCATTTGAACTTGACATCCTTTTGTAAAAACCTTGTCATTCGAGTGGCTATCATAGAGAATCCATTCAAAAATCTTCTGTAATACCCAGCTAAACCCGAAAAGCTTTGAACCTCTGACACATTCCTCGGTGATTTCCACTCAACAATAGCAAGGATCTTACTCGGGTCAACTCTAATTCCGTCACCTGACACAATATGTCCTAAAAATCCAACCTCCTTAAGCCAAAATTCACTCTTACTGAACTTGGCATACAACTGATTATCTCTCAAGATTTGTAGAACTTTTCTCAAATGCTCCGCGTGCTCGCTCTCATCACACGAATAAATCAATATCCCTTAGCTGGTAGTAGCCAAACCTTAGGTTGATCTTAGAAAACACGACGGCTCCCTTCAACTGATCGAACAAATCATCGGTCCTTGGCAAGGAATACTTGTTCTTCACAGTCACCTTGATGAGCTGTCGATAGTCTATGCACAATCTCATCAACCCATCCTTTTTCTTCACAAATAGCACTGAAGCACCCTACGGTGAATAGCTCAGTTTCGCAAAACCTTTATCCGTTAGCTCTTGTAATTAAGTTTTCAACTCCTTCAACTCCGTTGGAGCCATTCTAAATAGAGCAATCGAGATAGGTGTCATACCGGGGACCAACTCGATACAAAACTCAACTTCTCTGATTCGAGGCAATCTGGGTAATTCCTCTGGAAACACATCTGTAAACTCACGTACCATAGGCACTGTCTCAATTTTCACTTCAAACTCTCTGGTGTTCAACACAAATGCTAGGTAGGACTTATATCCTTTTCTCAAATATTTCTCGACAGTCAAAGACGAGATCAGTACTGATTAGTTATTCAATTCACCTGATTCAACCTGAATAATATCTCCATTCTCACATTTCATTTCAATGAAATTACTACCACAATTCACTATCACATTATGATTAGTCAACCAATCCATGCCAATAATTAGATCAAATTTATCAAACGGTAGTAGCATGAGGTTAGCCGAAAAACAATGACCTCTAATCATCAAAGGACAACCTCTACACACTTTATCAACTATCACATGTCTGCCTAGCGGGTTTGACACTTTTACTAAAAATTCAGTAGGTTCAACTAACATATTCATACTAAGTACCAATTTCATGCAGACATAAGAATGGGTAGACTCCGGATCGATTAAAGCAACAACAGAAATATCATGAAGAGAAAAAATACCCGTAATTACATCTGGTGAAGATGCCTATTCACGAGCACGAATGGCATAAGCCCTTGCAGGTGTTCGGCCCTCAGACCTCATAGTTGTATCTCTGGGAGCACATCAGCTGCTAGCCCCACTGTCGGGGTTCTTTTGTAGTCTACCCCTTGGAGGAGCACTACCCGCCCTCATATCTGGCTTTTTCTCTTTATCATCTAATTCGAGAAAATTCCGGATGAAGAGGTCTAGCGATCCACATTTGAAGCAACCTCTTTCATTCCCTCGGCACTTACCTAAATGACGCCTACCACATTGCGAACACTCTGGCTTATTTAGCTGAGCACTACCAACACTTACGATAGAAGTGGTTTGGGCTTTGGATGCTGCGTGTTGCTTATTCTTGCTGTTATTCGAGAATCCCACTGACGTGTTCGATCAGGCAGGAAACTCTTTTGATCTCTTAAATGAGGTCTGCTGTGATTTCCCTATTTGTCTTTTCCTTGAGTCTCGGGACTCAATGTCAGCTCTTCTCTTCTCTTTGGCCAATTCCTCGGCCTTACATGCTCTCTCCACGAGCACCACAAATTCTCTCATCTCCAAGATGCCAACTAATAATCGGATGTCTTCATTCAAGCCATCTTAAAACCTCTTGCACATAATGAATTCTGTAGATACACACCCTCGTGCATATTTGTTGAGTCTCACAAACTCACGCTTGTATTCAGTCACTATCTTACGACCTTGCTTCAGCTCTAAAAACTCTTTTCTCTTCTGGTCTATAAACCTTTGGCTAATATACTTCTTTCAGAACTCTTCTTGAAAGAATTCCCAAGTTACTCGCTCTCTCAGTACGACTGACACGAGAGTATTCCACCATTGGTAGGCTGAATCTCGTAGGAGTGACACTACGCACTTCATACACTCCTCCGGAGTGCACAATAATTCATCAAATACCTTAATGGTATTTTCCAACCAAAACTTAGCCCTTTCTAGGTCATCATCGATATTTTCTTGAAATTCTTCGGGCCCATGTTTACGAATTTTGTCTACTGGAAGTTTCTCTCTCTAGCCATCACTGCTCATTGAGGAGCTATATGAACGGGTTGAGGAATTGGGGGAAGTGGGGGAGGTAGAGTATTCAGATTTGCTCAAACAAACTCTGAGTACCAAGCATCCATCATATGGAGCTAGGCTTCTCTAGCTCCTCCGCCCTGACTCACTATCACGGGCACACTATCTACTGGAGCGGTCCTTCAGCGGGAGCCGGCGCATTACTCTCCATATCATCTACCGTAGCTACGTCAGGATCCATTTACTATATAAATAAATACACAATTTATATCATCATGAGTCCTCACACTATAAATAAATAATTATTGCATGTATAGCTAGACTTGTACTCACGCTAGGTTAGTCCTAGAATCGACTAAACCATAGCTTTTGATACCACTAAATGTAACCCCCACGCCTGTGCCCTACCCTGGGATGGCATACTAGGAGTTACTAAACTTTAACACAAGCACGCGATCATTTTCAAGTCATCAAGACTTGATCAAAATTAAAATTTTTTGAACTTTGATTAATCTTCTTAATATGGGCCTACAAGGCCTCAAGCATTCATTGTAAACCACTCAGAACCAAATCGGGTCCTTAAACCGACTTAATAAAAATGATTCTTGAAACAAGGCATCATTATAACATGGCCGTCCTGATGGCTCGTGTGACACACACTACCTAACTATTTAGGGACACGCTCATGTCCTATGCCCGTGTGAATTAAATTCTAAATTATAACCCACAGGGGATTTCACACGGCCTAACACACGCTCGTGTTTATGGCCCATGTCTCTCACATGGCCATGACACGCCTGTGTCCTAGCCCGTGCGCTTCACACAGTTGAGACACACGGCCGTGTCTCTGCCCGTGTGTTTACTACCATGCATATTGACTTGCAATTTTTACGTGCAGGGGACACACAGCCTAGCAACACGCCCATGGGACAAACCGTGTGTCACACACAGCCAAGACAAGTGCTCGTGTGTCTACCCACGTGGACAAAAATAAGGCTATCTACCAATCCTTTCGCCACCCTGAAGCACAATCTAATACCAACCAACATATCAAAGTCTGACTTATTATGATTTCTCAACCAAACAACCATAGCTAAGGCCCACATACATTTCATAAATAACCTTTCAATATTAGCCATTTTCCATGGCTTTACACAAAATGAATCAAATGCTAAAGCAAGCCAACACATTTGGCCAATTAACAATGTCACAAAACTCAAAAGTCAAGGTCCTATACATGTCATAACCCAAAATAAAAGATCTAACTATACCAAGTGCTTCGGATGATAGTGTGATCGATGCTTCTGACGTCTGATGATCCTCGAGCTAAATTGGCAGCACTATAAGAAAATGGAAAGGAAAAGGAGTAAGCATAAAGCTTAGTAAGTTACATGTAATAAATATAACAACAACTTTACCATTCATCATCATGCTCATAGTACTAAAGTAGGCATAAGCACAACTTACTCATCACTATCCAATACATTTCACATAGCATATATTGAGCTCGCATCTCATACATTTCAAATAGGTACCTGTACCATTCAAAACAGGGTTATACTTTCCTCGTTTAACTTAAACTGCAACTCTCACTGTTGAACCATTTGGAATGCTTTCGGATATTCATTAAGCCTCAACATTGGGTGTAATATCGATGCCATGTCCTAGGCATCGTCTTACACTAGCTAACCATTAAGTCGATGCCATGTCCTAGACATGGTCTTACACTGACTATCAAAATCAGGACTGATGCCTTGTCCCAAATGTGGTCTTACACTAACACCTCTATTCGTGCCGATGCCATGTCCCAGACATGGTCTTACACTGACACATCTCGTAGCTGATGCATGTCCCAAACATGTCTTACACTAGCTCTTGTTTCAATGTCGATGCCATGTCCCAGACATGGCTTACACTGGCACTCATAATATGGCCGATGCATGTCCCAGACATGTCTTACACTGGTACACAAATAACCCGAATGTCATGGAATGAATATCTAATTTATTTCTTAATATTCAAACGGGAGTTCTACTATCTCAATATTCATCATACATAATTATTTCCACAAACAAGCAATTTATGCTATATCAATTCAAACATATATAATAACAATGTAGTTGTATTATTTACAACAACTTAGCTCGGTGTAAAAATGCAGGCGACTAGCTCGTCTTAGTTCGCTTGCTTTGTTTTCCTTGGTCTTGGCCCGAATTTTGTAATTCTTGATCTAAAATGATAGAAATTCATTCATTTCATCAGCATATTAATCTAGTGACTTGAAAATTCATAATTGGGCAAAATGACCATTTTACCCCTAGGTCTAAAAATCAATTTTTATCACATTTTCTCACTAACCAAGCCTAGCTGAATACTTTTCATACTAGAAGTAGCCTATAATTCTTATTATTTCACACATTTATCACCTATTTTACAACTTATGCAAAATGGTCCTTAGTTAGGGTTTCCATGAAAGCTACTTCACAAAAGTTGTTTATTTCACAACCATGATTCATTTTTTTCCATAAAATTTCAAAAAACAACATGAACACTTTCATGGTAAAACCCTAGACTTTCCACTATTTTGCAAAATAACCTTCTCATTTGAAAGCTCATGTTACAAGGGGTCCAAAAATACAAAAATCATCAAGAAAAGCTATCAAAATCACTTACTTGTAGGGAGATTAAGTGGCTGAAATTTTCAAGCTTTCAAACTCCTATTCTTGCTAAAATTTTTGGTGGAAGAAGGAAAGGTAAAAAGAGATGACAACAATTTTCTTTTATTTTATTTTTAGACAACATTAAGTCATCAATTCACCTAACCCTTGACTAGATTAATTTCCTTGTTTCATGGTCGGCCAAGCATCATTCTAGGGTCTATTTTCCCTTTAAAGACCCTCAATTTTGGTTTTCTAGCTATTTGACACCCATAGTTATCAAAGTAAGACTTTTGCACTTTATGCGATTAACTCTTTTTTCACAATTAAGCCCACAAACGCTAAAATTACTTTACTAAATTTTTCATGTACTAATATAAACATGCTATAACTTTAAAATAATAATAAAATAATTTCTCTGACTTCAGATTGGTGGTCCCAAAACCACCATTCTGACTGAGCCCAAAATCGGGCTGTTATAGTCTACAACACAATTCTCAAATGTTCGGCATATTTGGATTCGTTACGGGAATATATCAAAATGTCATATATAAACACGACCACAAATCGATTCAAATACTTTCTGAAGATTCGACTCATTAAATCCATGAAAGTAGCAGGTGCATTAGTAAGTTTGAAAGGCATAGCCAGAAACTCATAGTGTCTGTACCTCATTTGGAAATAGTTTTCGGAACATCGGAGTCTCTAACTCGCAGCTGATAGTAACTCGATCTCAAGTCTATCTTTGAAAACACTGTAACCCCTTTTAACTAATCGAACAAGTCATCTATTCATGGCAAAGAATATTTATTCCTTATAGTCACCTTATTGAGCTGTTGGTAGTCGATGCACATTCTCATAGTTCCATCTTTCTTTTTCATAAACAAAATCGGTACACCCCAAGGAGAAAAACTCGGTCGAGCAAAGCTTCTATCAGTAAATTCTTGCAACTGAGCTTTCAATTCATTTAATTCATTCAGTGCCATTCTATCCGGAGCTATCAAAATCGGAGTTGTCCCCGGCACTAGCTCAATGCCAAACTCTACTTCTCGAATAGGTGGCAAACCCGGTAATTCTTCAAAAAACACATCTGGATACTCACACATAACTAGTACTGATTCAATCTTCTTTTCAGTCACTTTAGAGTCGAGCCATAGGAAAAGTAAGCTTCACAACCGTTTCTCACATATTTCTGAACTAACATCAAAGATATCACTATCGGTAAACCATTCAAATCAATAGACTCAATCTGAATAATCTCATCATTCTGGCATTGCAAATCAATAGTCTTCAGTTTGTAGTTCACAATAGCATCATGCAACATTAGCTAGTCCATACCCAGAATTATATGAAACTCGTCAAATGGCAACAACATCAAATCAGCCGAAAAACAAGAATCTTGAATCATCAACAGACAATTCTTGCATACTTTATCAACCAAAACACACTGGCCTAAGGGGTTCAACACTCTAATCACAAACTCAGTAGACTCAACAGGCAAAGTCTTATTGGATACTAAAGTTACACATACATAAGAATGAGTTGATCCAGGATCAATCAATTTAACAACACTAGTATCATAGAGAGTGAAAATACTAGTAATCTGGAGACGAAGCTTCTTCTCGACCGCAGATAGCATAAGCTCTGGCAGGTGCGCGAGCCTCAGATCTAATAGCTATGTATTTAGTTCCCCTCTGACTGCCACTCACATTACCCGTATTTCTGGGTGGTCTACCTCGAGCTGCAGTGTTACTCGGCCTCATATTCTGCTTCATGTCTACTCAACCAACTTAGGGCATTTAAGAATAAAGTAATCAATCGATCCACATTTAAAACAAGCTCGATCATTCAATCTACAACTGTTAGGATGTCGTTTACCACAATATTTGCATTTTGGTTGGTTCGGTCGAATGTTATCAACACTAGCTACTAAGGTAGCTTTTGAACTCATGGGTGGTCCGTCTCGATCACGTCTAGAATAGCCCACAGTAGCCTTTGACAGCTAAAATCATCTCAAAATTTCTTTGATGTCGACTGAAATGTTTTACCCGGTGATCTTTTTCGTGAATCTCTATCTTCAAAGTCAGCTTTTCTTTTCTCTTTCTTGAGCTCTTCAGCTTTGCAAGCTCACTCGACTAGTACAACGAATTCTTTTATTTCAAGTATCCCAACTAACAGCTTAATGTCTTCATTCAACCCGTCTTCAAATCTTTTACACATTATAGCTTCAGTTGAAACATATTCCCAGGCATATCTGCTGAATCTTACAATTCCCGTTCATACTCTGTTACGATCATACGACCCAGTTTCAACTCGAGCAATTTTTTGCATTTTTTATCAATGAATCTTTGACTAATGTATTTCTTACAGAATTCAGTTTGAAAAAACACCCAGGTCCCCGTTCTTTGGAAACTACTAATATTAATGTATTCCACCAGTGATACGCAGAATCTCGAAGTAAGGATACAATGCATTTTATACACTCATCAGGGGTACATGATATAGCTCATCAAACACATGAATAGTATTATCGAGCCAGAATTTAGCTCGCTCAGTATCATCATCAATAGTGGCTTTGAATTCTTTAGCCCCGTGTTTTCTGATTTTATCAATCGAGGGCTTATTTAATCTCATCGAATCAATAACCTGAGGTACCACGGGTATCTGAGGAGGATTAGGCAGGGGTGGGGGTGGGGGTTGTTGAATAGCCGGATTTATCATCTGGAAGAAGGCTTGCTTAGCCTCTCCCTCGTGGCTACTCAAAGTCGACCTAGAATTAGCCGGCGCTGCCCTTTGAGCAAGAGCGGGCGCATTACCTTCCATGTCATCTGCTACGGCTCGATCAGGATCCATTTACTATAGGAAACACATTGTAATTGTCAGAAATCATCACACTATCGCAGTTTATAAATATGGCATATATAGCTAGACTCATACGCGCTATATTAGTCCTAGAATTGACTAAACAGTAGCTCTGATACCAATTAAATGTAACACCTCTAACCTATATCCGTCACTGATTTAGGGTTACGAGGCATTGCCGAACAAATCATAGCTTGCGAATATTCACATATTTACACAGATCGTATTAATATATATATAAAGCAAATGGCTGATCAAATTTCAAACATACATTATTATTACATTGTTAATAAAAATGCATATACGAATCATATCTCAAAGTCATACAGCATATATATACTTCCAATCATAAGCACATCACCTTAATGGTATTTGATTACCTAATGAAAATCAAACATTCTTCTTCATAACTCTATTCATGCGCATATTAAACCAAATAAATCATAACATATAGCTTTTTGTATATTAACATATGTGATAATATCAACTACACAAAATGGTCAAGTTTGACTTTTAAATATTCTAGTCATATACGCATATAACTTATCAAATATAATCCAATTCGAATGCTAAGTAATATGCCTATAATGCATTTACACAACCAATCAATTCATTATATAATCAGTCATGCAAATTAACTTCCATATAACAATTAAAAAAATATACACATCCTTACCATTCTAAACTTAACCTAGATAGCCAAATACCATGGCCGAACATACAACCACTTATATAAATAACACAAAGTGATTCAAATTTATTTTTACCATTACAAATCATAAAAGAAAATAATGACCAATGCATACGACATCACTAGTATATATATACATACCAAATACCTATACTGCATATTTATCATTATGAACCTAGAACCCTAGCTGAATATTCATGTACATATTATACACCATTTCCAAACCAATTCATCAATGCAATCATACCATTACAACCCAACTCAAAATAACCACATCTAATAATCCAATACCTATAGCATTTCATAGTTTTCACATAGCAAATACAACTAAATTCATTATTGATATATATATAACTAAACACTTAACCACATGATTTAATCAAGTTAAATCGCAAGACCATTCCATCACACAAATTATACCGTAAATCATATTTACAAATTAAGTTAATACATGACCGAATATCACCATCATTAACATTATTAACAAACCACAACCAAACCACATCCATCATCATATACCAAGCTTACCAAAATGAACTAATCATAAGCCATATACCTTTAATTTTAACTAAGTTTAGCCGATTATACTCTTACATTGAACAACCTACCATTTAACTCACAAATAACCAAATTAATTACTTGAACATATAATGTAAACATTACCTAATCAACTTATATGTCATTTGTCATAATTATCAAGCACATATATCAAATTTACCAAATGAAAGGTCATGAGCTTTATGAAAAATTACTTTAAACCTCAAACATTTTCCAAACTCATCACACACATAAAACATACATATTACTCATCAACTATATCAAACCACAATTGCAAATCATACCAAACACTTCACACATATATATATCATAACCGAAATCACCTAAGCTTAGATATCATTTCTAGCCATTTTCGCATGGCTTTAATATATACAAACTTCAAAACCAAACATAATAACTAGCCTATACATACCATAAGTTTAAGTTCAAACTTATAAAATACTAAGAAAGTGATTGATAGTGTGACAGATTTTTCTGACGATCCCTGAGCTCGTAACTATCTTCCAAAATCTACAGAAACAAAGAACATACATACACACAATAAGCTTGAATAGCTTAGTAAGTCATAAGAAAATAAATCATTTCAATGACATTCATAATTCAATTTAATTAAACCTAATCATAGTAACCATAATCACAAATACAATTATCAAGCTTGCAACTTCAAATATCCATACACATACTTCAACATTATTTTTCCACTTGGTCAATACACATAATTCTAAGCATATCTAACTCTCACTTTCAAAATGCACATTTCATATATTCATATAAGTATAAACTTACCTTACTATTCAATCACTTAACTTAGTATATACTTGACTTTTTAGCTCGATTTCACATTAGATCTTAACTCAATATTGCCTGTTGAACCATTCAAAATTAATAAGGATACTCAGATAGTCAAAAAGCTCTTACAATGCCAACGTCCCAGACATGGTCTTACACGTAATCACATATCAGAATCCTATGTCATGACATATGTATCCTAACTATTCGTAAGGTTCGTACGGGACTTTTAGACGTCGTAACTCGATCGATTCAGGCTTTAAATACTTCTCCATACTTAAACAGATTCGACTTAAACATATATATACAAGCAATAGTTCAATTCATCACAAATATAATATATACAATCAAATTTAACGACATATATTTACTTATGAACTTACCTCGTACGAAGACAAACATACTGAGTCGACTATTCAACAACTTTAGATTTCCCCCAATCCAAAGTCAATTTTCTCTTTTCTTGATATAAATTAATATAAATTAAAATTATTTAACCAAATATTCAATCAAATTCATCCAAAAACACATAAATGGGAAAATTACACTTTTGCCCATGACATTTCACATTTTTTACAATTTAGTCCCTATTTCACAAAACACAAAATATTCAAAATTTGAATACACCCATGTTAGGTCAAATTTACCCCTAGGCGGTATAAGCCCATATGTTTCATTTATTTCACATTTTGACCCCCTAAATTTACAAAATTCACAATTTAGTCCTAAATAGACATTTTTATCAAAAAACACTTAATTAAACTTGATAATCTAACAACATATATTTATTTTTCATCATCAAACACAAAAATAATCAAGCTATCAACAATGGCAATTCATGAATATATCATCAAATTCAAAAATTCAAGCTCGGGCCAGCTAGTACTCAAAGCAACGATCTCAAAAACGTAAAAATTATCAAAAATTGAACAAACTACATACCTAATTTGAAGAACAAAAGGGCTAAACCTTTAAAACTCTTTTCTTTCTCTTTTTCTTTGTTATAATCAGCCAAAAGATGAACAATTGCATGGCTTTATTAATTTTTTTTATTTTATGAAAACATTATTAATGAGCATTTTTGCCATATTAACCTTTTAAAATTAATAACCAAACTATATATTTCATGTCTAATACCGTCCATGCATGATTTCAAGGGTGAAATTTCACCTAAAGGACTCCACATTATAAAAACACTAGCAATGTAGCACTTTAACAATTATCTAGCCACTTTTACATTTTACTCTATTAATTCCTTTTAATTAAATCGAGCACACAATCGATAAAATTTTCACACATATAAATTAACATGCTGTAGACACCACAAATAATATTAAAATATTTTTTGATTCGAATTTGTGGTCCTGAAACCATTATTCCGATTAGGGCCTAAACTGGGCTGTTATAACTCTCCCCTCTTAGGGATTTTCATCCCCAAAAATCTTACCGGTGAACAGGTTTAGGTACTGATCTCTCATAGCACCTTCGGGCTTCCACGTAGCTTCTTTAACCCCATTTTGATGCCATAATACTTTCACTAAAAAAATTTTCTTATTTCTTAATTCTTTAACTTCGCGGTCTAAAATTTGGATCGGTTCTTCTTCATAAGTCATATCGGATCGAATCTCAATCTCAGACGGGGAAATCACATGTGATGGGTCGGATCGATATCATTGAAGCATCGATACGTGAAATACGTTATGGATCTTTTCTAACTTAGGTGGCAACAACAGTCTGTAAGCAACCGACCCAATACACTCAATAATCTCATACGACCCAATAAATCTTGGACTCAATTTGCCTTCATGACTGGATTGAAGTATTTTCTTCCATGGTGAGACTTTCAAAAACACTTTGTCCCCGATTTGAAACACAATATCTTTTTGTTTCAAGTCTGGATATGATTTCTGATGATCTGATGCTGCTTTTAGACTATCACGAATCACTTTTACTTTCTGTTCAGTTTCTTTGATCACATCCACCCCGTGTATCTTATTCTCATTAAGCTCAGTCCAATATAAAGGTGTTCGACATTTTTGACCGTACAAAGCCTCATAAGGAGCCATTTTGATACTCGATTGAAAGCTGTTATTATATGCAAATTTAATCAGTGGTAAGTATCGTTCCCACGTACCTTCAAACTCAAGAATGCAACATCTCAACATATCCTCGAGTCTTTGAATAATCCGCTCGGATTGACCATCTGTCTGTGGGTGAAAAGTAGTGCTAAAATGTAATTTCGTACCTAATGCATCTTACAGTTTCTTCCAAAACCACGATGTGAACCTCGGATCTCTATCCGAAACAATAGAAATAGTACTCTGTGCAATCTCACAATCTGATAAATGTACAACTCAGTAAGCTTATCAAGCAAGTAATCTATGCGAATCAGAATGAAATGAGCCTCTTTAGGCAATCTATCCACAACAACCCAGATCGCATCTTTTTTACCCAATGATAAAGGCAAACTCGATACAAAATCCATCGTGACTCTATCCTATTTCCATTCGGGTATCATAATCGGTTGAAGTAACCCAGATGGTACCTGATGCTTGGCTTTAACTTGTTGTTAGATTAAACATTTTGAAACAAAGTTAGAGATATCTCGTTTCATACCATGCCACCAATAAAGCTGTTTCAAATCATTATACATTTTTGTACTACCTGGATGAACAGATAACCGACTGCTATGAGGTTCATTTAAAATTTGAATTAACTCTAAATTTCTCGGAACACATATTCAGCCTCTGAATCTCAAACAACCCTCAGCATTAACTCAGAATTTTAAATTCTGAATCACATTGAGCCCGTTTTGCTAACAATTCATTATCGACTTTTTGAGCTTTGCAAATCTGCTGTATAAATAATAGTCACGCTTTCAACTCAGCTACAATCGAGCCATCATAAGATAGAACCATATGCGCATTCATTGCATGTAGAGCAAACAGAGATTTTCGACTTAGACCATCAGCAACAACATTGGCCTTTCCCAAATGGTAGTCAATTACAAGCTCGTAATCTTTTAACAACTCTAACCATCTTCGCTGTCATAAATTAATATCTTTGTGAGTCATCAAGTATTTTAAGCTTTTGTGATCGGAATAAACGTGACATTTCTCACTGAATAGATAGTGGCGCCAAATCTTCAACGTAAACCCAATAGCCGCCAATTCCAAATCGTGCGCCGGATAGTTCTTTTCGTACAGCTTTAACTATCTCGAGGCATAAGCTATAACTTTTCCTTCCTGCATCAAAACACAGCCCAAACCATTCAAAGATGTATCACTAAAGATTACGAATTCTTTACTCGATTCTGCCTGAACTAGCATCGGAGTTTTAGTCAACAAAACTTTCAATTGATCAAAACTTTTCTGGCATTTTTTTGACCATTCGAACTTAATATATGTAACGCCCCAAATCTTAAATGATTAAATTTGTATGCTATGTTGCATATTGGCTTGCTTGCTTTAATGGTTAAGTGCTCTAGGAGTTGTCTGAGAAGTCTTGGGTTCAAGCCTGGGCATAAGAAAAAGTTTTGTTTTTTAAGGAATTAACCCTGTCTCTAGTCAGTAGGTTTCTTATATTAATGTGGTTATTTCTTGGCATAAAAAGCCTGCTGGTTAAAGGGATGTGTGGCGTGTTGATGAGGCTAGAGTACAAGGGTTCGAATCCAAGTTAGGGGCAGTTGAGTGTTTTAATTTTGCTGTAAGCGTGATGGAGGTGTTTGAAACTTTGAGGAGTTGGAAAGGGGTTCAAATTGGTAGGGTGAGAGATTGTAGGAGGGATTTGAGGAGTGGATCATGGAATGGGGGAGTAGTGGTGGTGAAATGGGATTCCTTTCAACCATTCGGTTGCCTTGGTAGTCTTTAGCCATTCAGTCATGCTTTTCCCCCATTTTTAAAATTCTTTATGGTCTTTTGCCGAATCAATTTTTCTCTCTCTAGAATTCTTCTTGTTTCTCTACTTTTCTCCCTTTTGTTCACTCAATTGTTTGACTTTTGCTCCTGGATTAATTGATACACTTATTTTCTCTATCTTCTCGTACTTTGGTCGAATATTGTGAGCCTTATTTCGTGTTGCTTTTTCCTCAAGTCTTTCTCTTCTTCCACCACCATTTTTCTTTTGGGTCTATTGTGTTGCCGAATATTAGTTCTTTCTCTCCTTCTGGTTTCGATTTGTAGGCAATCTTGTTAACTCCCCTGCTAATTTTCTTTCTCCATTCTTCCTCTTTCCTCTAGCAGGTATTCGTAGGTTTGATATTGTGTGGTAAGTCCCTTCTGCCCTAGTGGTTCTTCTCCCCTCTTTTTCTATTTTGGTCGTTTCTCACCTCCTCTCCATTTTTGGTAGTGCCCTTTCAATTTTTAGAAGTTCTCAAGGAGTAAAAGTGCTTACAGGAGTTATTGGAGTGATCGTATTCCTCTCTGCACTCGATTATAGGTAACGTGACCCTTATTTAGCACATGTTGATCTTTGGTGCATGATTTGTGTTATAAGATGTTGACCGATTGCTTGCTGTCCCTTATCTTTGGTTTTGGTTTTCAATAAGCCAGCATATAATGATTCAAGCTATATGTTTTTGCAATTTTAATTAATAGATTTTGCTGGTAACACAGTCATTCGACAGGGAGGGTGTAATCAATCTTCGTCAGTGGATTAGCGAATTAAGTCACACTCGTTCAATCAAGGCAAGTATCTAATATTTAAGATTAAGTGTGAAAGAGGAGGGTAATTAAATCTAGTATCAAGTTATTAACGGAATATCTTGATTGAATGTAGGTTTGGGGAACTGTTGAGCTAGATACACATTTCGTAACAGGTGTGTAATCACACTACGATAACTATTAAACGGCAAAAGTCGGAAAACATGTCCATAGATACTATACGAGCGTGCGCTCGCTTGTGTGGTGATCCAAATGCTTAAAACGTGCACGTTTGACAATAGAGGCCACCATGAGCGATTTCATGGGCTTAGGCCATTCTGGGCCACGTTGGGCCAAAATAGGCCGTATAGGCCCCACGAGCTCGTGGGCCCGCATGGGTAAACCATACAGTCGTGTAGAGATTATTGGGCCAGGTTGTGTAGTCCTCATGGCCAAGGCCATTTTTGGCCTTATTGGGCCACACAAGCATGTAGGCTCACATGGGCCAGATTATAGGCTTTGGGCCTATTTTCATTGATTAACTGTTAAGGTTGCATTGGTCACCCAAGACAACTATAGACCTACTATTAGGTCAGTAAGTATACTTAGATCTCATACTGATGAAATGACTATTATACCCTTATGAGGTAAAATTACTAATATGCCCTTATAATTTGTATGACTATATTCGAGCATGACATTTTTGCATACACGTATGATATTATGACATGACATGTCGCATGGGGGTGAGTTTGATGTATTTGGAGGAAGTGTACTGTACTGGCAGTTTTGCTACATATACTATTTAGTGCCGCAACCGGTGCTATATTTTAGAGTGTAGGGATGGGTGGGTGGATTTTATCCCCACATGGAGTGTAGGGCTGGACGAAGTGGAGTGCAGAGGATCGATAGGTAGGACTTCTGATTGCATTTCTGTTACTATTACTATAATGGGCTAAGGCCTACACTGCTACTAATACTGTATTGAGCTAAGGCCCTAACTGTTATTGAAACAGGCTTAGGCCCAGACTGTGTTTGCCTATTGTATGACTGGTTGTTTGTTTAATAAGGGATTACACACTGAGCTTTCATAAACTCACCCTTCTGCCTTCCTGTGCAGGTAATCCTTAGGCGGGTCAGTGCTGCGAGAGACTCGGTGGAGGCCACACAACTGCTTTTGCTACTGTTTTAAACTTTTAATCTTTAAGGTATTTATTTTGGGTATTTGCTATGTAATAAGGCCTCTTTAAATTTTTACTTTAACTTGGGGTTTACTTACATTGATTTATATCTGCTAGTTGTAGGACGAGAATTTTCAAAGAGATAAATATTTTTCAAAACATCATGCTATTACAACATATTTCAAAAAGTTTCTGCAACAAACATTGTTTTTAAAGTGTAATAACAACCTGAAAGGATTAAAATTTTACTAAACCTTCTTGAGTTTTTAACAACGATAAATATACCTAAAAGTTTTGTAAAAGATCACTACGAGTGTTTTGACATACTACAGACTTTTCAAACAGAATGATGATTTTCAAAACACACATCAATGTGATATCACAGATTCAACCATAACGTCTAGGCCAAGTTTAGGGTGTTACACTTAGTGGTATCAGAGTCAACTTGCAAAACTCGGCTGTGGAATTGGGTTTTCTCCTTTAAAATTTCTCCTTTAAAACTTTAAACTTCGAAAGAGAACTATTTCAAATTATTTAAAAATATTTGGACGTATTTTACTGAATGTAAGGTACATCGAGTCTCTGGCGCCGTCCCTATAAGTCCTCTGAAACTATTACTTGTGTACATTGAAATACTGAGATTATTGTAGGCAATAGACTGTACTGAAACATTTTGCTAGGGAAAACTAAAACTGTAGTAAGACTACGATCTGCGAAAACAAAAACTCTGAATTATTGATACTATTTTTCATAAAACATCCGTTAATAAACACTGGAACTATAAAACTGATGCATAAAACTGTTAATATAGATAAAGTGTAATTTGATATGAGCACCAGAGGTATTCGTGGAAGGGGTACAATAGGTTGCGGCGGAGGCCGTGGGGTGCTCGGATTGGATCTTCAGCATAGGGCCATATGCCTAATAATGAAGCTCGGGAGGCACCGACTTCACCTATAATTGAAATTGGGTCACACGATCATGCAACTGGGGACGACGTACTATCCAAACTATGTTGCAAATTTTGGAAAGGGTCCTTGTGCCTAATATTGGTACTGGAGGCCGTGGGTCGGTGACGAAATGACTCAAGTCTAATGGGGCTAAGATCTTTAGGGGTATCATTGGACTTGCCCCTAATGTGGCTGAATATTGGATTGAGGCGACAGAGAGGATCATGGATGACCGCGACTGCACCCCAGAGCAGGAATTAAAAGGTTTAGAGTCGTTGCTACGAGATGAAGCCTACCAGTGGTGGCTTACAGTGAAAGAGGGTACTCAGCCTGACCGGTTGACTTGGGAATTTTTCAAAACTGCACTCTAAGGGAAATATGTGGGCGCTAGTTATGTGGATGCTTAGAGGAGAAAGTTTCTTAATTTGACTCAAGGGGGAAAATCAGTAGCTGAATATTAGTTTGAGTTTTTGCGACTTAGCCGCTATGCGAGTGGGATGGTGGCAACTGAGTATAAGTGTTGTGTTCATTGCGAGGATGGCCTAAGAGATAATCTTCAAGTTTTGATAGCTCCACAGAGGGAGCAAGAGTTTGCTGTGTTAGTGGAAAAGGCAAAGATCACCGAGGATGTGATGTAACGCCCCAATTTTGGGCCTAGAAGTATTGGGTCTTGTGCATGGGAACAGGTAGGAGGTGGCAAATAAATAGTTAGTTGTGCAAGAAAGTGACGCAAAATCATGCTTGTGTCAATGGTTAAGTGTTTTGGGAAGAGTCTGAGAAGTCTTGGGTTCAAGCTAGCAAGAGCAAAAAGTTTTGATTTTAAAGGAATAAGCACTATATCTAGGCAGTAGGCTTTTTATTTAAATGTGGGTAAAACATGTCATAAAAAGCCTGCTAGCCTAGTGGGTAAGTGGCGTGTAGAGTGTGCTAGTGGTTTGAGGTTTGAATCCCTGCTTGTGCAAATGGAAATTATTTTTATTGTTGGCTATGGGAGGTAGTAGAGTTCGGCTGAAACACTGCAGAGTGGAGTGGAGTTTGAATTGGTCATGGAGGGATTGTAGGAGGGAGTTGATGAAAGATATGAGGAGAGGTTTTAGGAGAAAATTGTGGGGAGATGAAGGGAAGAGAGTGGTATGCTGAATGGGTACTCTAGGCACTCTTTTTTTTTCGATTTTGGTGGGTTTTGTCACTTCATTCGGTTGCTTTTCTTTGAAAAATTGATTTGTGTCTACGGAGTGGTTGTCGTGCTTTCCTTTTAGGTGCTTTCGGGTTTGCATTTTGGAGTCTTCTCCATTGCTGATTTTTCTATCTTCTTTCCTCTTAAGGCAATCAATTTTTGCTCCTAGGTTTAATCAATTCTCCTCCCTCCTCCGCTTCTTTAAACCTTAGTCGTATAACCCTTTCTCTTATCATCTCCACTTCTTCTACTTTTATCAAGCATTTCCTCTCTATTTGTTTAAACCGAACAGTTCTACCCCCTTACTTCTACTTTTCAATTCTCTTCTCCTTCCACGATTTTGTGTTAGCCGAATACTTCCCCCTTTTATGCTTCTATTTTATTTCAGTTAGTAAGGGTTCTCTGACGAATCGGTAAGTGCTCATGTTTCCTTTATTTCTTCTCTGCCTATGTGATCTCTCTTCTAATAACTTATGATCTGCCAAATCATTCAAGAAAGTGTGGATTCTATTGTGAAGGCTTAGGACGATTACTTTTCTCTTTGGAGGTGATCTATCCACTTTTGGGGTAAGTGCTTTAAGTGTGATGTATTTCATTTTGGATTTTAAATCCTTATCAATTGATCGAACGTTTCTTATGAAGGTCATAGTTTTGGAGCAGTTTGTGAGTGTTATATCAATGAGGTTCTGTGATTGTTGGATTGGTAAGTGTCAGTGAATCGATCGAATCCTTTTTGATATTGTGGTTTGGAATAACGATGAATATAGGCTAATGAGGGTATGTGGTTGACCATAGGTTCTCGATCTCAGAAGTGGTTCGGTTACGACATCACAATAGGTGTGTAACCACCACCCCTAATTGTAAATCGACAAAAGTAGAAATAGGTGACCGTCGAAACTACACGAGCCGCACTCACTCGTGTGGTAGTCCGAATGCCTAAATGTGAGCGTAAGATCATTCAGGCCAGCCATGAGCGATTTCATGGGCTGAGGCCGATTTGGGCTTTGCTGAGCCGGAATGGGTCGTGTGGGCCCCACTAGCTTTGGGCCCCACACTGGTAAACCACATGAGAGTGTAGAGAATATTGGGCTAGGCTGTGTAGTACACACGGCCAAGGCCATTTTTGGGCTTCGTAGGCCAAACGGGCGTGTGGGCCCACATGGGCCTACATTATGGGCATTGGGCCATTTTCACTGTTTGATTGTTAAGGTTGCATGGGTCGCCTGAGACGACTGTGACCTTCTGTTGGGTCGGTAAGTGTACCTGAACCCTTATGTGATAAACTGACGATTTTGCCCTTATGTGATAAAATGATCGAAATACCCTCATAGGGTAAAATGACCGAAATACCCTCATAGGGTAGAATGACCAAAATACCCCTGTAGGGTAAAATGACCGAAATACCCTTATAGGGTAGAATGACTGAAACACCCTCATAGGGTAGAATGATCGAAATACCCTTGTAGGGTAAAATGACTGTAATACCCCGGTAAGGTAAAATGACAGATTTGTTCTACGATGTGTATGACTGTATTTGAGCATGCCATGTTATATGTTTGTTGCATCCATGTATAATATTATGTTGCATTTCATGGGGTGGGATATATGATTTTGGAGGAGTGTACTGTACTGATATGGTCGTACGGGTCGCGAAAGACGACTGTTGGCTTTAAGCCTACTATACTGGTAGCTTTGCTGCAATACTATTTTAGTGCCGCAACCGGTGCTACTTGGTGTGTAGGGATGGGTGGGTCGATTTTATTCCCACATGGTGTGTAGAGTTGGAACGAAAACGGTGTGTAGAGGCTGGATTGGGTAGGATTTTTTTGCTTGCATACTGTACTGATTATTGTTACTGCATTGATCATGGTTACTGCACTGATTACTGTTACTGAAATGGGCTAAGGCATAGACTGCTACTGTTACTGATTTGGGCCTAGGCCAAGAATGTATTCGCTCTCTTCATGTCTATCTTTGTGTTATTATGGGATTACACACTGAGTTTTCGTAAACTCACCCAACTGTATTAACTATACAGGTAATCCTTAGGCGGATTAGTGCTGCAAGGGACTGGAGGTGGACACACAACAACTTACGCTTCTAAATTTATCTTTTAATTTTTAAGTAGTTTTATTTGGGTATTTTTATGTAAAAGGCCTCTTAAAGTTTTATTCTTTAAATTGGGCTTTTATTATTTTATTATGATTTATACCTGCTAGTGGTATGATGCGGGTTTTCAAAAGATATGCATGATTTACTAAAATACCACAAATACGCAAAACCGTTTCAGAAGCTTCCGCGATAAACAAGATTCTGGAATTAATAATGTTTTAAAGTTAATACTTTTTGATAGTGATGCAAGTTTTAAAATTATTTTTTTAGATCATATAAAGAGGCTAAATAAACATTGGGCTTTTCAA
Organism: Gossypium hirsutum; assembly: GCF_007990345.1. Classification (NCBI taxonomy): domain Eukaryota; kingdom Viridiplantae; phylum Streptophyta; class Magnoliopsida; order Malvales; family Malvaceae; genus Gossypium; species Gossypium hirsutum. The sequence continues at coordinate 51,714,960 of NC_053426.1, read as the reverse complement.
ACGCTATCATGTTTTACGAAAAACACTTCAAAGTGACATCGCCAGATTCGGCCATAACGTCTAGGCTAGGTTTAGGGTGTTACATGTGAAGCGCGTTGAGCGCCAGAATTGTGAGAAGGATAGGGGAAGGAACAAGAGGGTTTGGGAGCCCTCAAGTTTAGCTTTGAGGCCTAAGAAGAATGCCAGATTTGATGGGCCAGCCAGAGTTGGGGTTCCTATTGCTATTACTAGACCGCAGCCTTGTGCTGATTGTGGGAGATGCCATCAAGGCGAGTCCTAGAAAAGGTTAGGGGCATGTTTGAGGTGCAGATCTATGGAGCACCTTATTAGAGATTGTCCACAGAGACCCGATCAGATGCAAGCTATGGGTATGGGTACTGTACAGTAGTTGAGAGGTGTTCAGTAGCCATCGAGAGGCCGTGGTTAGGCCCGAGATGGAAATGGTATGGGCCGTGGTCGTGGACATCGAGCAGAGGTACTGGTCATACTAAGGTGAGGCAGCCAGCTTTGGTTTACGCTACACGTTGCCGAGAGGACGAAGACGCTCTAGATGTTATTACGGGTACGGTCTTTATCCATAATATACCTTATACTACATTGACTGATGTTGGATCTACGCACTATAGCATGCACTGTATCTAAGACTTTGGGTGTGATGGTTGAGAACGCTATGAGTGAGGTTACTGTGTTGAGTTCATTAGGGCAGTCAGTGAGAGTGAATAAATTGTTTCAAGGATGTACCTTTGAAGGTTCAAGGAATGATCTTTTTGGCGGATTTAATGGAACTTCCTTTTGGAGAATTCGACTTAATATTAGGCATGGACTGGCTGGTTAAGCATCAGGTGAATTTGGACTGTGCTGCAAAATGGGTGGTACTGAAAACTACAAAGGGTGATGAGGTAATTGTGATTGGGGAGTGTTGGGATTATCTGTCAAATGTGATTTATGCACTTATGGCATTGAAATTGGTTCGTAAGGGTTGTGAGGCGTATCTAGCCTATATCGGTGCTTTTGATTCAGAGGTTTTGTCTGTTAAGATATCAGAACGGTTAAGGATTTTTCGTATGTTTTTCCCGATGAGCTACCTAGGTTACCTCCGAACCGTGAAGTGGAGTTTGGGATTGAGCTCCGTAGGGTATAGCTCCGGTGTCCATCACCCCTTATGGAATGGCACCGAAAGAGCTTGTGGAGTTTAAAGCTCAAAGTCAAGAGTTATTGGACCGAGGTTTCATTCGCCCGAATGTGTCTCCGTGGGGAGCACCGATGTTATTTCTAAAAAAGAAGGATGGAACCATGCGTATGCGTATTGATTACCGACAACTGAACAAATTGACTATTAAGATCAAGTACCCCCTAACAAGGATTGACTATCTATTCAACCAGTTTCGAGGAGCTTCGGTCTTCTCTAAGATTGATCTCTGATCAGGGTATCATCAACTGAGAGTTAAGGAGACTAATGTCTACAAAACAACATTTAGACTCGCTATGGTCATTACGAGTTCCTAGTGATGTCGTTTGGACTGACGAATGCACCAGCGGCTTTTATGGATTTGATGAATCGAGTGTTCCAGCCCTACCAGGATCGGTTCGTAGTGGTGTTTATAGATGACATTCTAGTGTATTCGAGAACTGAAGATGATTACAATGCACATCTCTGAGTTATTTTGCATATTTTGAGGGAGAAGTAACTTTATGCTAAGTTTAGTAAATACGAGTTCTGGTTACGAGAGGTAACATTTCTGGGTCATGTGGCATCTGTTAAGGGATTAGGGTTGATCTTCGGAAAATAAAAGTTGTTCTGGATTGGAAGCAGCCTAAGTCGGTATCTGAGATTCGAATTTTTCTAGGTCTAGCAAGGTATTATAGACATTTTGTGGAAGGGTTTTCGTTGATTGCTTCACCCTTGACTAAGTTCTTGCGTAAAGGGGTATCGTTTAACTGGACTGATAAATAGCAAAAGAGTTTTGAGAAACTTAAAAAGGTTCTGACTGAGGCCCATGTCTTAATACAGCCAGAGTTTGGGAAAGAATTCACTGTCTACAATGATGCATCACATGTTGGTTTAGGATGTGTGTTGATGCAAGAGGGTAAGGTAGTCGCTTTTGCACTGAAAATTTGGAGGCATTACTTGTATGGTGAGAAGTGTATTATCTATACAGATTATAAGAGCCTCAAGTATCTCCTCACTCAAAATGAGCTAAATCTTAGGGAGCGTAGATGGATTGAGTTGTTTAAGGATTATGATTGCTTGAGTGAATACCATCCTGGTAAGGCCAACGTAGTGGCCGACGCACTAGCCGTAGGACTGTGACTGATCTGAGGGTGATGTTTGCCCATTTCAGCTTATTCGATTATTGTAGTTTGTTGGCAGAACTTCAAGTTAGACTGACATGGACTGAACAAATTAAGGGTAAACAGTTGGAGGATGAGTCATTAGGTCCTCGTTTTTGATAGATAGAGAGTGGGGAAACTTCAAATTTTAGACTGAATAGCGAAGGGGTACTCTGTTTCCGTGGGAGAGTCTGTGTAATGAAGGATATTGATCTGAGGCAGTCAATACTGTAGGAGGCGTATAGTAGTCCTTATGCTATGCATCCTAGCGGGAATAAAATGTATCGTGACATTCCTGAGTTATACTGGTGGCTTGGTCTTAAGCGGGAAGTTACCTACTTCGTGGGTAAATGCCTCACTTGTCAGCAGGTTAAGGCTAAACACTAGTTACCTTCTGGGTTGCTTCAGCCAGTTAAGATTCTGCTTTGGAAGTAGGAGAGAGTAACTATGGACTTCATTAATGGGCTACCCTTAACGTCTACTAAAAAGGATTCAGTATGGGTCATCATGGATAGATTGACCAAGTCTACCCATTTCATACCTGTTCATACCGATTACTCATTACAAAAGCTGGCTAAGTTGTATGTTAACTGAAAGAGTGAGACTGCATGGGGTACCTATTTCCATAATATCTAATAGAGATCCTCGCTTCGTGTTTTGGTTCTGGAAAAAGTTACACGAGGCTTTGAGTACAAGGTTGGACTTTAGTACTGCATTTCATCCTCAGACAGATGGTCAGTCAGAGAGGTTGATTCAGATATTGGAGGACATGTTAAAAAGTTGTGTGATTGACTTTCGAGGCAGTTGGGAGGACTATTTGCCTTTAGAAGAGTTTGCGTATAACAGCAGCTACCAGTCTAGCATACAGATGGTAATTTACAAGGCACTATATGGTTGTAGGTTTCGTACTCCTTCGTGTTGGACTGAGTTGGGTGAGCAGCGTGTTCTGGATCCTAAATTTTTTTTTGATACTGAGGAGAAGGTTAGACTAATTCGAGATCGACTGAAGGTAGCATCAGACAGATAGAAGTCGCACACGGATCTGAAGCGTAAGGAGATTGAGTATTCTGTAGGGGACTTAGTTTTTCTTAAGGTCTCGCCATGGAAGAAGATACTGAGGTTTGGGCGGAAGGGCAAGTTAAGCCTAGGTTCATTGGGCCTTACCTTATATTGAAATGTGTGGGACTGATTGCCTATCAACTTGACTTACCTTCAGAGTTTGATCAAATTCATGATGTGCTCCACATCTCTATGCTGAGGCGATATCATTCTGATCCTGCGCATATCGTCTCAACTGAGGAGATTGAGGTTAGTCCAGATCTAACCTTTGAGGAAGAGCTGGTTCAGATTTTAGACTGTGACGTAAAGGTTCTCAGGAGGAAGCTGATGCCATTGGTTAAGGTACTATGGCATAATCACAGTTCAGAGGAAGCCATGTGGGAGCCCGAGGAGACGATGCGACAATAATACCCTCATTTGTTTTGATCAGGTAAATTTAAATTTCTTTTAGGGGGTAGAGTTGTAACATCCCAAATCTTAAGTGATTAAATTTGTATGCTATGTTGCATATTGGCTTGCTTGATTTAATGGTTAAGTGCTCTGGGAGTTGTTTGAAAAGTCTTGGGTTCAAGCATGGGCATGAGCAAAAGTTTTATTTTTTAAGGAATTAACCTTGTCTTTAGTCAGTAGGTTTCTTATATTAATGTGGTTATTTCTTGGCATAAAAAGCATGCTGGTTAAGGGGATGTGCGGCGTGTTGATGAGGCTAGAGGATAGGGGTTTGAATCCAAGTGGGGGTGGTAAAGTGTTTTTATTTTACTGCAAGGGTGATGGTGGTGTTTGAGGTTGGCTGAAACTCTAAAGAGTTCGAAAGGGGTTCAAATTGGTAGGGTGAGAGATTACAGGAGGGATTTGGGGAGTGGATCATGGGATGGGGGAGTAGTGGTACCAAAATGGGACTCCTCTCAACCATTCGGTTGCCTTGGGAGTCTTTAGCCATTCAGTCATGCTTTTCCCCCATTTGCCAAATTCTTTGTGGTATTTTGTCGAATTTGTTTTGCTCTCTCTCAAATTCTTCTTTTCTTTCCACTTTTCTCCCTTCTGTTCTCTCAATTGTTCAACTTTTTGCTCCTGGATTAACCGATTCACTTCTTTTCTCTATCTTTCCATACTTTGGCCGAATATTGTAAGGCTTATTTCGTGTTGCTTTTTCCTAAAGTCTTTCTCTTCTTCCACCACCATTTTTCTTTTGTGTCTATTATGCTGAATATTAGTTCTTTCTCTCCCTTTGGTTTCAGTTTGTGGGCAATCAGTTCTGGGCCACGTTAGGCCGAAATGGGTCTTGTGGGCCCTATGGGCTCGTGGGCCCACACGGGTAAACCACACGGACGTGTGGAGATTATTGGGCCAGGCTGTGTAGTTCGCACGACCAAGGCCATTTTTTGGCCTTATTGGGCCACATGGGTGTGTAGGCCCACATGGGTCGAATTATGGGCTTTGGGCCCATTTTCTTTGATTAACTGTTAAGGTTGTACGGGTCACTCGAGAAGACTGTGGACCTATGTTGGGTTGGTTGGTAAGTATACTTAGATCCTGTATTGATGAAATGACTGTTATACCCCTATAAGATAAAATGACTGATATGTCCCTATGATTTGTATGACTGTATTCGAGCTTGAAATTTTTGTATACACGTATGATATTATGACATGACATGTTGCATGGGGGTGGGTTTGATATATTTGGAGGAAGTGTATTGTACTGGTAGCTTTGCTGCATATACTGTTTAGTGCCGCAACCGGTGCTATATTTTGGATGTAGGGATGGGTGGGTGGATTTTATCCCCACATAAAGTGTAGGGCTGGATGGAGTGGAGTGTAAAGGATGGATGGGTAGGACTTCTAATTGCATTTCTGTTACTATTACTGTAATGGGCTGAGGCCCACACTGCTACTGATATTGTATTGGCTAAGGCCCTAATTGTTACTGGATTGTTCCTGAAACGGGTTTAGGCCCAGACTGTATTTGCCTATTGTATGACTGTTTTTTTGTTTAATAAGGGATTACACACTGAGTTGTCATAAACTCACCCTTCTGCCTTCCTGTGTAGGTAATCCTTAGGCGGGTCGGTGCTGCGAGGGACTCGATGGATGTAACACCCCAAACCCGACCCAGACGTTATGGCTGTATCCGGCATGTTACATTGAAGTGTTTTATTGAAAACCGTGTTTTCTTTGAAAATCCTTCTTAAAATAAAAGAACATCTTAAAAATAAACTCCTTTCTATCACTTGTTTGAAACATAAGATTTGATGAAAACATGTCACTTAAAAATTAAGTTGCAGAAACGTAGAAAAGACATACTATAGTTTAAGAAACCATGTTCAACTTATTATAATTAAAATGAAAATAATAATAATTCAAGTAATAATAACATAATGAAAACCTTATTACAATCTAATCTGAACACACTTAAAAAGAAATAAATACTTAAATTGTAACGCCCCAAAAATTTCGAAACCCAAAAATCCCGAAATCTCGAACTTTTTTTATTTTTGATTTTGATAAAAATAGTGTTTTATGTTCCTAGCCATGTAATAATTATAGATGGTCTTAATTAAGGTTTGAGTTCAAACTTAGGAATAAATGAAATTATAGTTTAATTATTAAAAGAATCAAGGTTGGCAAGTAGGTGGGCTTTTAAATAAAAATAGGGGAAAAATAGCATCAAAAAGCCTTGTGGAAGAGTAGCTAAGTGACACCACTTAGAGTGCAGGGAGGTGGCGTTAGTAGCTAGCAAGGAGGTCTAAGGTTCGAATCCTAGTTTTTTATTTTAAAAGCTTAATTTTGGCCTTTTAGAAGATAGACTCTAAAGGGAGTGTTCAGAAGAGAAAATTAAGGAAATGATCAAGGGGTTATCAGGGAGAAAAATGAGGAGATGAGAAGGGAGAAGTGATGGAGCCGAATTGGGAATTGGGCATGGAAAATTAAGCTATAAGGGCTATAAATAAGGGCCGAATATAGGGTTGCCAGGCTACTACCGAAATTCTTCTTTACCTTGTTGCCAAAAACCCCTTGCTCCAAAAGTCGAAAACCCTTTTTCTTTTCAAGATCCAAAAAGCCGAAAACCCTTTTGTTTTTCTTTCTTTCTTCCTGCCGATTTTTATTCTTCTCTACACAATTTTCTTTGTTTCACTTAGCTGATTTCTTCTTCTACTCTTCTTCTTTAATCTGTACCAAATAAACCTTATTCACCATACTAAGTTCGAAAAGCCAAAAAGCTGAATCTCCCAAGGGCTGAATACTCTTTAACCGAATCTAGTGGAATTACTATCGGATCTTAGATCTTAGTTCTCTGCCGAATTGCTCTTTAGGTGTTTGCAATTTTGATCTAGGAGTTGATCGTGGTTAGTGATTTAAGAAAGGGTTGATCGCATAAGGTAAGGTTAATGTGAGGTTTCGGTTTTAGTAAGGATATGTATTAAGCATGCGATTAATGGAAGGGTGATATTGTTTGTAGGTTTAGAATAAGGGAATCGTAGCACACTTGCTTACCAGGTGTGTACATACACTACACACACATTATGTATCGGCAAAAGCCGAAATGCCGAAAAGCCGAAAGTTTGGCTACAGTAGTCTTGTTAGTATGAGAACACTTGTAAGGGGGAGACCGATAGGTTGCCTGAGGCCCACAGACGATTCTGTGGACTTGGGTTGTGATTTGCCAATATGGGCCGAAATGGGCTAAATGGGCCCGATGGGCTGTTGGGCCCATAATAGGCAAAAACTGAATGTTGATGCTATGTGATAGGAACTTGTATGTGAGCATGATTATGAATGTGACTGGGCATAACGGGCCATATAAATGTGATTTGTGCCTAATGGGCCATATACAGGTGATTTGGGCCTAATGGGCCAAATACAGGTATGTGAATTTGTTTTGGCTTTATAAGGGGTTTTGGGCCTAGTATATGATATCCACATAAGACTTAATTAATATATTGCAACCGTGGACAAGTCAAAGGGTTCAGGTGTGGCAACAAGTATATGCTTGTCTAGGATTGGATCTAGGGAGAGCTTGGTACTTAAGCGGTCTTAATGACTCACCTCTTCTTCTCTGGAATCTTACCTAGGGCATAGTGTTCGCTCATCTTAGCTCACAGGACTCGTTAACTGGCCAAGGCAAGTGAAAACCGTAATTAAGGGAAAATTACCGAAATGCCCCTAAGGGCAAAAATGACCAAAATACCCTTAGGTGTGGAATGTAAATTTTATGGATGTGACATGCATACATCTGATATTCTGCTTAGGTTGGATACGGGTGGGAACTATGGAATGGAGGAAGTATATGAGGATCGCATGGTTGCCTGACAATCGTGGATCCACCGACGGCTTTTAAAGCCCAATATGTAAATGAAGGTAGTTCCGCAACCGGGCTACCATTGTGTGTAGGCTTAGTTATATCCCCACATGGTGTGATGGGGGGACGGAGCTGGTGTGTAGCGGATGGATAATTTGGATGGGATTGCATTGCATGATTGATGAATGATATTTTTTTAATGCTTGTTTTTGCCGAGGGTTGTACACACTGAGTTTGCAAAAACTCACCCCCTCTTTTATTTTATTTTCAGGTAATGCTCAGTAGAAGCTTTGAAGTTTGGAGGAACTCTTGGTGGCTAGCTAGCAAGATAATTCGGACTTGGTTTTTTTTCTAAGCATTTAAGTATTTATTTTTTTAAGTATGTTCAGATCAGATTATAATAAGGTTTTCATTATGTTATTATTACTAGAATTATTATTATTATTTTCATTGTAATGATAAGAAGATGAACATGGTTTCTTAAACTACAGTATGTCTTTTCTACATTTCCGCAACTAAATTTTTAAGTGACATATTTTGATCAAATCTTATGTTTCAAACAAGTGATAGAAAGGAGTTTATTTTTAAGATGTTCTTTTATTTTAAAAAGGGTTTTTAATGAAAACACGGTTTTCGCTAAAACACTTCAATGTAACACGCCGGATACGGCCATAACGTCTGGGCCGGGTTTAGGGTGTTACATTTAGTGGTATCAGAGCCCAGGTTGCAAAACTCGAGCTGTGAATTGGGCCTTATTACTTGGTTTTTTTGTGTCTTAAAAAAATATATTTTGAATCACAATGTTTTGGAAAAAGGAGAAGTCTTGCTAAGCGGCACACTGAGTCTCCGACGTCGAACCAAGTAAGTATTATTATTCTTAAGCCTATTTAAATTGTTATACAGTAGATAGTTAGAGGGCTACTTTAGATGATTATGTTAGAATGGAACTGAAGCCCGTAGGATCCTAAAACTGTAGAGGATTTTCGAAAACAACCTTCTCTTAAATTACTTCCAATCATAAGCACATCACCTTAATGGTGTTTGATTACCTAATGAAAATCAAACATTCTTCTTCATAACTCTATTCATGTACATATTAAACCAAATAAATCATATCATATAGCTTTTTGTATATTAACATATATGATAATATCAACTACACAAAATGGTCAAGTTTAACTTTTAAATATTCTAGTCATATACACATATAACTTAACAAATATAACCCAATTAGAATGCTAAGTAATATGCCTATAATGCATTTACACAACCAATCAATTCATTATATAATCAATCATGCAAATTAACTTCCATATAACAATTTAAAAAATATACACATTCTTGCCATTTTAAACTGAACCTAGATAGCCAAATACCATGGCCGAACATACAACCACTTATATAAATAACACAAAGTGATTCAAATTTATTTTTACAATTACAAATCATAAAAAATTTAATGACCAATGCATATGGCATCACTAGTATATATATATACTAAATACCTATATTGCATATTTATCATTATGAACCTAAAACCCTAGCCAAATATTCATGTACATATTATCCACCATTTCCAAACCAATTCATCAATACAATCATACCATTACAACCCAACTCAAAATAACTATATCTAATAATCCAATACCTATAGTATTTCATAGTTCTTACATAGCAAATACAATTAAATTCATTATTGATATATATATAACTAAACACTTAACCACATGATTTAATCAAGCTAAATCTCAAGACCATTCCATCACACAAATTATACTGTAAATCATATTTACAAATTAAGTTAATACATAACCGAATATCACCATCATTAACATCATTAACGAACCACAACCAAAACACATCCATCATCCATATACCAAGCTTACCAAAATGAACTAATCATAAGCCATATACCTTTAATTTTAACTAAGTTTAGCCGATTATACTCTTACATTGAACAACCTACCATTTAACTCAAAAATAACCAAATTAAGTACATGAACATATAACGTAAACATTACCTAATCAACTTATATGTCATTTGCCATAATTCATCAAGCACATATATCAAATTTACCAAATGAACAATCATGAGCTTTACGAAACATTACTTTAAACCTCAAACATTTTCCAAACACATAACACACATATAACATATATATTACTCATCTAATATATCAAACCACAATTGCATATCATACCAAACACTACTCATATATATCATAACCGAAATCATCTAAGCTTAGACATCATTTCTAGTCATTTTCGTATGGCTTTAATATATACAAGCTTCAAAACCAAACATAATAACTAGCCTATACATGCCATAGGTTTAATTTCAAACTTATAAAATACCACGAATGACGGATTTCTCTAACGATCCCTGAGCTCGTAACTAGCTTCCAAAATCTATAAAAACAAAGAACATACACACACAGGGTAAGCTTGAATAGCTTAGTAAGTCATAAGCAAATAAATCATTTCAATGACATTCATAATTCAATTTAATTAAACCTAAACATAGTAACCATAACCACAAATGCAATTATCAAGCTTGCAACTTCAAATATTCATACATATACTTCAACATTATTTTTCCACTTGGCCGAATACACATATAATTCTAAGCATATCTAACTCTCACTTTCAAAATAAAAATTTCATATATTCATATAAGTATAAACTTACCTTACTATTCAATCATTTAACTAAGTACATACCTGACTTTTTAGCTCGATTTCACATTCAATCTTAACTCGATATTTCTCATTGAATCATTCAAAATTAATAAGGATACTCAGATAGTCTAAAAGCTCGTACAACGCCAATGTCCCAGACGTGGTCTTACATGTAATTACATAACGATGCCACTGTCCCAAACAGGGTCTTACACGCAAATCAAATATCGATGCCAACGTCCCGGATGTTGTCTTACACAAAATCACATGTCAGAATCCTATGTCATGACATATGTATCCTAACTATTCCTACAGTTCATACGGGACTTTCGGACGTTGTAACTCGATCAATTCAGGCTTATAGATACTTCTCCATACTTAAACAAATTCGGGTTGAACATATATATACAAGAAATAGTTCAATTCAGCACAAATATAATATATACAATCGAATTTAACGACATATATTTAGTTATGAACTTACCTCCTACGAAGACGAACAGACCGGGACTATTCAAGAACTTTAGATTTCCCCCGATCCAAATCTGATTTTCTCTTTTCTTGATCTGAATTAATATAAATTAAACTTATTTAATCAAATATTCAATTAAATTCATCCAAAAACACAAAAATGGGCAAATTACACTTTTTCCCTGACGTTTTACATTTTTCACAATTTAGTCTCTATTTCACAAAACACAAAATATTCAAAATTTGAATACACCCATGTTAGGCCAAATTTACCCTAGTCCACATAAGACCATATGTTTCATTTATTTCACATTTTGACCCCTCAATTTACAAAATTCACAGTTTAGTCTAAATAATCATTTTTTATCAAAAATCACTAATTACAATCTAACAACATATATTTATTTTTCATCATTAAACACAAAAATCATCAAGCTAAAAACAATGGCAATTCATGAATACATCATCAAATTCAAAAATTCAAGCATGCGCTAGCTAGTACTCAAAGCAACTATCTCAAAAATGTAAAAATTATAAAAAACCGAACAAATTACATACCTAATTTGAAGAACACAAGGGTCGAACCTTTAAAACTCTTTTGTTTCTCTTTTTCTTTGTTATAATCGGCCAAAAGATGAACAATTGCATGGCTTTATTAATTTTTTTGCTTTATTATAACATTATTAATTAGCATTTTTACCATATTAACCTTTTAAAATTCATAACCAAACTATATATTTCATGTCTAATACCGTCCATGCATGATTTCAAGGGTGAAATTTCACCTTAAGGACTCAACATTATAAAAACAATAGTAATGTAGCACTTTAACAATTATCTAGCCACTTTTACATTTTACGTGACTAAGTCCTTTTAATTAAATTGAGCACACAAACGATAAAATTTTCACATTAAATTTACACACATATAAATTAACATGTTTTAGACACCAAAAATAATATTTAAATTTTTTTTACTAGGATTTGTGGTCCCGAAACCACTATTCTGATTAGGGTCTAAACCAGGCTATTACAAAAATGCTCGTATTTCAACATCTACCTAGTTGAATCTAAATCCTACCTCGTATTTATTCACTAGGGACCTCAAACTATCAATTTATAGTATCCATTTCCAACATCTTTCATTATTTACCTATTGTTCCTTAACAACACATAATCGACGATATAACTTAAACTTAATTCAAGCTTAAATTAACACTTCCCACTACATTTCTAATATGATCTTAACATAAACTAACTTAGTTCTCAACAATCCATGATATTCAAGCTTCATTTCATCATGAATTCAATAATGGTATCTTGAATGTAACATCCCAACATTAATATCAAATTATAAGTAGTATTGTTAAAGGTATATTCCTAGTAGAAGTCCTTAAATAAATTAGCTAAGAATAGTTGGTTGTACAGGAAATTGTGATCATTTTTAGAGAAAATTGTTAGACATGAAATGATAAAGAATTATTAGCTAAGATTTTGGATTTGACCAAAAATTAGGAAAAATTTTAAGGATTAAATTGAATAAGGTGGAAAGTACGGGGACTAAATAACAATTACACCCTTTTTTAATGGAAAGGCCTTGTTTGCAATTTTACCATTATAAAAAATCAATGGTTTTGATAATGATGACATTTATTATTTTATAATTTAATATAATAATAAATATGTAAAAAGATGAAACACAGTTTTCTTATTCTTTTTCTTAATATTTGGACCACCCTAAGGCATAGGGAAACTTTTTCTTCTTCATTTTCTTTCTAAAGTTGAAACAAATCCAAGCATAAGGTATGATTTTTCTTTAAAATTTTTCATAGAATTTTAATCATTGAAGCTTGTTTCACTTATATCTACCTTTAGCTTTTTATTTTATAAAGTATGGTTAAAGTTTCCATTGATGGAAACTTAAGAAACCCAAGAGAAAAGAGTTTATTTTTTGCTTAAAAATGATTAGGAAATGGTTATTTAACTGTTAGAAGTGTGAAAATGTAATAATAATGAAACATAGACCATTTTGCTAGATTCGACTATGGTGAAGGGGAACTACGAAACGTTGGCTGCTTTTCTTTAAATTGGTTTTAAATAATAGCTTGAGAAGTAGTGAGAATACTGGTGAAGTCGGAATTGAAATCAATTATGTGAGGTGAAAGTTATGTGAATTTCGAATTATAGAACCCTTATGTAGCTATAGTTTGGAATATGCATTTTAAGTTTATTTTTACGTTTAATTGTGATACTAGAATGAATAATGATTTTTCTTGTAATTAGTTATTCTTATTGTAGCTAAAAACGAGGTTGACACTTCAAACGCGAAAGGTAAGGCAAAAGAGATAAACAAGTGAAAACTTTGGTTTGTGCTAATATACTTTATTTCAATACATAATGCCATTAAGTAGACTAATCCTATTCGTTAAGTAAAAATAGTAAGGTAGAAAATTTTATGTGTGTTTGTTTGATGATTTAAGTAGTTGAATTATTAGTTACTAATTATATATATTGATTAATTATAATAAGTATTATTTGAATGAAATCATGAATTATTGATGTAATGATAATGAATTAATATTAATTATATAAATTTGGAAACTTCCCTGTAATTCAAAGATGACTAGTTCAGATACAGTTGATATACCATAGGAGCAATATTATGTTTTAGTGATTAATACTCCCCCAATTCTCGAAGGGTTGTGGGAGAAATTGTAACACCCCATTCTTAACCTGATCACTTGGTCCCAGATACGGGATACCACATTCATTGTTAGAGTAACTACAACTTCATTTTCATATTAAACGAAAAATTTATACAAGTCATTATGATCAATTCTTATTATAATGTGTTATTCAATCAACTTTAGGTTATAAAAAATCTTACAAAAGCTTCTATGATGAACTGAGGTTGATTGAGGACTAAACTATAAAATTTTCTAAAATACCAAGTTGATGTCATGATGTTACGAGAATCAAATCGTGACATCGAAAATAGGGGCTTATATTCATGACTTTAGAGGGGATGTCATGACTTTGAGAAAACAGTGGGTGTTGCCGTGACCATGGAGTAGGGAAATGTCGTGATGTTACTTTACTGGTGTGTTCAAGTCCTGACATTAGAAGATTGAAGTCGTGACATCACTTACTGGAATTACAACACCTGTTGAACATTAATTCTCAACAACTTAATACATATGGTTTTAAGCTTGTCTAAAATCCATTTGAGTCCTAAGCATTATACATATACACCTATAGTTCATATGTTTATATTCAAATTAACATTTTCTCATTCAAGGTACCAAAATGACACTTACAACTCAAGACCATTTCAACATTAAGTTCATGCCAACTATAGATAACAAAATTAAACCTTACAAACCATTTCTATCATTCAATAACCATTTCAATTAAGAAATACAATCAAAACATGATTAGCTTTCAACCATTTCAATTACCATTCATGTCTCAAGCAGCATTATTTGTACCCTATCCCTTTTGGCAATCACATATGAATACATCATAGCATGTTTTCTATCATTATACCACATTTACTTTTAATTCATAGCATATCTCATATTCATTTCATTTTCTCATTTCTTTCTCGAATCTAGTGATTTATTTCATATCCATATCGACCCTTAGGGATTATTTTAAACTAGTTCACATCATCTTTCACGTGCTATCATTGTTCACGTTTCATATATATGTACAAGATATACCGTTTTCATCAACATTTTATATGAACTATCATTTAACAAGTTCATGCTTTATAACCCTATTAGTTGAGCACATACTCAAGACTAATACACAGATCATCCAACCATCATACCAATATATTTGGAACCTAGTGCCTCATCGAAACGTCTGAAGTATAAATTATACTCTGCACCTCATAGGAATAATCAAAGTAAAATGTGCTTTGAACCTTATTGGATGTCCAAATTATATTATACACTCCATGTCTCATCAATATAAACCAAAGTATAATCTTATACACTAACCCTATGGCATGCCAACTATACCCAACTCTGTCCGAGACAGTTAATAGGGCAACCAATGAACCAATACATATATGTTTATAATCATAAATTATAGTTCCATATCATGCTTTGTTATGATATGCTTATCTTAATTCAATTCAAAACATTTCATAAGCTAATTGTAATAATCATGTATGTATATGTATATTGAGTTCAAATCATAAAACTACAAACTGTATTTTCGTCACTCATTGTTCCTTTCTCTCAAGATGACTTGACATCATTTTTAGCTGCGTTCAATCATTCAATTATAGAAACAACATTAGTTCACATCCAAGTCGCAGTCAAACACATAATCAAAAATTTTTTAATTTATTCATTTCATTCCTTATATTCTAAATACTCATATTTTTCGATATCTAACATCAAATCAAAATTTGATTTCATATTCTTTCTTTAGAGACCTTGTACTTTTCGTCTATAACATAATTTCATGACAAAATTCTAATTTATTCAATTTAGTCATAAAATCATTTAAAAAGCTTAATTTAATTCTAACTTAATATTTAACATAATCTAAGTTTACTATCTAATAATCTCTTTAATTTCAATCTCAATTTCATCAATTATGCTTTAATGGAATCTTCCTTAAACATCATCTGTTTGAAGAAATTAACACATGGTCTAACTAGATCAAGATCGTATGATTAAAATTCCATAAAAAAATTAAAGACCTATATTGATTACCTTGATTAATTGGGACCAAATGTAACAGCCCGCCCGACGAAGTCTCTATTTATGTTTATTGTTTATTGTACTAAGTGTAGTTCTGAGAAAGTGAAGTATTACTTATGGCTAAGTATGGGATTTTGTGTATATGCCGATTGGCAAAATATATGTTTTGGCAAGATCTATGGTTTGGAGAATTCTTCTGTTGAGTATACGCCACCCCAGATGTTTTGGCAAAGTTGTCAAATTTGTAGTTCCATAGATCTGTTTATTATTTTTATAAGGTTATTTAGTTAGTCCAGTGAAAACTGGTTAGAATGGAACTAAGATACTGTAGTTGACAAGACTTAAATTATGATAAGCGCACTTAATCACGAAAATCAAGAGAGTTAATGGAATAATCTGATCCTTCTACTATACCTTGTCTCTGTGCTTAAGTATATAAGGGTATTGGTGTCTTAACTGATAAACTTTGTGTTTTCTTTTCATTTTTCTTCTTCTTGATTTTCTCTGACTCTCTTTGGAACAGCTTAAGTTTAAAAAATCTTTCTAAATTTCAGTTCGCTATAATCATCCAACTCTTATGTTTGTTTTAACTCTCTAGTAAATATCGATAAACCCTAAGTTATTTTCATAGTTATATATGTATTGTTAGTTCTGCATGCATAAGAGTTAGATTTTTCTGTAAGGAAGGAAACTTCCTAATTCTGGGTTGTGTGTAATGTTTCTTGAGTGCATGTTTGGATTCAATAGTGTAATAATTAAGCTTAATTATCCATATTTTAGCTCAAGACATTATAAAAGGTCCGAGTGACAAAGGAAAAGGTCCTATCATCTAGACTTTGTTATATTTTTGGTGAGTTCTTTCCTACTTCCATGTGTGTAATATTCCTATTTTATATTTTGTGTAAGGTAAGTACTCATACTCTATAAAGGTGTAATGTGTATATGAAAAAGGGTGTTCACAAGTTGTCAGTCCGAGTTTGTTATGCTTGTGTTAAAGTGTAAGAACCTTTCTTCATGCTTCTAGCAAGAATGATATGGACTGATTCATGGAAATGATGTTAAAGGAAAAAAAATCATGGCGATGCCTTTAATGGACTGTACATTGAACTAGCATATCGCCATACATTAAAATAGTTGTGTAGCCCCTAGTAGGGAAAATGTATGTTGCAATCTAGATTGACAAATCACGAAAAAGGGTACAAACCAAAGGAATATGAATGGAATAAATGATATGAATCTGACTATGGATTTTGGTATGTGGCTAAGATGAAGAATTTTTTTCTGAATGGTCATATGAGAGTATTGTATACGCCAAAGGAAAGTAAACTAGCGTATAGCCTGTCTGTGCATGGTACTCGCCATTTGACGAATTGTGTGATTGTGTTCAACTCTTTGAAAGGATCTACTCGAAGTATTAGTAACTATTGATAAGCTTCTTCTGGTACTATGCTAGAAGACATCAACTATTGTGAGATACTTGTTTATTTGTATTTGCGTGATGATGGGGTTGATTTCTGATTGTATTTTGAAAGAAATCGTACATAAGACTCATGTTGAAGAATTTATGATTTAATGAAGCTTTAATAAAGTTTATAGAATGATTTGATAGTATTTTATTTTGGATTGATAAGATTCATTATTGAAATTCTACACTCTATTTGGCTAATACTTTATTTGTAATGACCTCCACTCAATCCGGTTAACCAGATTCAGATCTTGGTGTTACCACACGATGACAGGCATAGTTTAACCTACTTATACAATTGATAGACAATTACAACTTACTTAACTACAAATTGTAAACTAAAGTACAATAAGTAAATACATATATGACATAAGGTAATTAAACTACAATGATATCAAAATTGAAAACCTAATTTATTACAGATACCCAGAATGAATTTCTAAGGAGTATTTTAGTTTATGAACATGTCGCCATACTTGATTTCTATGCATGAAAACCAAATACGCCACATCTTAGGCATAGCCCTGGCATCGTCTCTCATAGCGCAATGTAATAACCCGTTATTCAGTGGTGTCGGGAACAATGGTTTCAGGGCCACAAATTTTGACGAGTAAGTTCATAAATATTATTATTTAATATTTACGAGTCAAATATGATTTTTAAAAGGTTTTTGATATGGTAATTTATGTTATATGAATATTAGATTCAAGTTGTAAGACCCTAAAGTCGAGCGGTTTTAGAAAATGAGGTATCAGGACCTCATTTTTAAAAATCAAGCCTCAAATATTTTTATAAATATTTACGGAGTGTTATTAAGGTTGTATTAAAGTTTTTAAAGAAATTTTAATGTTTAGATAGTTAATTAATTGAAAATGATTAAATTGTAAAAGATGCAAAGGTTGAATTCTATTAATTAAAAGTGTTTAATAGCTATGAAAGGTAGATTGTTGGAATAAGTTGGTGAGTATACCAATTGAATTGTTGGTGAACGGTTTTGGGTAATTAAAAAGCTTGAATTTGGTTGATTTTTAAATGGACAAAATTGTAATTTCATAATTAAATTAAGTAAAAGAAATAAAAGGGCCTAAATGATATCATTTTTTAGGTTTTCTAAAGCACAACCAAAAACACCATGGATTTAGGATGGAAGCTTACAGCTTTGGTGGAATTTTTATGTTTTTTAAATCGTTGCAACTAGGTCCAGCTAGCTCGTACATTCATTTTTTAAATTTTTAAAGATTTTGAATGCTGCTATTGATTAATCTTTGTGACTTTAGATGTTAAATGATGAATATGAAGTATTAGTTATTATTTATAAGTATTTTTTTAAGTGATTTTTGATGAATTTAACGATTAGGGATTAAATTGTAGAAATAGTAAAATACAAGGACTTGATGTGAAATTTTTACAAATATGAGCTATAATGGAAGCTATGACATTCGTTTGGAATGGGTTTTTAATAGAAATGGTTAATTTGCATGTTTTAGGCTTATGAACTAAATTGAATAAAAATGAAAAGTTGAGGGTAATTTTGTAAAAATGTCAGAAAGGAATAACTTGCATAAAATGAATTGGTTTTGTTGTCTAAATTAATTAATTGAATGAAATTATTAATTTAGATCAAGAACGAGTGGAAAATTGAGGAGAAGAGAAAATTTTCAAATAGCCCTTGTACTTTGACATTTTTGCAATTTAGCCAGGTAAGTTTGTATAAACTATAATCACTTAAATGTTGATTAAATTAAATGTTTAATGTGTAGTTCTAATGTAAATGAATCAATAAATATATATATGTTATGTCTTATTATGCAATTTATCATATAAAGAAACAATGGAAATCCAACGATATTTTGACGATTATCGAGCCCCATTTGAACCTTAGGAATGTATAAGATACAAATGACATGTTATTAGGGTTACCATGTTTCAGGTGCTGGTCCTGAGTATCCTACTGATTGTTGAGTTCTGGCATTTGTTGCAGATACTCATCAGCTTGTGTGAGCGGCATCGTGTAGCTACATTCTAACCATCAGCTCGTGTGAACAAACCTATTTATGGCTCAAGGGAGCAATGATGTAAAGGAAAAGGAATGGTTTCAACCATATGTTTAGCACACTTTATGTGAGCTTTCCTGTATATCCAATATTATTCTAAGTGGTTCAACGGGCATGAAAAGGGAATGAATGGTAAGTATTCAAATGACTTATGTTATGAAAACTATGAAAAGGAATGAAAATGTACAATGAAATTATGTCTATGTTTAAGAAATTAATGATTTCAAGTGATGTTGTTCATGCTTAATGACTTATTTTATGTTAATTCAAGTGAGTTATGAATTGATGCACTAACATGAGTTGTTGATAATGCTTAGGCTTGTGTCAAGCTACTTGTTGGATTGTATTATGTTTAATTTTAAAGTTACGCATTGAAATGGTAAGTGTCTAAATGGAAATATGCTTATGTTCATGAGAAGGTGGTATGTTTAAATTTTATATGAGCTTACTAAGCATTCATTGCTTATGTAGTTATTTTCCTTTACTTTATAGATTATTAGAATCTAGATCAGTTTGGAAGCTCGTCGGAGATCTATCACACTATCCAGCGATTATATTGGTAGTTCTGATGTGTTGGTCAAGGTTATAATTGTAACAGCCCGATTTAGACCCTATTCGAAATAATGGTTTCAGGACCACAAATCCGAGTTAAAAAATATTTTAATATTATTTTCCATATTTACAGTATGTGGTTAAGCATGTGTGAAAGTTTCGTACGAAAATTTAATTGTTTGTGTGTTTAATTTGATAAAAAAGACCTAATTGCAGAAAATGCAAAAGTGGCATTCTATTTGATTAAGTCCGAATTGTTGTGTCTTTTTAAATGTGAGGTCCTTATGTTGTAAATGGACCGTTGAATTCATGAATAGACATAGATGGACATGGGATAGTGGAATTTTAATGTTATTAATCAAGGTTAATTTAGTAATTAAATAAATAATGTATATTAAATAAAACCAAAAGATGAAAACATGTTCATCTTTGTTTAATGTCAACCAAAATTAGAAGAAAAGAAGCTAAGGGAGAGCTTTTAGGGTTCGGCTACTACTAAGCTTGATTAAAGGTTCATTTTTGTTCAGTTTTTGATAATTTCTATGTTTTTGTAATCATTGCTTTGAGTTCTAGCTAGCTCATGTCTTGATTTTCGAATTTGTTGATGATTTTGAAAGATTTCATTGATGAATTCATGTGTTTTATGATGTTTAATGATGAATTATGAAAGCTTGATGCTTAATATACATGTTTTGTAAAGTGATTTTGGGTAAGAATGTATATTAGGGATTAAATTGAGAAAGGTGTAAAATTGAGGGGCTAAAATGTGAAATAAATGAAAGTTTTGGGCTGCTAGAGGTCCCTATGATATTCGGCCATATATGGGTTTGTTGAAATTATATGTATTTTGTGATTTTATGAAATAGGGACTAAAGTTTTAAAATGTGAAAATATGAGGGCTAAATTGTAAAAGACCCTAAATGTGTATATATGAATTGAATTGAATGATTTTTTGAATAAAAGGGTTAATTTTGAATACATATAGGTGAAGAAAAGAGGAATTCAAATTTAAATCCAGAGAAATCGAAGGTTATCAAGTAAACAATCTGAATAGTCAATTCTGAGTACAAGGTAAGTTCGTATGTGATAAATGATGTTACAATTATGTTCTAGTGCTTTGATAATGCATAAATAGTATATATTTGAATATGGTTTGAGTACGGTGAT
Source organism: Gossypium hirsutum (assembly GCF_007990345.1). Classification (NCBI taxonomy): domain Eukaryota; kingdom Viridiplantae; phylum Streptophyta; class Magnoliopsida; order Malvales; family Malvaceae; genus Gossypium; species Gossypium hirsutum. The sequence continues at coordinate 51,694,167 of NC_053426.1, read as the reverse complement.
AAATCGACTATGTTTGGCACTGAGTGTGCGATTCAAAATAGCTTCGGTTATAAATAGCACTAAGTGTGTGAATTGAATTAGCTTTGGCATACGAGGCATTAAGTATGCGATACCGAGATAGTTTCGATTATTTGAGATGGCACTAACTGTGCGAGATCGTTACAGTTTTGGTTAATCATTAATGTACTAAGTGTGCAAGCTCTTAAAGTATGGAACGACTTCCAAATGAATTAATGTATTCGAACGAGAGGTGAGAATGAAAATGAATAAATACAGGAAAGTTCAGGTATGTACTATACCTATGTGGTAGATAATACTATGTGTATGAAGCTTGATAAATTTGTATGAACATGTCAATTGTGATAGAATGGAATTGTTGGATGAATTAAGAACTACTAAGTGTTTATTAGTTAATGTTTTGTATTATATAAAATGTTGATTATATTTGGTACGAACTTACTAAGCTATGAAGTGTACTGTGTGAAATGTTCTCTGTTTTATAGTGTTTAAAGCTAGCTAGGATCTGAGGATCGTTAGTGACTTATTCACACTATCAGACAACTATTTTGGTACCATTTTGAGAGTTGTGTATATGGTATATGGCATGTATAGGCTAGTGTCATTTTGATATTTTTTGGTGCTGTAATTATTAGCCATGAGTTTTGGCTTGTAGTTATTGATATGTATGGCCGCTTAAGTTGGCCTAAATGGTATGTTTACTAAACAAGTTATATGATGTATGTATTGCTTATGTGATGGTTTGATTATGAAATGTTGAAATGGTAAATTTTATGGTATGAAATTGTGATAAGATGATGAGTTTATACATTTGAAACTTATATAAATTGTGATGATTTTGGTATATTGATTTGGTATACAATGGTTGTGGATTTGAGTAGTAAATTAGATGGTTTTTGAATAGCATGGAATATGAATGAATTGGTTGATTTGGCTGCCTATAAATGTATGCAAATGATGCAAAAATGTTATGGATTTGGTGTGCTTGAGATAGGTGGGAAATGTGGCTTAAACCAAGCTTAATTTCACCCCATACGGTTGAGCACATGGGTGTGTGCCTCAATCGTGTGTCTACTGTAACTTAGTTATTCAAGTTAGTGTCGAGCACGGCCTAGACACATAGGCGTGTCTGGTGGCCGTGTGAGGCATACAGCCTTGGAATATGGGCGTCTGTGGCCATTTTAAAGGGTACACGGGCTAGACACACGGGTGTGTGGTTGGCCGTGTGATCCAAGTCAGTTTCGACCACGGCCAAGGCACACTGCCATGTCTTGTGGCCGTGTGGTTAAGTCAATATGAATGCCTTGTTTTGCCACCGCCTAGACACACGGGCGTGTCTATTATAATGTGAGGCACACGGCCTGCTTACACGGGCATATGACCTTTATAACTTTGAAAAATGTTTAAGTTTCGAAAAATTCTGTATGAGCTCAGTTTAGTCCCGACCCTTTTCTAAAGCATGTTTAAGGTCTCATTGACCTACATAAGGGACTTTTAACGATGTGTGACTTTGATGTAATGTTGATTATGAAATGAATGCGAAGTGTTCCGTTATGTCTGGTAATGCCTTTTAACCCTAGTCCGGCGACAGATATGGGTTAGAGGTGTTACAATAATGGCATCTATAGGTGGACTTATTTTTAATGATTTAGTTGTTATGTTTGGAATGTATATATGGTATTATGGTTGGTGTGCTTTTGGCACTTTAATGCCTTGATGGTTTGTATTTTTATGGCTAAGTTGATGCATGTTGGAATGACCAATTTGGTATGTGATAGTGTGCTTATAATGTGGCTAAATTTGGTTATGCTTTGAGACGATTATGAGCTATATGAATTGGTATGAATATGATCAATTATGCATATGATTAGGTATATTTGATTTTTTGTGTTTGAGGTGCCTATATGGCATATTGGTTGGTTAGCTAAATGGCTTATTGAATTGGTCTTATTATGCATGATTTTGGCATGTTTTAAGGTTTTGATTATACGTGCAAGTTACTTGTAGGTTAATGTTTGAATGGGTGAAAAAATTGCTTGATTTGGCCATTTTATTGTCCACACGGCCTAAGACACAGGCGTGTGTCTCAGCTGTGTGTGACACACGGCCATGCGACACAGGCGTGTGTCCCTTGTAGGTTTTAAAAGTTACTTTTTGAAAGTTACACGACCTAGCACATGGTCTGGAAAACAAGTACGTGAGGCCATTTCGAGTGTTACACGACCTGGCACACAGGCTTGTAGCTTAGCCGTATGACCTAGGTCAAAGAGTTACACAAGCACGGACAAGGGGTGGGACATGGCTATGTGTCCCTATTTCGATTGTTACACGGCCTGAGACACGGGTGTATGTCTCAACCGTGTGAGTCACACAGCCTGGCCACACAGTCATGTGACCCCTATAGTGTGAATTTTTCTAACTTTTTCCTCAATGTTTCAAATGTTTCCAATTTAGTCCCGAATTGTTTCTAAAGTGTTTCTAAGGCCCTGAGGGCTCGAGTAAGGGACGATATACATGTGTATGAATGAATTATACTATGTTTAATGAAATATTTGGAAATGAATGTTTTAAGTTACGATTTTATTGTAATACTCTATAACCCTTTTCCAGTGATAGATACGGGTTAAGGGTGTTACGCGCAGAGTCATATAAGTTTATAAGAACTTAGCAAGGAAAACATCATTTGCCTGTGTTATTTTTGTACATCTCAATTGGTAACTTATTTAGATGCATATCGTATGAACCTTCAACTTAGTCACTAGCAAATACTCCCTCAATTTCTAGTCTCATTTACACGTCAAATACCATACCTTGCTCAAAACTCATTTCATACCCATCAACATCTTCGATATGCGACTTCTTTCAATCTGGCCTTTCATAATTCTTTACCCATTTCCTTTACAGAGGCCTATAAGACCAAAACACTGTTACTCTTGTATACATAACTTTAAACCATCAGTCCACAATCCATGTTTGATCTCATATGGAGATAATAGATATATTCCTTCTTATACTTAGTTAGAAAATTCCTTATACATAATACATGTAACAGTTCGGCTTAGATCTTAGTTGGAATAGTGGCTTTGGGACCAAAAATCTGAGTCAAAAAATATTTTAATATTATTTTCTGTGTTTATAATATGTGAATTAGCATGTGTGAAAGTTTCTTATGAAAATTCGATCATTTATGTGCTTAATTTGTGAAAAGGACCTAATCGCGTAAAATGTAAAAGTGGTCTTCTATTTGTTAAAGTGCCTAATTGCTATATCTTTTCAAATGAGAGGTCCTTATGATGCAAATATACCATTGATAAGGTTAATGGACATTAATGACCATCCAATATTTGTTTATTTTATAGTTCATAATAAGGTTAAATTGGTAAAATGCATATTAATGTTATATTAATTAAAAACAAAGCTAAATTTTAGCTTATTTCTTTCATCCATTGCCAAATATACAAGAAAAAGAAAAGGTAAAAAGAGTTCTAGGGTTCAGCCATTGTTTTGTTTGATTGAGGTATGTGTTTTGATCCGTTTTTGATAATTTCTACGTTTTTGTGATCGTTACTTAGAGTTCTATCAAGCCCATGTTTGAATTTCTGAAAATGTTAATAATTTTGAGTTATGCCATTGTTGATAATGTGAGCTTTATGAAGTTTGATGATAATAAATGAAAGTTATGTGTTAGATTACTAAGTTTTGTCTTTTAATTTTTGATGAATTTGAGTAATTTGGACTAAATAGTGAAATTTGTAAATTTAGGGACTAAAAGTTGAAATAAATGAAATATATGGGCTTATATGAATACTATGAGAATTCGGCTTAACATTGGCATATAGAAATTTTTTGTATTTTGTGATTTTGTGAATTAGGGACTAAAGTGTCAAAACATGAAAATATGAGGGCTAATTTGTAAAATGCCCTAAATATGTGTTTTTGGATTGAATTGAATGATTTGGTGAGTAAAAGAGTTAAATTTGAATTTATATAGATCCAGAACCAAAGAAAACATAATTAGATCGGGGGAAAATGAAAGTCATTGAATAGTCACTCGTTTCCATATGAGGTAAGTCAATATAAAAATAAATGTGTTTTGAATTGAATTACTATTGATTATATGCTGTTGAACTATGATGAATGATTATATGAGTTGAGAAATATGAGACATCCGAGAAAGTATCGACAAAGTTCTGACATCCGAAAAGCCCCAAAAGAACCTTAGGAATAGTTAGGATACATATGCCATGACATAGGATCCGATATGTGTTATTGTGTAAGACCACATCTGGGACGTTGCCATCGACTTATGATTTACATGTAAGACCATGGCTAGGACATGGGCATCATATTTGATTTCATGTAAGACCTTGTCTGGGATAGTGGCATCGATATTTGGCTACATGTAAGACCACGTCTGGGACGTTAGCATTGTATGAGCTTTCCGAGCTATCCACGTATCCTTATGATTTTGAACGGTTCAACGGGCATTCCAAGAAACGAATGATTATATGAAATGTGTATTCAATTCAGGTACATTTGAAATTGTATATCATATTTGATGTTGAAAGGTAAGTATAGGTATCTTTGTGATCAAGTGATTATATGTGAGAAAAGTATGAGAAAATATATTATATGTGAAATGTATTTGAGTTATGTGGTTTGTGATTGTAATTGGCTAAGGAGTATATGTATATTATGATGCTTATATGTTTATATTGTTAAGTTTATTTGTATATGGCTTACTAAGCTTTTGAAAGCTTACTTTGTGTGTCTTTCAACTGTTTTATAGATATCGAAGCTACTGAAAGCTCGAGGATCATCGAGGATCATCACCATACTATCGAACTATATTTTGGTACCTTTTAAAAGTGTAATTTTGAAGTATGGCATGTATAGGCTAGAAGTACTTAGATTATATTTTAGTAATGTGTATATCTAGCCATGTGATTTGGCTTGGTTTTGTAATGAATATGAATGAGTTTTTGGTATGAATTATGTGATGCAATATTGTCTTTATGATATGTTCTTGAATGGCCAAAAGAATTGGTCAATTTGGTAAGTTTTGATATGTGCCTATAATGGAATTTGGTAAGAATTTGGCATGATATTTGATTGTATGATTAGAGATTATGAAACCTATATTTTGGTTTGATTATGACTCATGGTATATTATGTTTTGGTATGGGTATTAAGTATGGAATTTGTTGATAATGAAATGGCATGAAAGATGTATGTTTTGGTTGTGAAATGGTTGAGATTTTGGAATAAAATTTTGTGGTTTTGATGCTTGTAGGGAGGACCCTTAATGGGCAGCAAATTGGCCTTGTAAATGGCCTATTTTTGCCCACATAGGCAGGAACACAGGCGTGTGTCTCAACCGTGTTGCTTGAGGGCCATTTCGAAATGAGCCTGGGTAGACCACACGGTTGCACACACGGACATGTAGTCAGTCGTGTTACCAAGTCAGTAGCCTTCCTAATTTTCACACGGCCTGGCACATGGGCGTGTCTTGTGGTCGTGTGGATAAGTCAATAAATATGCCTTATTTTGCCACAACCTAGACAAATAGGCGTGTCTAATGCCGTGTGAGGCACACGGCCTATTCACACGGGTGTATGACCTGTATAACTTTGAAAATCGTTTAAGTTTTGAAAAGTTTTGTATGAGCTCGGTTTAGTCCCAACCCCTTTGTAATGCATGTTTAAGGTCTCAATGACCTATATAAAGGACTCTATGGTAATGTTTTACTATGCTTGTGGATGATGTATATGAATTGTTTGTAAAATGTTTCAATTTATTTGGTAACACCTTGAACCCTAGTTCGGCGACAAATACAGGTTAGGGTTGTTACATTTGGTTGGTATCAGAGCTACGATTTAGTTGATTCTAGAACTAATGTAGTTTATGTGAGTCTAGCTATACATGCCATTTTTAGGAACTGCTATAATGTGATGAATCCTGACAATGAAAATGTGTTTTTATATAGTAAATGGATCCCGAATGAGCCGTAGCTAATGATATAGATAGTAATGCGCCTGCTCCCGCGGAAGGGACAGTGCCATCTCACTCTAGACCGGCTACGAGTAGCCATGATGGAGAGGCAAGACAAGCCTTCTATCAGATGATGAACGATTGGTTCACCTAATATATCTGAAGTAATCAGGTTGTGCCACTGTAACAGTCTGATTTAGACCCTAATTGGAACGGTAGTTTCGGGACCACGAATCTGAGTCAAAAAATATCTAAAAATTGTTTTCTATGTTTATTATTTGTGAATTTGTATGTGTGAAATTTTCGTGCTTTAATTTTGTTGTTTGAGTATCCGATTAAATAAAAGGACTTAATCGCGTAAAATAAAAACTTGGTGGTTAAATGTGAAAGTGCTTAATTGTTGTTGTCTTTATTAGTGGAGGCATTTATAATGCAATTATACCATTGATATATTGGTTGGACGATATTAGGCATATATTATATGGTTTTATATTATTTCATTAAGGTTATATATATAAATTAAACCTTAAGTTAATATAAGTTATAATATATATCATAAAACATAAAATAAAGCTAATATATGTGTTTATTTCTATGTTCTTTCCGAAACAAAAGAAAAGAAAAACAAGTTAGGGTTCAGCCATCTATTTAGCTCAATCAAAGTATGAAACTAGCTCGTTTTTTTTATAATTTCTACGTTTTTTAGATCGTTGCTTAGAGTACTAGTAAATTGATGCTTGAATTTTTTATTTTTGTGAATATTTGAGTTATGTCATTGATGAGAGCTTGTGATTTTTGTTTTTTGATGATGAAATATGAAAGATATGTTTTAGATTAACATGTTTAGTATTGAAGTTTTCAATGATTTTGAGTAATTAGGACTAAATTGCAAAAATAATAATTTAAGGGACTAAAATGTGAAATAAATGAAATATTTGGACTTGTATGAATATGGGTAAGATTCGGCCTAACATGAGTGAAGTGAAACTTTGCATATTTTGTGTTTTGTGCAATAGGGACTAAATTGTAAAAGTGTAAATGTCAAGGGTAAAATGGTAATTTGGCCATTTATGTATTTTTGGACTAAATTGAATGAAAATATGTTTGAATGATCTTAATTTGAATATGTTTAGATAAAGAAACAAAGAAATCGAATTTAGATTAGAGGAAAGCGAAAGTTGTCGACTAGCTGTCCCGTTCCATTTTACATTGTCCGAGGTAAGTTATAAGCAATTAGACATACTTAATTTTAATTAAATGCTAAATATATATGCTGAAATGAAATATATGAATTTATATATGCTATGGTCAAATATGAATAAGCTTGGCTACTAAATTTTAGAATTCATTTCGATCGAGTTACGACGTCCGAAAGCCCCATATGAACCTTAGGAATAGTTAGGATACATATGTCATGACATATGATTCCGATATATGTGTGCGAATAAGACCATGGCATCGATATGTGACTCCGATATATGTGTGCGAGTAAGACCCTGTCTAGGACAGTGGCATTGATATATGGCTACACGTAAGACCACGTCTGGGACGTTGGCATTGTACGATATGTGTGAATTATCTGAGTGTCCTATCCAATTCTAAATGGTTCATCAGGCAAAGGTAAATCGTGTACGGATGTGTAAAACGACCTAAATGACAAGTTATGAATTAGCTTGTTGGCTACTAGTAATAAGGTAAGTTTATAACTTGATATCAGTTACGAGTCATGTGTAATGCTAATGATGAATATATGTGATATTGGTATGTGTATTCGGCCTTGTGACTAAATAATTTGAGTATCATTGAAATTATTCTTAACTATGTGCATATGTGTGACCATGTATATTCGACATATAGGTAATATATGTATGTGATGTTATATTATGATTTTTGAACTTACGTATATAAGTATATGTGTGTATGGTTTCATTATAACTATTTGTTTTTGGAGGTTGATCGTTAATATGTTAAAATAAGTTTGTGAGTATTCGGCCAAGTGGGAAAATTGTCTATGAAAATGCCTTAATTATCTCGTTTGTAAAGTTGAGGTCTAGTATGCTATTGTTAATGTAATATGGTTAGTTAAAATGAGTTAAATATATCATTAGATTGTTTATTTGCTTATGACTTACTAAGCTATGATAGCTTACTTTGTGTATTCATGTTTACTCTGCTTTATAGATTTTGAAGTCAAGCTACGAGCTCGAGGACTGTCAGCAAAGTTCATCACACTATCTACTATTTTGGTACCTTTAAAAGTTAAACTCGAATTATGGCATGTATAGGCTGGAATGTGTTTTTGAATGTTGTATTTTTGTTTTGTATAATTTGAGCCATGCTAAAATGGCTTTAATCTTTTATCTTTGAATTTGGTTATGTTTAGTATGGTTTGTATTTACCTTGGTTATGAAGTTATGTGCTATGAATGAATCATGTTAGTGTTTGGTGTTTTATGTTTTGGAAATGGTTAATCATTTTGGATGAGTACATGGTTGATTCGGCTATGGTAAGCATAGAGTAAAGTATATGTGAATGTGTGGTTGTATTTGGACAATCTGTTATATATGGCTTGAAGTAACAGGTTGTTTGGCTAAATTCAAACATTATATAAGTTTTTTTTTCTATGGTTATTACAGGACATGTAAAGTTCATGTTTTGATTATATTTCTATTTGTGGATAATGCCTTATTCATGTGAATATAATTTGTAATATAAGTTGGTTTAAATATTTTTAAATATTATTACAATAATGTATTTGAAATTTCGGTTATAAAATGAAATTATATGAGATAGTTATATTCAACTTGTAATTCTGCATTTGATTGTATAAATGTTTACCGAATATGATGAACTAACTTGTATTTTATATATGTATATCTCATCTTATGGTATATATATATACAAAGATGGTGTTGGATTTATGAACTTGATTTGGGTGAGTTAAAAATGGTTGTTCAAAGTGTTTTGATTGAGGTTTATTTTGACTTATGTTTAAATGATTTATGAAGGATAAACTAAATGACTGAATAGAAATTAAGTGGTTTGGCCGTGTAAGGGCATTTTAAGCTTGATATATTTCATTTTCAATGCTCGAAAATGATTCAAATTTTGGTATGGATAATCAAGTATAAAGTTTATATTGTTATGTGAAATATCCCCGACAGGTTAATGAAATCGTTAAAGCCATATATGCTAATGGACAATACCATATGTAATGATTTAATTGATTATATTTATATTTGTATTGAAATATGAAATAAAATGTTTGTCTTTTTATTAGGTATTCGAATACCATTAAATAGTTGAATATGTGACTTGTATATGTTTCAAGATTAATATAATCTCGATTAACAAGTGAATAGTCTTATGTTATGTATATATGAGCATGACTGGTAGAAATGTATAAATGATTGAAATTGTGTTCTTATGTTTGGTAATGCCTTGTGACCTTAATCTGGCGACAGATACGGGTTAGGGGTGTTACATTTTATTGGTATCTGAGCTACGTTTTAGTCGATTCTAGGACTAACGTAGCGCGTGTGAGTCTAACTATACATGCCATATTATATACTGCGATAGTATGATGACTTCTGACATTTGAAAATGTGTTTTCATATAGTAAATGGATCCCGACAGAGCTGTAGCTGATGATGTCAAGAGTGTAGCGCCTGCTCCTACGCTAGGGATAGCGCTGGCTGATTCTCGACTGATTTCGTGTAACCAAGATAGAGAGGCTAGACAAGCCTTTTACCAAATGATGAATGAATGGTTTACTCAGTATATCAGACTAACTCGGGTGCAAAACAACCTCCACCCCTGACTAATCCATCTTTGATGCCTGTTGTACCTCAAGTAAGTGATCCGCTGAGATTATATAAACCACTTGTTAATAAAGTCAGAAAACACCGGGCTGATGAGTTTAAAGCTACTGATGATGATGATGCTAAGCAAGCTGTGTTCTGGCTTTATAACTCTATCTGTGTGTTTGATGAGCCATCCTGTACCTCGGATGAATGCTTGAAATGTACCATATCTTTGCTTCGAGACACAGCATATCACTGGTGGAATACACTAGTATCAGTAGTTTCGAAAGAACAGGTGACCTGGGAATTCTTTCAAACTGAGTTCCGTAAGAAATATATCAGTCAGAGATTTATTGATCAGAAGCGCAAGGAATTTCTAGAGTTGAAACAAGGTCGCATGACAGTGACAGAGTTTGCGCGGAAATTCGTGAGACTCAGTCGGTATGCCTGAGAGTGGGTTTTGACTAAAGCCATAATGTGTAAAAGATTTGAAGATGGACTGAATGAAGACATTAAACTGTTAGTTGGCATACTTGAAATAAAAGAGTTCGTAGTACTGGTTGAGTGAGCCTGCAAAGTTGAAGAGCTAGGGAAAGAAAAAAAGAAAAGTTGACTTTGAAGCTAGAGATGCACATAAAAGAATATCTGGTAAGTCATTCCAGTCGGCACCAAAGAAGTTCCAAGATGATTTCAGCCGTTCTAAAGCCACTTCGGGTTATTCTAGACGGGATCAGAGTAGACCACCTATGAGCTCGAGAGCTACCTCAATAGCTAGTGTGGGTAATGTCAGACCAAATCAACCCGAGTGTAAACATTGCGGCAAATGAAATCTTGGTAGTTACAAACAACATTATCAAGCTTGTTTTAAATGTGGATCGATGGATCATTATATTCGTGAATGCCCAGTGTTAGCTAAAGAAAATCCAGTATAAAATACGAGATTGGGTAATACTGCAGCTCGGGGTAGACCACCTAGAAATACGGGTAATGTGAGTGGAAGTCAGAGAGGGACTAAAGATACAACAGTCAGATCTGAGGCTCGTGCACCTGCCAGAGCCTATGCTATACGCGCAGGAGGGGAGGCTTCATCCCCAGATGTCATTACTGGTACATTTACTCTTTATGATACTACTGTAATTGCATTGATTGATCCTGGTTTGACTCATTCTTATGTGTGTGAGACTTTAGTATTCAGTAAGACTTTGCCTGTTGAGTCTACTAAGTTTGTAATTAGAGTGTCAAACCCCTTGGGCCGGTGTGTTATGGTTGATAAAGTGTGTAAGAATTGTCCTTTGATGATTCAGAATCTGTGTTTTCGGGCTGATTTGATGCTGTTACCACTTGATGAATTCGACACATTTCTGGGCATAGACTGGTTGACTTTTCATGATGCTATCGTAAACTACAAAAGAAAGACTATTGATTTACGGTGCCAGAATGATGAGATTATTCAGATTGAATCTAGTGATCTGAATGGGTTACCAACAGTGATTTCTTCGATGTTAGCTCAGAAATATGTGAGAAAAGGCTACGAAGCTTACTTTTCATATGTGCTTGATAGTAAAATGGCCGAAAGAAATATTGAATCAGTATCTGTTGTATTCGAGTATTCGGATGTGTTTCCGGAATAATTGTCGTGTTTGCCACCTATTCGGGAGGTAGAATTTGGTATTGAGTTAATGCCTAGGACGGCTCTGATATCCATAGCTCCGTACAGAATAGCACCTACTCAATTAAAAGAATTGAAAGCTCATTTGCAAGAGTTGATAGATAGAGGTTTCACGCGACCGAGATTCTCTCCTTGGGGTGCACCAGTATTATTTGTGAAAAAGAAAGACAAAACTATGAGAATGTGCATCGATTATAGACAACTCAATAAGGTGACTATAAAGAATAAATACCCGTTGCCACAGATTGATGATTTGTTTGATCAACTGAAAGGGGCTACAGTGTTTTCGAAGATAGACTTCAATAGGGCTACTATCAGTTGCGAGTAAAAGACTCCAATGTGCCAAAGATTGTTTTCCAGACGACATATAGACATTATGAGTTTTTGATTATGCTTTTCAGACTTACTAATGCACCAGCTGTTTTCATGGATTTGATGAATCGGATCTTCAGACATTATCTAGATCGGTTTGTAGTTGTGTTCATAGATGACATTTTGATCTACTCCGGTGATGAAACTGAACATGCCGAACATCTGAGACTGGTGTTATAGACTTTTTGAGATAAACAGCTGTATGCGAAGTTCAGTAAATGTGTGTTTTGGTTAAGCGAAGTCAGTTTTCTAGGCCATGTTGTATCAACATCGGGTATTCAGGTTGATCCGAGTAAAATTTCAGCTATACTTGATTGGAAACCTCCGAGGAATGTTTTTGAAGTCCGAAGCTTTTTGGGTCTTACTGGTTATGATAGATGATTCATGAAAAGTTTCTCTATGATTGCAATCCCGATGACAAAGCTATTGCAGAAAGATGTTAAGTTCGAGTGGTCAGAAAAGTGCCAGAAATGCTTTGATCAGTTGAAAGCCCTTTTGACCGAAGTTCCAGTGCTAGTTCAACCAGAATCGGGTAAAGAATTTGTTATCTATAGTGATGCATCTTTAAATGGTTTGGGTTGTGTTTTGATGCAAGAAGGTAGAGTTATATTTTATGCCTTGAGACAGTTAAAGCCATATGAAAGGAACTACTCAACACACAACCTAGAATTAGTGGCTATTGTGTTTGCATTGAAGATCTGGTGTCACCATCTGTTCGGTGAGAAATTTCATGTTTATTCTGATCACAAAAGTCTGAAATACTTGATGATTCAGAAAGATTTGAATTTGAGACAGCGCAGATGGTTAGAATTGCTAAAAGACTACGAGCTTGTGATTGACTATCACCCGGAACAGGCTAATGTTGTTGCTGATGCTCTAAGTCAAAAATCACTGTTTGCTTTGCGTGTAATGAATATGCATATGGCTATGTCTGATGATGGTTCGATAATAGCTAAATTAAAGGCAAGACCGTTATTTGTTCAGCAAATTTATGATGCCCAGAAAGTTGATGATGATTTGTTAGCAAAACGAGCTCATGATTTAGAGTTTGAAGTTGATTCAGATGGTTGTTTGAGATTCAGAAACCGAATATGTGTACCGAGCAATTTAGAATTGATTCAAATGATTTTGAATAAAGCTTACAGTAGTCGGTTATCTATGCACCCAGGTAGTATGAAGATGTTTAATGATCTGAAACAGCATTACTGGTGGCACAGTATGGAACGAGACATTTCTGACTTTGTTTCGAAATGCTTAGTCTGTTAGCAAGTAAAAGCCTAGCATTAGGTACCTTCTGGATTGCTTCAGCCGATTATGATACCTGATTGGAAGTGGGACAGAGTCACAATGGATTTTGTATTCGGTTTACCATTGACACCGAGCAAGAAAGATGCAATCTGGGTTATTGTGGATAGATTGACTAAATCAGCTCATTTTATTCTGATACATACAGACTACTCGCTTGATAAGCTAGCTGAATTGTATGTTTCTCAGATTGTGAGATTACAAAGGTACCTATCTCTATTGTTTTAGACAGAGATCCGAAGTTTACATCACGGTTTTGGAAGAGACTGCAAGATGCGCTAGGTACAAAACTACATTTTAGCACTGCTTTCCATCTGCAGATAGATGGTTAGTCTGAGCGAATCATTCAGATGCCTAAGGATATGTTGAGATGTTGCATTTGCGAGTTGAAGGTATATGGGAACGATACCTACCTCTGATTAAATTTATGTATAATAATAGCTTTCAGTCGAATATCAAAATGGCACCATATGAGGCTTTGTACCCGTAAATGTTGAACACCATTGTGTTGGACTGAGCTCAGTGAAAACAAGATACACGGGGTCGATTTGATCTAGACACTGAGTAGAAAGTAAGAGTGATCTGTGAAAATCTATAAGCAGCATCAGATCGTCAGAAATCATATGCGAACTTGAAATAAAAAGATATAGAGTTTCAGATCAGGGATAAAGTATTTCTGAAAGTCTCACTGTGGAAGAAAATACACAGATTCGGACGTAAAGGCAAATTGAGCTCGAGATTTATTGGGCCGTATGAGATTATCGAGCATATCGCGCCAGTTGGTTACAGACTGTGCTGCCACCTGAACTAGAAAAGATCCATAATGTATTCCATGTTTCAATGCTTCAAAGATATCAATCGGATCCCTCACATGTGATTAGTCCGTCTGAGATTGAGATTAAGTCTGACATGACATATGAGGAAAATCCAATTTGCATTCTAGCTCATGAGATTAAAAAATTACGAAATAAGAAAATTCCATTCGTTAAAGTACTGTGGCATGAACAAGAATTTGAGGAAGCAACATAGGAGTCAAAAGATACAATGAAAGAGCATTATCCAAACTATTCACCTGTGAGATTTTCGGGGACGAAAATCCCTAAGGGGGAGAGTTGTAATAGTTCGATTTAGACCCTAATTAGAACAATGGTTTTCAGACCATGAATCTAAGTCAGAAAAATATTTAAATTTTTTTTGTGTTTATTATGTGTGAATTTGTATGTGTGAAATTTTCGTGCTTTAATTTTATCGTTTGAGTATCCGATTAAATAAAAGGACTTAATCCCGTAAAATTGAAGCTTGGTGGTTAAATGTGAAAATGCTTAATTGTTGTTGTCTTTATTAGTGGAGGCATTTATAATGAAATTATACCATTGATATATTGGTTGGACGGTATTAGTCATATATTATATGGTTTTTATATTATTTCATTAAGGTTATATATGTAAATTAAACCTTAAGTTAATATAAGTTATAATATATATCATAAAACATAAAATAAAGCTAATATATGTGTTTATTTCTATGATCTTTCCGAAACAAAAGAAAAGAAAAACAAGTTAGGGTTCGACCATCCATTTAGCTCAATCAAGGTATGAAACTAGCTCGTTTTTGATAATTTCTACGTTTTTGAGATTGTTGCTTAGAGTATTAGTAAATCCATGCTTTATTTTTTTTATTTTGGTGAATATTTTGAGTTATGCCATTGATGAGAGCTTATGATTTTTGTTGTTTGATGATGAAATATGAAAGATATGTTTTAGATTAACATGTTTTGTATTGGAGTTATTGATGATTTTAAGTAATTAGGACTAAATTGTAAAAAATAATAATTTGAGGGACTAAAATGTGAAATAAATAAAATATTTGGACTTGTATGAATATGGGTAAGATTCGGCCTAACATGAGTGGATTGAAATTTTGCATATTTTGTGTTTTGTGGAATAGGGACTAAATTGTAAAAAGTGTAAATATCAGGGGTAAATTGGTAATTTGTCCATTTTGTGTTTTTGACTAAATTGAATGAAAATATGTTTGAATGAGATTAATTTGAATATGTTTAGTGATAAACCATAATTTATACATATTTTTACCCCATGCTTAACACATTTTATAAATAATTGTTCCTTAGAATTGGTGAATTCGATGCTCCTAATGGCTTAATTTCATGTTTTATGCTTAGAACAGCATAGGAGAGCGAAAGGAATGAGAAACGGGCCAAAAATGGACAAAATGGGCCAAAGTATGAAATCAACACAGCTTGGACTTCTCCACATAGGCAGACCACACGACCGTGTCAATTTGGCAGAATTGAAACACGACTCACACGGGCGTGTCCCTGCCGAGCCCAAGTTGAGTCCAGTTCGGAAAAGGCTAATTTCGAGGGTTCTTAGGCATTCCAAAGCCTATAAATACACCCTAGATGAGGAAGGAAAGGGGACACAAAGAAAATGAGCCAGGGAACTGCTAAAGGGAAGCCGATTGATCCATCTTAGAAGCCGGATTCACCATCAAGACTGAAGATCTCCCCTCAATTTCCCTTCAGGAGATTTGGGTTTTCTTTATATTTTGTATTCATTATTCTTCTAAGATGTTTTCCTTTTTAGTTATGAACTAAATCCCCTAAATACCTAAGGGGAATGAAACCTAAGACGAATCTTGTTATTATTTTCTGAATTGTATGATAAATATTTAACTTGTTCTTAATTATGTGTTCTTAGTTCTTGTTTTGATATCCCAGAATACTGATTCAAGATAAGATCTTATTCAGAGGAGGAATAGACCCTGTCTAAGAATACATTTGTCATAATTAAGCGGAGTTGATTGCACTCCTAGAGATAGGGTGACAAGATTTTGCCAGATTAGAGTGAAACCTAATAAGGGGATCCATAGATCGAGTTAATGCAACCCTAGGGTGTTAATTAGAGAAAAGTCTCAATTATTCAATCTAGGGATTAGACGTTATTAGTCTTGAATAGGGATAATAACATAACTTAAGGATATCTACGAAACAAGTTAAATGAATAAATCGCCCGATTTGGAGTCAAAATAATAAGTGAAGTCTAGGTGGATTCTTCCTTAGGTATTGTCTTAATTCAATCGTTTTCCAAAAGTAATCCCCCAATTCTATTTTCTGTAAATTCTTAGTTTAGATAATTAGTTAGTTACAACAAAACCTCCTTGTTCTTCGGCTAGATAATAAAAAGACAGTACTTTTAGTTCCTTTGGGTTCGACAATCTAGTTTTGCTAAAACTATGCTACTGTTCGATGGGTACACTTGCCTACATCGCGATAATAGTTAGTTTCAAGAACGATTAATTATAAATTTATAAAATTTACCTGTCACGAAAATCATGCGATCAAGTTTTTGGCACCGTTGCCGGGGAACTAAGATATTAGGAATGCTCAATTTTTATTACTTTAGCCATTTATTTTTCTTGCAATTTAATTTAATTTAATTTTTATTATTTATTAATTTATTTTTTCTTTGTTTTGGCAGGTTTTTATAGTTTATGACTAGAATAAGCCCGTTAGGACCACTACTTTTTGACAAAGAAATAGATCGCACAGTTCGCAGAAACCAATGAGAAATAAGGTGAAGCTTAAGATACACAGAGAACGAGCAAGAGGACGATACTCAAACCCCAACCGAGGAGATGGCTAAAAACCAAGACAATCAGCTACCTCCTGCTATACCAGTTGAACTAGCAAATCAAAATCCTGTTCCTCGTACTATGTATGATTATGCTAAACCTACTTTAACAGGAACTGATTCAAGTATAGTTAGGCCTGCTATTGCTGCGAATAATTTTGAACAAAAACCTAACACTATTCAAATTATACAGCATTTCGTTCAGTTTGAAGGTTTGCAGGATGAGGATCCAAACACTTAGTTGGCAAATTTCCTGGAATTCTGCGATACATTTAAAATTAATGGCATTTCTGAAGATTCCATTCATCTTCGATTATTCCCTTTTTCATTGAGGAAAAAAGCTAAACAGTGGTTGAACTCGTTACCACGACGATCAATTACTACTTAGGAACAAATGACCAAAATTTTTTTATTAAAATCTTTTTCATCGGCTAAAACAGCCAAATTACGTAATGATATCTCTTCGTTTGTGCAGATGGACTTAGAAACTCTTTACAATGCATGGGAGAGATACAAGGACCTACTGCGAAGGTGTCCTCACCATGGATTACCCTATGGTTGCAAGTTCAAACATTCTACAATGGTGTGAATCCCCCGACAAGGCAAATGATTGATGCAGCAGTCGGGGGAACCATCAACAACAAAACACCTGAAGAGGCTTACGAATTTATTGAAGAGATGTCACTGAATAACTATCAATGGCAAGTCATGAGGACTAAGCCAACTAAAACAGTAGGCGTTTCTAATGTCGATTCGGTTACTATGCTGTCAAACCAAGTAGAACTTCTAAATAAAAAGATTGATGGTTTACTTGGTTCTACTCAGGTACATCCAGTAATGAGGTGCGAGGTGAATGGAGGAGGAGCATACATAGAATATCAACCCTTCAACCCTAGCATCGAGGAGGAACAAGTCCAATATATGGGTAACAATAACTCTAGATCCCCAAATTAACCTATATAGTAACACTTATAATGCAGGTTGGAGGAACCGTCCCAATTTCTGTGGGGCGGTCAAGGAAATCAAAGACCACAACATCCTCTGAGTTTTCAACAACCACTCTACCAACAAGAGAAGAAGCCGAACCTTGAAGAGATGCTCACAAAGTTTATCTCGGTGTTAGAAACCCATTTCCAAAACACCGAGACAGCACTTAAAAATCAACAAGCGTCGATCCAAGGGCTCGAAACTCAGATAGGCCAGCTTTCTAAACTAATCTCCGAACGACCACAAGGTAGCTTGCCAAGTAATACTGAACCCAAGGGAACAACTCAACACGATTAATGTTCAAGATGAAGAAGGATTCGTTGAGCCTGAGCCAGAACAGAGGCAAGAAACTGTGGTAAGCAGAGGTCAAGGTGAGGTAGGTCATAATAAAAACAAATCAGTGAATGTCGAATATAAACCTCGTGTGCCATACCCCAACACGACAAGGAAAGACCGCTCAGATGAACAATTTGGTAATTTCCTCAAACTCTTAAAAAAATTACATATTAACTTACCGTTTATTGAAGCTCTATCGCAGATTCCGAACGCAATGAAATTTTTAAAAGAGCTTTTAGCAAATAAGCGGAAGTTCGACGAGGCTCCGCATATGGAGCTAAACGCAGTTTGCTCAGCTATTATACAGAATAAACTACCCAACAAACTAAAAGATCCAGGGAGTTTTACGATTCCTTGCTTAATTGGTAGTTTAGACGTTAATAATGCATTAGCTGATTTAGGGGCCAGTATTAACTTCATTGTAATATCCCGAATTAGGGCCTAATCGGAATAGTGGTTTCGTGACCATAAATCCGAGATGAAATTCTATGCCTAAAGTGCTTAAATTGAAAGTAGGGACTAAATCGAATAAGTTGCAAAACTTGCATTCTAGAAGTTTTTAGTATGAAATTGTTTTGGAATATTAATGAGGAGGTCTTAAATAGCAATTTGACCAATTTTAAGTTCATGGACAAAATTAGGACATGGAAGGAATTTTTGGAAAGTTTAGTAGTAAGGGTATTTTGGTCATTTAGTTATTAAAATGAATTAAAAACAAAATTAAAAGCCAATTTTTGTCCATCTTCTTCATTAGGCCGAAATTTCAAGGGTTCTCCATAGCTAGGGTTTGTTTCAAGCTTCCAAGCTCCATAGTAAGTGATTCCAAGCCCCGTTTTTAATGATTTTTACGTTTTTGAGATCCCGGTTACTCGATAAAGCTTATATTAGCAATAATTTAACCTAGTGTTTATATTTGGAAAAATACCCATAGGTGAAATTTGTGTATTTTGATGTTTTATGATAGAATATGAAGTTTTAAATTATGTTAGACAACTTTTACTACTCGATTTTAAGAAAAAATGAGTAAAAGGGCTTAATCGGTAAAAATACCTAATAGTCACAAGTACATGTTAGAGTGAGAATTTGATGTTGCCATAGAAGAGAAAAGTGATCAGCATGTTGTAAAACATAAGAATAAGGAATAAAGTTTAATCCCGAGCCTAGGGGCAAAATTGTAAATATGCAAAAGTTTAGGGGTAAAATTGTAATTTCGCCAAAATTTGAGTTAAGGATTAATTTGATAATGTGAGTATTAAATAAGCTAAATGTGTTATTTTAGATCAAGAAAGACATGGAATCGACCTCAATCGAGGAAAAGAAAAGATTGTGGACTAAATTGCAAAATCTTTGTATTTTGGTACCAAGGTAAGTTCATGTGTAAATAATGTAGCATAATGGTTATTTTTAAGTTATTGATGTTAATTATATGTTATGCTGAATTTTATTATGAAATGTATGCTTTGTGGTTAATTTCAAATAATATGTAAATTATGTGAACTACTTGTTAAATATAATTGTTACCGAGTATTGATTTCGGCATTCTACGGAAGATGGCAAGGATAAGTGTTCGAGGAAAAAGCCCATTTGAACCTTAGGAATAGATTAGGATACAAGTGACATGTCACTAGGATGGTTGAGCATCCGAACTCGTTGAGTTGAGTCCGAGTTCACTTATGGATGCGAATGTCCGAACTTGTTGAGTTGAGTCCGAGTTCGTGAGATGTAACTAGGCATCCGAACTCGTTGAGTTGAGTCCGAGTTCACTTATGGATGCGAATGTCCGAACTCGTTGAGTTGAGTCCGAGTTCGTGAGATGTAACTAGGCATCTGAACTCATTGAGTTGAGTCCGAGTTCACTTATGGATGCGAATGTCCGAACTCGTTGAGTTGAGTCCGAGTTCGTGAGATGTAACTAGGCATCTGAACTCATTGAGTTGAGTCCGAGTTCACTTATGGATGCGAATGTCCGAACTCGTTGAGTTGAGTCCGAGTTCGTGAGATGTAACTAGGCATCCGAACTCGTTGAGTTGAGTCTGAGTTCACTTATGGATGCGAACGCCCGAGCTCGTTGAGTTGAGTCCGAGTTCGCTTATGGGTGGGTTACATGATTGCTTGATTGCATATATGGCACTTATGTGCAAGTTATCCATGTATCCGAATTATATTCCGATGTGTTCAACGGGTAAAGTTCTACTCAAATGGAGGAATATTCGAGATGTAAAGAGACGTATTGGTAAGTGATGTGAAATGGATATTTTGGACATGTATGTATTTAACCTTCGGGTTGAGTATTGATACAACCACGATAAGGTGATAAGATGATGAAAAATGATTAAAAATGAGATATGTGTTTTAGTGATACATGCTAATGTTGATTGGTATGACTGTTTGTTATGTTACTTATTATTTGCATATGAACTTACTAAGCATTTATGCTTACTCCCTCCTTCTTACTCATTGTAGTTTTGGACAAGCCAGCTCAGGAGTCGGGATAGGTCGAAGGCTTAGTCACACTATCCGGAAGACTTTTGGTAATGGCTTGTAAATTTAAGTATGGCATGTATAGCAATATACCTTTTTTGTGTAAATGATCTTATGGTATGGTGATGGAATGGTTGAGGAAATGCTTGATAATGATAAATTATGAAAATAGTTAGTTTAGATTATATTTGATGTTAAGGAAAATTATTAAGATACTTAGTGCATAAAAACTCATAAAACGGATGAAATTTGCCATAAACAGAATACTGCAGCAACACTGACGCAAGTTTAAAAATTTACTAAAAATCATAGAAATTGGAATTGGTGATGGACTACATATCAAATTGAATCTTATTATGTCTAGTTTCACATGAAACAAATGAAACAGGTAAAGGAATTATATGTTACAAGATATTTGAATTTTAGTGAAACAGGGTCATAGCAGTTTCTGAATCCCCTGTTCCAACTTTAGAAATTCACCATAAATTGTAAAGATATAATTAGGTAGTTTATTTTATATTCTCAGAATCCTTATTGAGTCTAGTTTCAGGAGAAATAAATCTCATAGTCATATGGATTTTTTATAGAGAGAAATGTGGTTCGTAGTAAACAGAGGTCAGACCAGTCAAGTCCTGAAACAGGGGTAACTTTAACTAATAAACTGTACTAATTGGCCCAACCAAAAATTCTAGAAAAAATTAGTAGATAGGTATATGAGTCTAGATTTAGGGAAAATTTACGGATCTTGATTTCTAGTTTTGTAACTCGATATATGATTTTTCTTGTGATTGTGATGCAAGTAGCTTAAAAACTGTGAATGTAGAAATAAATAATCCAAAGTTCTAAATATGTTAAATTAAGCTTAGTAACACCTCATACTCGACTCCGGCGACGGTCTCGGGCGTGGGGGCGTTACAGTCATGCCCTACAAAATGTTCAAACAATTTCTTGGGAAGCCCAAACAGGCTAGGATGAGCATTCAATTAGCAGATAAAACTACAAGATTTCCTAGGGGTATTATTGAAGTGTGCTAGTCAAAATCGATAAATTTATATTTCTCGTTGACTTCATTGTTCTACACATAGAGGAGGATAGCAACACTCCTTTGATTTTAGGACGGCCCTTTTTAGCAACTGCTAAAACTATTATTGATGTTGGCACAGGTGAGCTCACACTCCGTGTGGCAGACGAAACAATCACCCTTCAAGCTCGCAATTCTAGCAACACATCAGAAATTGAAGGTGATCGTCTAAACCATTCTACTAAAACTGACATTATGCTACAACCTACTTTGTAGGAAATCGGTCTGAAGGAAGTACATGAGCCATTCTCAAGCAGTAGTAGAGGACCTATTCATGAAGATCGAAGGCTACAAATTGAGGAGCTAGATGAATGGCGGATGCATAAACCGAGAACACACGATAAACCAAAACTACGCCAGAACGAGCTCAATACCTTCCCGAATCAACTTAAGGTTGGAGATGAAGTATTATTAGATGTTGCAGATCCTCACATTGTCACTACCAAACCAAATGAAGAAATCCCTCTTACGGTACTTAGCATTTTCCCATTCAGTACAGTCGAGGTAAGTCATCCCAAGTTCGGCACTTTTAAGGTAAACAACACCCGTCTAAAACCTTATTTTGATGAGAATGATAGTAGGAATAAGGAGTATAAACTCCTCGAACCACCATGACCGTTCAATGGGGAGGTAAGTTGAGCTTAGACTATAAATAAGCGTTTCTTAGGAGGCAACCCGAGCACTAACTATATTAACTTCTTTCAAGTTTAGTGTTTAACACCTAACTTACTAATAGAGCTCTTGAATACAGGTTTACCACACAGACACGGCCACGCACACGGGCGTGCTTAGGGCCGTGTGAAAGCAGGGCAAAGATTTCCCCAAAACGGGCTACGATAAATTGCCACGGTCGTGCGACATGGCCGTGGACAAACCTGCCAAAACAACACGGGCGTGTGACATGCCCGTGCCTTGAAACCGTGGCCAAAATTGTCAAATTAACATGGGCATGTTCCATGGCCGTGTGTCCCAAAATCTATAAATAGGCTGCACTATTCATTTTCTTCTTCACTCGAAAACCCTAACCCTAGTCACTGCAAGTCCACACGCCCTCCCTGCCACTCCCGTGCGCCACTTCCAACTCCATTTTCGACACCCAATCTCTCTCCTTTAGCGTTTGTTTACTCCTTTCTCTTTTATTTCACTGATTTATAATGCTATTTATCATAGTAATCTATATTTTTCATGTTATTTTCATCTTTCTATCACTCAAATTTCATTTATAGAACAAGTTATCATCTTTTCATGTTCAAATTCTTACTCATTACATGATTTATCTACTCCATTTGATTAGTTAGAAGTGAATATTCATTGTTACGATAGCTGAAATATTCATGCCTCTTGTGTTGACATTTCTGTTCATTCATATAGTATGTTGCATTCCATTCTTTGCCAATTTTACTTATATCACCATGCTAAAGCCACAAAAGTATGCCATTGAACTTATTGTTTTAGTTAAACTTAGTAGTTGTGGCTGAACATATTTATGGATTTTCCTCCTCGAATTTAGTCGCATTTTACCCTGTCTACTCATCAAGACAAATTGATGATTCCAATTGCAGGTACCATGTCATCTTCATGTGGTAAAAAGGTCGTTGTTCCTGCTTCAAAGAAAAGGAAGGGAGCGTCATCTTCCTCGGGTCCTACCATGAAAGTTCACCACCCTTTCCTGCAATTCCCCATCGGGCCCAAAGAATAACTTTTCCAAATACTCCAGGCCCGACCTTTAATTGCGGGCCGCTGCATAGATTGGGCTGCAGTAAGACAAGTTTAGTTAGCTGATGCGATTCAGGCCTTCCTAACCACCGACCATTGGGAGCTTTTCTTTGGGATCATCGAGCCAACATATCTTGAGCTCACGATGGAACTATGCTCAACATTTCATCTTCAGACCGTAATGAAAAACTACAATGATCTCGGCACGGTGTAATTTTTCCTAGGCGGATTACTCCACCAACTAAGCATCCCAGAATTTGGTACTGCACTGGGCTTATATACGGAGGAATTAAAGGAGAATGACTTACATGCTCTCAATCGCCACATCCATCGTTCTCCTTCACGGTGCTGTGATGCATTAGTACCAGGTTCGGCCACCTACAATCCTAGCGGCTCTAAGGCATCAGCTCTCCCTTCATCTCTGAGGTACCTACACGCCATTTTGGCTCACACAATTGCAGGAAGGTGGGAGAGCACTGGGGTCGTCAACACTCACGACGCCTACTCTCTATGGTGTATATCGCACGGGCACGTCATCGACCTTGCCTATTTTATTGCCTTCGAGTTTCAACACCAGAGGGAGCGGCAAAAGAAGGGGGCCATCTCCATTGGCCCCTATGTTACTCAGTTGGCTTGACACTTCAGGCTCCTCTGCACCGCAGCCCAAGAGTCATCCTTGACCATCATTGGCCAGATGTCTCTACAAGGAATCTCGAGCATGCTTAGCATGAGGATGTTTGAAAAGCGCCCAGGAACCTACCCTCTTCAATATTGTCTCACCCAATCTACCGAGGAAGAGGCCCCTGAGGATATTACTGATGATGTCCACCCACAGCACGAGGACCCACCGTTTCAGCCACCACCACCCTCTCGTCCAGTTCATGTAGCAGCTTCATATGCTGACATTTCTAAGCGCCTCACTCAATTCGAGCAGCAGTGTTTTCAATGATTTGACAACATTGATGCTACTCTACAGCAGATCTGTTAGCACCTCCACATCTCATCGCCACCCCCACCTCGCGAACCATCTAGTGATGAAGATGTTTAAAAACTTTTATTTATTATTTTATGTTTTTACTTTTATTTTATTTTAAGACTACTTTTTATTTTTCTTTTAGCTTATTTTCATTAGGATTTATTATTTTTATTTAACAGTTTTGAATTCCGGTTATTTCCTACCGAGTAATCATTCTTCCTTACATATTTTCTAAAAGAGTTCATGATGCTATCACAGTTATAAAAAGCTCCAAAGCTCACTATTACTTAGGGACTAGAAACTCCACTAGGAAATGTTCTCCACGACTGCCATGTCCTGCTCGACCACAACCATAACCAAATTCAGATATAATATTCTTTTGGCACAGGACTTATGGAATAATGAACCTCTACCACTACAGGAGTATCCTCTCCACCCTCACGTCGATTATTCTCCGAAACTCCAGTTCAAGGAAATTCATTCATCACTCAGGAAGTTTCACTTCTCTTCCTATCTTATTTTGACATTCTTGTCTATATATCTATCTTTGTACATTGAGGGAAATGTACATCTTAAGTATGGGGGGTATTCATTTCACTATCAGAAAAATCCCTGAATGATTGCCTTGTTCTCTTGAAAAGCTATCATATCATGTTTAGGATAAATTTTGATTGATTCATGAATTTTATTGATATATCTTGAATTAAAACATAGGCATTTATGCATTGATTGTTTAAACTTTAAGACATTAGGGAATCAAGCATGATAAGTTGATTTTTTAAGAATTTCAAATTTTAGGTTGTTTCCCCAAAGTTTAGGTATTACTTTGAGTAGGAATTCACAAGTTTTAAACATCAAAAAGCCATAATTTTTATGAGATTTTTGAGCCTTTTGAGCATCTATTAATTCTTTCATGCTCACTTTTATTATTGCTTTGAGTGCGTCAATATTGAACTGTTATTCTAGAACTTGCTTGATTATGCATGTCAAGACCACACCATTTGATTTGATATGTCAAAATGATTAAGGCACTTAGGATTAACCCACTCATGCCATGAAAAGCCTACCTCCACGATTAACCCTTAGTAAACCCCATTGAGCTAACAAGCCATTTCTTGTGTTACCCTTAATATTAACCCTTAACCCATTATTGTTGAAATCCCCTAAATTAAATTTGATCCCTATTTTTGTCAAGATTTGATTTGAATAAATTGCTTAGCTATGTCCTGTTCTTAATAGCTAGTTATTTAACTTGTTCTTAAAAAAATGTGTGTATACATATTAGTAGTAGTAATCTTTTCAGCCGAAGAAGTTAAATTCCATTTTCTGAGAAGAAGCTCTATTGTACGCGATTAATGACTAGTCATTTTTCTAGTTAGGTAATTTTTCAATTCAATCTCGATTCTAACTTTTTCTTTCATCTTGTGACCACACCCCCTATCCAAGCCTCATTACAACCCACTAAAGACCTTTTGATTGATGTATCATCTCAATTTATAATGGAGGAGATTTGATTTTCATGCAAGCCTATGGTAATGACTTTTCATTATTGACTATTGAGTGCTTCATTTATTGTCCTTAAACACCTCAAGTGATTTGAGTGAATCTTTAGTGAGGATGTAAAACTCTGTGACATTTTGAATCAAAGGTAATTACTTAGACGATAGGAGACACCTATATTTTCATGATAAAGTGCTCAACTTGGAATGTTTGAAACTTTAATGTTCTTTTAGTTGACTTTTTAATGTATGATTACCTATGGATTATTTTGAGATATTACCGATAGAAATAATAAGTTGAGAAGAATTTATTTTGACTATGAGTTGAGAATTTTGCTTGAGGACAAGCAAATGCTTAAGTGTGGGGGTATTTGATAAACAATAAATTATACATATTTTTACCCCATTCTTAACACATTTCATAAATGATTTTTCCTTAGAATTGGTGAATACGATGCTCCTAAAACCTTAATTTCATGTTTTATGCTTAAGAGAGCATAGGAGAGCGAAAGGAATGAGAAATGGGCCAAAAACGGACAAAATGGGCCAAAGTACAAAATCAACACTGCCTAGACTTCCTCATACGGTCAGACCACATGGCCGTGTCAATTTGGTAAAATCAAAGCACGACCCACACGGGCGTGTCCCTGCAGAGCCCAAGTTGAGTCCAATTCGAGAAAGGCTAATTTTAAGGGTTCTTAGGCATTCCAAAGCTGATAAATACACGCTAGATGAGGAAGGAAAGGGGGCATAGAGAAGCCGATTGATCCATCTTAGAAGCCAGATTCACCATCAAGACTGAAGATCTCCCCTCAATTTCCCTTCAGGAGTTTTGGGTTTTCTTTATGTTTTGTATTCATTGTTCTTCTGAGATGTTTTCCTTTTTAGTTAATGAACTAAATCTCCTAAATACCTAAGGGGAATGAAACCTAAGACGAATCTTGTTATTATTTTCTGAATTGTATGATAAATATTTAACTTGTTCTTGATTATGTGTTCTTAATTCTTGTTTGATATCCCAGGATACTGATTCAAGATAAGCTCTTATTCAGAGGAGACATAGACCCTATCTAAGAATACATTTGTCATAATTAAGCGAAGTTGATTGCGCGCCTAGAGATAGGGTGACAAGATTTTGTCGGATTAGGGTGAAACCTAATAAGGGGATCCATAGATCGAGTTAATGCAACCCTAGGGTGTTAATTAGAGAAAGGTCTCAATTATTCAATCTAGGGATTAGATGTTATTAGTCTTGAATAGGGATAATAACATAACTTAGGGATCTCTACGGAACAAGTTAAATGAATAAATTGCTTGATTCGGAGTCAGAATAACAAGTGAAGTCTAGGTGGATTCTTCCTTAGGTATTGTCTTAATTCAATCATTTTCCAAAAGTAATCCTCCAATTCTATTTTCTATGAATTCTTAGTTTAGATAATTAGTTAGTTACAACAAAACCTCCTTATTCTTAGGCTAGATAATAAAAATACAGTACTTTTAGTTCCTTTGGGTTCGACAATTCGGTCTTGCTGAAACTATACTACTATTCGATAGGTACACTTGCCTACATCGTGATAATAGTTAGTTTCAAGAATGATTAATTATAAATTTATAAAACTTACCTGTCATGAAAACCGCAATCATTTAGATCAAGAACCAAAGAAATCGGATTTGGATTGGGGGAAAGCGAAAGTTCTCGACTAGCTATCCCGTTCCATTTTACATTGTCTGAGGTAAGTTTATAAGCAAATAGACATACTTAATTTTAATTAAATGCTAAATATATATGCTGAAATGAAATATATGAATTTAGATATGCTATGGCCGAATATGAATAAGCTTGGCTACTATATTTCTGAATTCGTTTTGATCGAGTTACGGTGTCTGAAAGTGTTGTACGAACCTTAGGAATAGTTAGGATACATATGTCATGACATAGGATTCCGATATATGTGTACGAGTAAGACTATGGCATCGATATGTGACTCCGATATATGTGTGCGAGTAAGACCCTGTCTGGGACAATGGCATTGATATGTGGCTACATGCAAGACCACGTCTGAGATGTTGGCATTGTACGATATATGTGAATTATCTGAATGTCCTATCCAATTCTGAATGGTTTATCGGGCAAAGGTAAATCGTGTACGGGTGTGTAAAATGAGCTATATGTCCAGGTATGAATTAGCTTGTTGGCTACTAGTAATAAGGTAAGTTTATAACTTGATATCGGTTATGAGTCATGTGTAATGCTAATGATAAATATATGTGAGATTGGTATGTGTATTCGGCCTTGCGACTAAATAATTTGAGTATTATTGAAATTGTTCTTAACTATGTGCATATGTGTGACCATGTATAGTCGACATATGGATGATATATGTATGTGATGTTATATTATGATTTTCAAACTTACGTATATAACTATATGTTTGTATGGTTTCATTATAACTATTTGTTTTTGGAGGTTGATTGTTAATATGTTAAAATAACTATGTGAGTATTCAACCAAGTGGGAAAATTGTCTATGAAAATGTCTTAATTATCTCGTTGTAAAGTTGAGGTCTAGTATGATATTGTTAATGTAATACGGTTAGTTAAAATGAGTTAAAAAATATCATTGGATTGTTTATTTGCTTATGATTTACTAAGCTATGATAGCTTACTTTGTGTGTTCATGTTTACTCTGTTTTATAGATTTTGAAGTCAAGCTACGAGCTCGGGGACTGTCAGCAAAATTCATCACACTATCTACTATTTTGGTACCTTTAAAAGTAAAACTCAAATTATGGCATGTATAGGCTGGAATGTGTTTTTGAATGTTGGATTTTTATTTTGTATAATTTTAGCCATGCGAAAGTGGCTTAATCTTTTATGTTTGAATTTGGTTATGTTTAGTATGGTTTGTGTTTACCTTGGTTATGAAGTTATGTGCTATGAATGAATGATGTTAATGTTTGGTGTTTTATGTTTTGGAAATGGTTAATCATTTTGGATGAGTAAATGGTCGATTTGGCAATGGTAAGCATAGAGTAAAGTATATGCGAATGTGTGGTTGTATTTGGACAATATGTTATATATGACTTGAAGTAACAAGTTGTTTGGCTAAATTCAAACATGATATAAGTTTTTTTTGCTATGGTTATTACATGACATGTAAAGTTCATGTTTTGATTATATGTCTATTTGTGGATAATGCCTTATTCATGTAAATATAATTTGTAATATAAGTTGGTTTAAAGATTATTACAATAATGTATTTGAAATTTCAGTTATAAAATGAAATTATATGAGATAGTTATAATCAACTTGTAATTTGACATTTGCTTGTATAAATGTTTACTGAATATGATGAACTAACTTGTATTATATATATGTATATCTCATCTTACGGTATATATATACAAAGATGGTGTTGGATTTATAAACTTGATTTGGGTGAGTTAAAAATGGTTGTTCGATGTGTTTTGATTGAGGTTTATTTTGACTTATGTTTAAATGACTTATGAAGGATAAACTAAATGACTGAATAGAAATTAAGTGGTTTGGCCGTGTAAGTGCATTTTAAGCTTGATATATTTCATTTTCAATGTTCGAAAATGATTCAAATTTTGGTATGGGTAATCATGTATAAAGTTTATATTGTTATGTGAAATATCCACAACATGTTAATGGAATCGTTAAAGCCATATATGCTAATAGACAATACCATATATAATGATTTAATTGATTATATTTATATTTGTATTGAAATATGAAATAAAATGTTTGTCTTTTTATTAGGTATTTGAATACCATTAAATAGTTGAATATGTAATTTGTATATGTTTCAAGATTAATATAATCTCGATTAACACGTGAATAGTCTTATGTTATATATATAAGAACATGACTAGTACAAATGTATAGATGATTGAAATTGTGTTCTTATGTTCAGTAATGCCTTCTGACCCTAATCTGATGTCGGATACGGGTTAGGGGTGTTAAGCCACAACCTTCACCCCTAGTTAATCCTCTGTAAGTCCCTGTCATGCCACAAGTTGTAAATTCGAATCAGTCAAATAAGTCTCTGGTTGATAATATTAGAAAATAAGGGCCCGAAGAATTTCGAGCTACTACTAATGATGATGATGCCAAGAGAGCTGAATTTTTGTTAGAAAACACAATACGGGTGTTTGATGAATTGCCTTTGACTCTGGATGAATGAATAAAAAGTGCCATTTCACTTTTGAAAGATACGACGTATCATTGGTGGAAGACATTGATTTTTGTGGTTTCGAGAGAACGAGTCACCTGGGATTTCTTTCAAGATGAATTCTGAAAGAAATATATCAGTCAGAGATTCACCGATCAAAAATGCAAAGAGTTTCTTGAGCTTAAACAATGTCGTATGTCTGTTATACAATATGAGCGAGAATTTGTGAGACTGAGCCAGTATACACAAGAATGTGTTTCGACTGAAGCAATTATGTGCAAGGGATTCGAGGATGGCTTGAATGAAGACATCAAATAATTAGTCGGGATTTTAGAAATAAAAAAGTTTGTTGTACTTGTTGAACGAGTATGAAAATCTGAAGAACTCGGGAAAGAGAAAAGAAAAGCTGATTTTGAAGCTAGAGATATGAGAAAGAGATCCATGAATAAATCATTTCAGTCTGCATCAAAGAAATTTTGAGATGATTTTAGTCATTCAAAAGCTAATGTGGGGCATTCGAGTAGAGATTGTGCTAAAACTCATTCGAGCTTCAAAGCTTCAGCTACTTCTATTGCAAGTGTTGGAAATGTCAGATCTGATTGACCCGAGTGTAAACATTGTGTTAAAAGACATCCCGGCAATTGTAGACTGTATGATTGAGCTTGTCTCAAATGTGGATCTTTAGATCAATTTATCTGTGATTGTTCCGAGTCTGTTGAACAAGAGATTGTACAATATCCGAGACCGAGTAACACTTCAACTCGTGGTAGACCTTCCATGTAATGCCCCAAATTTTGGGTTTTCTATGTTTCTGTGATTTTTAAAATTTGTGTGTGTTTTGGTTGGTTAAAATATATATTTTAGTAGGTTAGTGGGCCTTTGGAAGGCCCAAACTTAAGTTAAATCTGCGGTAGTCTTCGGAATTTTAATTTTATGAACAGGTGATGCAATTGGTGCTTGGGCTTTTAAGAGTAAAGGGGTAAAAGATGACACAAAAAGGAGTGTGGTGTAGTGGCAAGGTGGCGCCACTTAAGGGACAAGGAAGTGACAGCATAGAGGAAGCAAGGGGTCCAAGGTTCAAGTCTTGGCTCTTGCAATATATTTTGGTTTTTCTTTTCAATAAATCTGGAAGCAAGTAGGTGCGCTTTAAAGTTTAATGTGCTGGATTTATGACACAAATGAGTTGATGGCCTAGTGGTGGTGGCGTGAGTTGGAATGTGAGAGGACTTTGGTTCGAATCCCTTGGCACGCAAAGGTTGATTATTTTACTATGTTGGGACGGCAAGAGTTGGTGTTGGCTTTAAACTCTGGTGATAGAGGGATCCCACATCGGGAAGCTAACATAAGAGTAGATGGAGACCTGGCTTTAAATAGAGCAAACCATAAGGAGAGTAGGCATACCCTTCTTGGTTGATCCCTTTCGCTCTGTGACGTGCTCGTTTGGGTTGGGCGTCAGGTAATAGTGTTTGGAGCGCGGATTAACTGCAGTCTCCTAACAGGTGTGTATTTCTAATTACTCTAGCAGTAGGACGGCTATTTCGGGCCACAATGGGCTGAAATGGACCATGTGGTCCCAATGGTCCATAGGCCCAAGTGGATAAGTTGTATAATTACTAAAATACCCCTGTAGGGTAGGACTACCGATTTACCCCTGGAGGGTAAAATGACTATTTTGCCCCTCGTGCGTAAATGACTAACTTGTGTGATGATTGGGTTAGCTGACGTGGATTTATGTTAGTTATCGTTAATTCATAAGTCTAATGTGTTAGTGATCAATTGTAGGATTATCGCGTGGGAGATATCATCATCAATCGTCATCAACCAGGTGTGTAAACGAAACCCTCCCTTAGACTGAATTGGTAAAAGCCAAAATACCGAAATGTCGGTATTTTGTGAACTCATGAGTGTGCGAGCGCTCTTGAGACTTTTGTTAGTGAATATGGTACATTTGGATGATTAGAGTGCAGAGTGTGCATTTTCGTGCATAACGGTATTTTTGGGCTTAATGAGTTGAAAACGGGCCAATGGGCCAATGGGCCCACTTTGGTAAAAAGACGAGGTAAGTACTTCTGATTACTTGGTAAACGTTAGAATGAGCATGAAACCTTAGCAATAGGTAATAATTACTGAAATACCCTTATGCATGCAAAGTTACGATTTTACCCCTAGGGTTATTTTTTTCTGAAAAGAATGATGTTCTATTTCTGTATACGTATGGCATGACATATTATTTCTGTTGCATAGGACATGGGTTTATATTGATGGAGGAAGCGTTCTGGCAGCCTCGCTGCAATCTGGTGGCCTCGCCACATATATCTGTTTTGGTGACTTCGTCACAATATCTGGCAACCTCGCTGCAATCTGGTGGCTTCGCCACATATATATATCTGTTCTGGTGGCCTAGCCATAATATCTATATCTGGTGACTTCGTCACAATATCTGGTAGCCTCGCTGCAATTTCTATGGTGTGTAGCGGTTGGGTGGGTCGAGTAGTCTCCCCACATGGTGTAAGGCTGGTACGGGGGTGTTATGGATGGCTCTGGGTTGGGATTTTTGCATTCATGATATATTTGTTCCGTATCTACTATGGGCCTATGGGTTTCATTCTGATTTCTGTACTGGGCCAAGGCCCAGATAAGTCTGACTCTGAGGTTTGATCTGTTTTGGGCTATGGTTGGGTTATGTTACACACTGAGTTTACCGAACTCACCCTTTATTTTCATCTCTGCTGGAAATCCCCAACCATAGTGGGCTTGGAGCTGTGAGGGATTCGGAGTGGCCACATCATCTGCAAAGTTGGTTTTTCTAAGTTAGTTTATTTTTATTATTTTTATATTCTGATTTAATTTTGGGTTTTAAGTTGTAATAAGGCCGCTATTTAAATTTCTTTTTTTCGTTATGGTTTTATTTTCTGATTATATTTACACTATGACGAAACTGCTAGTGTTAGGCTGCGCGGGTTTTCAAAATTAATGAACATTTTCAAGACTCAACAAGCGCAACAAATGGATAGCCTAAAGATTGATAAAACGACTTTTCATTCAACCGCTGTTTTTAGAAAGACCACCCCAATCACTTATACCAGTGAATGCATACTAGGTCGTAAGTCCATGTGACACGTCAGATCTGGCCATAACATCTGAGTCGGGTTTAGAGTGTTACATTTAGTGGTATCAGAGCCAAGTTGTAACAACTCGGCTGTGGAGCGGGTCTAAAAATGGGAGTTTGTAAAGAAACATTGAATAAAGGTTTTCAAAAATCACTTTTTTTGGAACTTGATTATAAATTGTTTTCGAGAATGTTTCCAACATTTTCTCTTTACAAATAGATGATTTTAAAAATTAAAATCGAATTTCTAAAATTAGGTTTTTTAAAAGGTGGCACAATGAATCTCCGGCCCAAGTGTGTAAGTTTTCTGAGCCTTTCTGATTATTTCTGAAATATCTGTTATATGCTTGTACAAAACCTTATCATGGTACTTTAGTTAGGGTAACACTGGAACTATAGAAACTCTGATAAGTAGACTTAGCCTGTAGCTAGGCTACCGCAAAAGGAAACAAACTCAAACTCTGAATTACTGTTATGCATACGACATCTGTAATAAACACTAAAATATTAAACTGATTCATAAAATTCTTAACCAGATACTATGAAATGAGTATACGAGCAGCTCGTGGAAGAGGCTGTGGACGTAGCCGAGGTAATGCTCAGGCTGAATCTTCGTCTTTAGGACATGTGCCGCAGTAGATGCACCGGTACCACCAGCAACGAAGGTAGAGTTTCATGATTGTGGTGCCGGGGACGATGCTCTGTCCCAGGCAATGCTCTGAGTTTTGGAAAGGGTTGCTGGGGCAAGTACGGGAAACAGAATTCGGGGGTCTATTTCTGAGAGGCTCCGGGCCAATGGAGCAGAGATATTTAGGGGCGTATCTGGTGTAGCTCTGAATGTGGCTGAGTATTGGTTAGAAGCCACAGAGCAGATTATGGATGATCTGGACTGCTCTGTGGAGTAGAAGTTGAAGGGAGCCATATCGTTACTCAGGGATGAGGCTTATCAGTGGTGGCTCACGATGAGAGATGGAACTCCTACTGACAGTGTGACTTGGGAGCTATTTAATACAGCCTTCAAAGGAAAGTATGTTGGGGCTAGTTACGTGGACGCTCGTCGGAAAGAATTTCTGAACCTGGTCCAAGGGAGTAAGTCAGTGGCTGAGTATGAGTCTGAGTTTCTGAGACTGAGCCGGTATGCTTCTGGGATTGTCGCTACAGAGTATGAGCGTAGCGTACGCTTCGAGGATGGTCTGTGAGATGAATTTAGGGCACTGATTGCTCCGCAGAGGGAGCGTAACTTTGCTGCTTTAGTGGAGAAAGCTAAGATAGCTGAAGAAGTGAAGCATATAGAAAGACAGAATCGTGAGAAAGATTGGAACTGTTTTAGGAGAGATTTAGGACTTTCAGGTGGTATGAACAGGAATGTTAAGAGAGCAAGGGTAATGGAGCCAGTTTGAGTAGTACCGATGAATACTGTTAGACTGCAGGGTTGTAGGAATTATGGGAAGATGCATATGGGCGAGTGTCGGAAATGTTCTGGTGCTTGTTTTCGATGCGGATCTATGGAGCATAGGGTTAAGGATTGTCCCCAGGAACCAGATCAGGTTCAAGTTTTAAACCAGAGGGTCGCTCAACTAGTGAGGGGTGGACCACAGTTTTCGAGAGGACGTTGGCAAGGCAGAGGTGGTAATGGAAACGGTCGAGGAAGAGGAGCGCCTGGAAGGGGTGTTGGATTTGTTGAGCCTCATCAGCCGGCGTTGGTGTATGCAGCTCATCATCGAGAGGAGGGTGATGCACCTGATGTCATAACTGGTACATTTCTGATTTCCAGTATGCCATACACTGCGTTGATAGATGTTGGATCTACCCATTCATATGTTGCATGTGCTATATTTGGGTCGCTGGGTGTGCACTCTGAGGAGACCGTAAGTGGGGTATCTGTACTAAGTCCTTTGGGTCACTCGGTTAGGGTAGATAAACTGTATAGAGATGTGCCTATAGAAACTTAAGGAAAAGTTTTCTCTGGAGATCTGATAGAGCTACCTTTCGGAGAATTCGATCTCATTTTGGGAATGGATTGGCTTGTTAAGCATAGGCTACTCTGGATTGTGCTGCTAAGTGAATAATGTTAAAGACCACAAAAGGATGAGGAGGTTTTGGTGATAGGCGAGCGTAGGGATTATCTGTCTAATATGGTGTCGGCATTGAGAGCCGAGAAGTGGATTCGAAAGGGATGTGAGGCTTATTTGGCATTTGTAAGCCAATCGAAAACTGAGGATTTGACAGTGGATTTTCAAGATTTTTTCCAGAGGAGCTTCCGGGTTTTCCCCCGAACCGAGAGGTTGAGTTTGGAATCAACTTGTTGCCTGGAACGGCACCAGTGTCCATTACACCTTATAGGATGGCACCGAATGAGTTGGTGGAGCTGAAAGCCCAAATTCAAGAGTTATTGGATAGAGGCTTCATTAGACCAAGTGTGTCTCCGTGGGGAGCGCCAATGTTGTTCGTAAACAAGAAAGATGGGTTAATGCAGATGTGCATCGATTATCGACAGTTGAACAAACTGATGATTAAGAACAAGTACCCACTACCGAGAATCGATGATTTATTCGACCAACTTAGAGGAGCTTCAGTATTTTCCAAGATTGACCTTCGATTTGGGTATCATCAGTTGAGGGTTAAGGAGGTGGATATACAAAAGACGGCATTCAGAACTCGGTATGGTCACTATGAGTTCTTGGTTATGCCATTTGGGTTAACGAACGCACCTGCGGCATTTATGGATCTGATGAATCGAGTGTTCCAACCATACTTGGATCGATTCGTGGTCATCTTTATCGATGATATTCTGGTTTATTCTGAAACTGAGGAGAAGTATGATGAGCATCTTCGTATTGTGCTGCAAGTGCTGAAGGAGAAGGAGCTTTATGCGAAATTCAGTAAGTGTGAGTTCTGGTTGAGAGAGGTAACTTTCTTGGGGCATGTTGTCTCTCCTGAAGGGATTAAGGTGGACCCTCGAAATATTGAAGCGATTTTGGAATGGAAGCCACCGAGGTCAGTGTCAAAAATTTGAAGTTTTTTGGGTTTAGCTGGGTACTATAGAAGGTTTGTGGAAGGATTTTCTGTGATGGCAGCGCCTTTGGCAAAGCTTATAAGGAAGCGAGTACCGTTTGTTTGGACTGAGAAACAACAGGAATATTTTGAGAAGTTGAAGAAAGTTCTAACCGAGACACTTGTACTGATTAAGCCGGAGTCTGGAAAAAATTTTACCGTATGCAGTGATGCATCACATGTAGGGTTGGGCTGTGTGCTGATGCAAGAGGGTAAAGTGGTTGCTTATGCATCGCGACAGCCTAAACCACATGAAGTTAACTATCCTACTCATGATCTGGAGTTGGCAGCGGTAATGTTTGCGCTTAAGACTTGGAGACATTACCTATACGGAGAAAGGTGTATTATATACACAGATCATAAGAGTCTTAAGTACTTGCTGACTCAGAATGAGCTGAACCTTAGGCAGTGGAGATAGATAGAGTTACTTAAGGATTATGACTGCCCCAATTTTCGGGTTTTCTGTGTTTCTATGATTTTTAAAATTTGTGTGTGTTCTGGTTGGTTAAAATATATATTTTAGTACGTTAGTGGGCCTTTGGAAGGCCCAAACTTAAGTTAAATCCGTGGTAGTCTTCGGAATTTTAATTTTATGAACAGGTGATGCAATTGGTGTTTGGGCTTTTAAGAGTAAAGGGGTAAAAGATGACACAAAAAGGAGTGTGGTGTAGTGGCAAGGTGGCGCCACTTAGGGGACAAGGAAGTGACGCCATAAAGGAAGCAAGGGGTCCAAGGTTCAAGTCTTGGCTCTTGCAATATATTTTGGTTTTTCTTTTCAATAAATCTAGAAGCAAGTAGGTGCACTTTAAAGTTTAATGTGTTGGATTTATGACACAAATGAGTTGATAGCCTAGTGGTGGTGGCATGAGTTGGCATGTGAAAGGAATTTGGTTCGAATCCCTTGGCACGCAAAGGTTGATTATTTTGCTATGTTGGGACGGCAAGAGTTGGTGTTGGTTTTAAATTCTGGTGATGGAAGGATCCCACATCGGGAAGCTAACATAAGAGTAGATGGAGAGCTGGCTTTAAATAGAGCAAACCATGAGGAGAGTAGGCATACCCTTCTTGGCTGATCCCATTCGCTTTGTGACGTGCTCGTTTGGGTTGGGCGTCAGCTAAGAGGGTTTGGAGTGCAGATTAACTGCAGTCTCCTAACAAGTGTGTATTTCTCATTACTCTAGCAGTAGGACAGCTATTTCGGGCTGCGATGGGCTGAAATGGGCCATGTGGTCCCAATGGGTCCGTAGGCCCAAGTGGATAAGTTGTATAATTACTAAAATACCCCTGTAGGGTAGGCTACCGATTTACCCCTAGAGAGTAAAATGACTATTTTGCCCCTCGTGCGTAAATGACTAACTTGTGTGATGATTGGGTTAGTTGACGTGGATTTATGTTAGTTATCGTTAATTCGTAAGTCTAATGTGTTAGTGATCTATTGTAGGATTATCGCGTGGGAGATATCGTCATCAATCGTCATCAACCAGGTGTGTAAACGACACCCTCCCTTAGACTGAATCGGTAAAAGCTGAAATACCGAAACGTCGGTATTTTGTGAACTCGCGAGCATGCGAGCACTCATGAGACAGTTGTTAATGAATATGGTGCATTTGGATGATTAGAATGCAGAGTGTGCATTTTCGTGCGCAACGGTATTTTTGGGCTTAATGTGCCGAAAACAGGCCAATGGGCCAACAGACCCACTTTGGTAAAAAGACGAGGTAAGTACTTCTGATTACTTGTAAACGTTAGAATGAGCATGAAACCTTAGCAATAGGTAATAATTACTGAAATACCCTTATGCTTGCAAAATTACAATTTTAACCCTAGGGTTATTTTTTCTGAAAAGCTTGATGTTCTGTTTC
Organism: Gossypium hirsutum; assembly: GCF_007990345.1. Lineage (NCBI taxonomy): Eukaryota > Viridiplantae > Streptophyta > Magnoliopsida > Malvales > Malvaceae > Gossypium > Gossypium hirsutum. Next base: position 51,656,060 of record NC_053426.1, on the reverse strand, counting down.
TGTATACGTATGCCATGACATATTATTTCTGTTGCATGGGACATGGGTTTATATTGATGGAGGAAGCGTTCTGGCAGCCTCACTTCAATCTGGTGGCCTCGCCACATATATCTGTTCTGGTGACTTCGTCACAATATCTGGCAGCCTCGCTGCAATCTGGTGGCTTCACCACACATATATATATCTATTCTGGTGGCCTAGCCACAATATCTGGCAGCCTCGCTGCAATTTCTATGGTGTGTAGCGGTTGGGTGGGTCGAGTAGTCTCCCCACATGGTGTAAGGCTGGTACGGGGGTGTTATGGATGGCTCTGGGTTGGGATTTCTGCATTCATGATATATTTGTTCTGTATCTGCTATGGGCCATGGGTTTCATTCTGATTTATGTACTGGGCCAAGGCCCAGATAAGTCTGACTCTGAGGTTTGATCTGTTTTGGGCTATGGTTGGGTTATGTTACACACTGAGTTTATCGAACTCACCCTTTATTTTCATCTCTGCAGGAAATCCCCAACCATAGCGGGCTTAGAGCTGTGAGGGATTCGGAGTGGCCACATCATCTGCAAAGTTGGTTTTTCTAAGTTAGTTTATTTTTATTATTTTTATATTCTGATTTAATTTTTGGTTTTAAGTTGTAATAAGGCCGCTATTTAAATTTCTTTTTTCCGCTATGGTTTTATTTTCTGATTATATTTACACTATAACGAAACTGCTAGTGTTAGGCTGTGCGGGTTTTCAAAATTAATGAACGTTTTCAAGACTCAACAAGCGCAACAAATGGATAGCCTAAAGATTGATAAACCAGCTTTTCATTCAACCGCTGTTTTTACAAAGACCACCCCAATCAGTTAAACTAGTGAATGCATGCTAAGTTGTAAGTCCATGTGACACGTCGGATCTGGCCATAACGTCTAGGTTGGGTTTGGGGTGTTACATTCCAGAAATATGGGAAATGTGAGTGGTATTCAAAGAGGGACTAAAAACACCATTGTTCGATCCAAGGCTCGCGCACATGATAGAGCCTATGCCATTTGAGCTCGTGAGAAAGCTTCGTCTCCAGATGTGATTACGGGTGCTTTTAGTCTTTATGATACTTCTGTGATTGTTTTGATAGATCCTGGATCAATGCACTCGTACATATGCATGAATTTAGTATCCAATAAGACTTTGCCTGTAGAGTCTACTGAATTCGTGATTAAAGTATCGAACCCCTAGGTAAAAGTTTCTTAGTTGACAAAGTGTGCAAGAACTATCCTTTAATGTTTCGAGACATTTATTTTCTAGCTGATCTGATGTTATTACATTTTGATGAATTTGATATAATTCTGGGTTTGGATTGGCTAACTTTGTAGGATGCTATTGTGAATTGAAAACAAAAAACTATTGATTTGAGATACAAGAACGATTAAATAGTCCAAATTGAATCTAGTGATTTGAATGGATTATCGGCTGTGATATCCTCAATGAAAGCTATGAGTATTGTGAAAAAGGGTTGTGAAGCTTACTTTGCCTATGTGATTGATTCGAAAGTAACAGAAAAGAAAGTTGAATCAATGCCTGTTGTCTATGAATTCCCTGATGTGTTTCTTGAAGAACTTTCGGGATTACCTCTGATACGAGAAGTTGAGTTTGGCATTGAATTAGTGCCCGGGGACTACTATGATTTTGATAGCTCCATATAGAATGGCTCTGACTGAATTGAAAGAATTAAATTCTCAATTGCAAGAATTGACGGATAGAGGATTTGCAAGACCGAGTTTCTCACCTTGGGGTGCTCCAGTTCTGTTTGTGAAAAAAAAAGATGGAACGGTGAGAATGTGCATTGGCTACAGTCAGCTGAACAAGGTGACTATCAAGAACAAATACTCTTTGGCTCAAATTGATGATTTGTTTGATCAATTGAAAGGAGCTACCATGTTTTCGAAGATAGATTTGAGATCAGGCTATTATCAGTTGCGAGTAAAAGATTCAGACATTCCAAAAACTACATTCATAACGAGATACGACTGCTATGAGTTTTTAGTTATGCCTTTCAGATTAACTAATGCACTTGCTATCTTTATGGATTTGATGAATAGAATTTTTAGACCGTATTTAGATCAATTTGTTATCATATTCATTGATGACATATTGATTTATTCACATAATGAATCCGAGCATGACAAGCATCTGAGAATAGTACTACAGACTTTGCGTGATAAGCAATTGTATGCGAAGTTTATCAAATGTGAGTTCTGGTTGCGTGAAGTTGGTTTTCTGGGCCATATTGTGTCAGCATTAGGTATCCGGATTGATCCGAGTAAAATTTCATCTATTTTGGATTGGAAGCCTCTAAGAAATGTTTCTGAAGTCCGTAGTTTTCTAGGACTTGTCGATTATTATAAACGGTTTCTAAAAGGCTTCTCGATGATTGGAAATCTGTTGACGAAACTGCTTCAAAAAGATGTGAAATTTGAATGGTTTGAAATGTAACACCCCAAACCCGGCCTATATGTTTGGCCGAATCTGGTGCGTCACATCAAACCATTTTTCAAATTTGATCATTCCAGTGAAAATCCATTACTGAATCTAAATTCCTATATTATTATTAAACTAAAGTTCTCATCAAAACGTTTACCAATTTTTTTGCCTTTGGTATATTACCTCATTTAAAATCGCGGAAGCATTTTGAAAACTTTGTTTTTGAAAGCTCGTGTTCCTTAGAAAAATCATGCCATTTTGAAATCTCGAGTTTTCCTAGACTAGCAGTTTAGTATAAGAAATCACAATCCAAATTAAAACTTAAAACCTACCAACGGCCTTATTACATAAATTAAAAACCCAAAACAAAATCTAATTGCAATTAAAAGAAACAGAAACAGTAGTGTGACCATCTCCGAGTCCCTCGCAGCTCTAAACCATCTAAGCTTAGGGATTACCTACATAGTTAGAAACGGGGTGAGTTTACGAAAACTCAATCTGTAATCCCAATAACAAACAATCGGTGAATAACACAGTATCAGTACAATCTGGACCAAAGCCCTATTCAGTCTCGACATATACTGGGCCGAAGCCTTATTCAGTCTCGACAAATACTGGGCCGAAGCCTTTCGTTTAACGGTTACTGGGCCGAAGCCTTTTCATAAATCATATCACTGGGCCGAAGCCTTTATTGTAAACGGTATGGCCCACAGGCCCATTTCAATATCACATGAAATACCAATGAATGTATACAAGCCCATTTGGGGAGACTACTCAACCCACCATCCGCTACTCTCCACCCGTACCAACCAAGCTCTCCATGTGGGGAATAACTCAACCCACCCAACAAAACTCTCCACTGGCAGCATAGCTGCTTTATCATATAACTGGAGGCCTAGCCTCTTTTAATAACTGGGGCAAAGCCCTTTTTGATAAACTGGGGCAAAGCCCTTTTCGCACTTCCTCCATTTTTATAAAACCCAACCCATGCATATAATAAGTATATCATAGCATATCATGTGCATATCATTACATATCATGTGCATATCATGTCCTATCATGTATAACAATATCTCATGCATCATATTCATAATCAAATCCGTCAACCACACAGTCCAAGTCAGTCACTTGCCCACAAGGACAAAACAGTCACTTAACACCCTAGAGGCAAAATGGTAATTTTACCCCACAAGGGTATCTCAGTAATTCTACCCTACAGGGGTATTTCGGTATTTCTACCCTACAAGGGTATTTCGGTAATTCTCCCCTACAGGGGTATTTCAGTAATTTCACAATCGAGGGTAAAACGGTAATTCTGTAAATCGAGGGTAAAACAATAATTCTGTAAATCAAGGGTAAAACGATAATTCTATAAATCAAGGGTAAAACGGCAATTCTGTAAATCGTAGGTAAAATAGTAATTGGTAAACTAAAGTATTCTAAACAAGGATAACAATACGAATGGGCCTAAGGCCCATTCTCGACCCAAATGGGCCCACACGCTCGTGTGGCCCTTTAGCCCAAATCTAGCCATATATATGAGATTCACCTAGCCTAGTCTAATATTTACTACACAATCCACAACTTATCAATTGGGCCCGTAGGCCCATTGGGCCCACATGGCCTCTTTCGGCCCATCGGGGCCCGAAATAGCAATCCTACAGCTAGAGTAGTGAGAAATACACACCTAATAGGAGAGTGGAGTTAATCCACGCTCCGAGCACCCTTAGCCGACGCCCAACCCAAACGAGCAAGCCATAAAGCAAAAGGGATCAGCCAAGAAAGGTACCCTTACTCTCCTCATGGTTCTCTCTATTTAAAGCCAGCTTTGCATCCACTCTTATGTTAGCTTCCCGATGTGGAATTACTCCCAACCAATAGGAAAATTCCTCATTCTTATGTTTAGTTCAACCACAGAGTTTCAGTCCAACTCCACCTCCTACACCGCTCAAATAGCAAAATAAATACTCCATTGCGCATCCCAAGACTTGAACCTTAGACGTCACAGTTGCACAACACGCCACCTTGCCACTCCACCATAGGCTCTTTGTGTGTTAAAAACGCCCATAATTAACTTTAAGACATATGTGCCAGCGTCCAGATTCACTTAAGAGAAAAACCAAAATGAATTGTAAGAGCCAAGACTTGAACCCAGGCTCCCTTGCAACCTTAATGACGTCACAACCACTAGACCACATGCTTCCTTGTGTCATTTATTTAACACAATAATTTAAAAGGCCATCATCCAACCAGGGTCTTACTCACTTAATACCAAAATTTTGCTGAAGCCCAGGTTTGAACCCAGGACTTTTCAAACTCCTCTCAGGACCCTTAACCACTTGAGCAGATATTTAATTATGTCATTTCATTGCACAATTAAATACCTATATACAACCTCCTTACGGACCCACACTCAAGGCCCAATACTTCTAGGCCCAAATTCAGTGTGTTAGATGAAAAGTGTCAAAAAAGCTTTGATCAATTGAATGCCCTATTGACTAATGTTCTAGTGTTAGTACAACCCGAATCAGGTAGAGAATTTGTGATCTACAGTGATGCTTCGTTGATCAGTCTAGGATGTGTTTTGATGCAGGAAGGCAAAGTCATTGCTTATGCTTCGAGACAGTTAAAGCTGCGCGAAAAGAACTATCTGGCATACGATCTTGAGTTGGCAGCTATTGTGTTTGCTTTCAAGATTTGGCACCACTATCTGTTTGGTGAGAAATGTCACGTGTATTCTGATCATAAAAGTTTCAAATATCTGATGTCTCAGAAAGATTCGAACCTGAGACAGAGGAGGTGGTTAGAATTGTTAAAAGACTATGAGCTTGTGACTGACTATCATCTGGGAATAGCAAATGTTGCTGCTGATGCTTTAAGTCGAAAATCATTATTTGCATTACGTGTATCTGATGATGGTTCGATTTTAGCTTAATTGAAAGTGAGACCTTTGTTTTTATAGCAGATTTACAAAGCTCAAAAAGTTGATAATGAGATAATAGCAAAACGAGCTCAGTGTGATTTAGATTCAGATTCAGAATTCAGAATGGATAAAGATGATTGTCTGAGCTTCCGAGATCAGATTTTTGTTCCGAGAAATCCAGAGTTGATTCAGATGATTTTGAACGAAGCTCCCAATAGTCGTTTATCTGTTCATCCGAGTAGTACGAAAATGTATAATGATCTGAAATAGTTTTATTGGTGATCTGGTATGAAGCATGACATCTTTGAAGTTTTTGCGAAATGTTTAATCTGTCAGCAAGTTGAAGCTAAACATCACGTGCCATCCGGTTTGCTACAACCGATTATGATTCCGGAATGGAAATGGGATAGAGTGACAATGGAATTTGTTTCGGGTTTGGCCCTATCTCTAAGAGAGAAAGATGCAATCTGGGTTGTGGTTGATAGATTGACGAAATCAGCCCATTTTATTCCGGTACGATCTGATTACTCGCTTGATAAGTTAGTTGAGTTATTCATTTACGATATTGTGAGATTGCACATTGTACCATTATCTATTGTGTCAGACAGAGATCCGAGATTCACATCGCGATTTTGGAAGAAATTGCAAGATGCTTTGGGTACGAAATTGCATTTCAGTACTACTTTTTACCCACAAATGGATGGTCAATCCGAGCGGATTATTCAGATACTCGAGGATATGTTGAGATGTTGCATTCTCGAGTTTGAAGGTACGTGGGAACATTATTTGCCTTTGGTTGAATTCACTTATAATAACAGTTTTCAATTGAGCATTAAAATGGCACCGGACGAAACCTTATATGGTCGCAAATATCGTACACCTTTGTATTGGACTGAGCTCAGTGAGAATAAGGTACACGGGTTGACCTAATAAAAGAGACCGAATAGAAAGTAAAAGTGATCCGAGATAGTTTGAAAGCAGCTTCCGGTCTCCAGAAATCTTACGCGGATTTGATGAAAAGAATTTGAAATTGGTGACAAACTATTTTTGAAAGTCTCACCGTGGAAAAAAGTACTCTGATTCGGTAGAAAAGGCAAATTGAGTCCGAGGATCATCAGATCGTATGAGATTATCAAGCATATCGGACCAGTTGCTTATCGATTGTTGTTTCCACCTGAGCTAGAAAAGATCCATCATGTATTCCACGTATCGATGCTTCAACGGTATAGATCTAATCCATCACATGTCATTTCTCCGTCTGAGATTGAGATTTAGTCCGATATGACTTACGAAGAAGAACCAATCCATATCTTAGCTCGTGAGATTAAAGAATTAAGAAATAAGAAAATTTCGTTAGTAAAAGTATTGTAGCATCGACATGGTGTTGAAGAGGCTACATAGGAGCCTGAAGATGCTATGAGATAGCAATATCTGAATCGGTTCAATGGTAAGATTTTCGGGGACAAAATCCCAAAAGAGGAGAGTTGTAACCGTCCGGTTAGACCTTAGTCGGAATAGTGGTTTTGGGACCACAAATCTGAGTCAAAAAATATTTTAATATTATTTTTCGTGTTTATAATATGTGAATTAGCATGTGTGAAAGTTTCGTATGAAAATTTGATCATTTGTGTGCTTAATTTGTAAAAATGACCTAATCGAGTAAAATGTAAAAGTGGCATTCTATTTGTTAAAGTGCCTAAGTGCTATATCTTTTTAAATGAGAGGTACTTGTGATGCAAATAGACCATTGATAAGGTTAACGGACATTAATGACCATCCAATATGTGTTTATTTTATGGTTAATAATAAGGTTAAATTGGTAAAATGCATATTAATGTTATATTAATTAAAACCAAAGCTAAATTTTAGTTTATTTCTTACATCTATTGCCAAAATACAAGAAAAAGAAAAGGGAAAAAGAGTTCTAGGGTTCGACCATTTTTTTGTTTGATTGAGGTATGTGTTTTGATTCGTTTCCAATAATTTCTACATTTTTGTGATCGTTGCTTAGAGTTCTATCAAGCTTATGTTTGAATTTCTGAAAATGTTAATGATTTTGAGATATGCCATTGTTGATAATGTGAGCTTTATGAGTTTGATGATAGTAAATGAAAGTTATGTGTTAGATTATTAAGTTTTGTCTTTGAATTTTTGATGAATTTGAGTAATTTGGACTAAATTGTAGAATTTGTCAATTTAGGGACTAAAATGTGAAATAAACGAAATATATAGGCTTATATGAATACTATGAGAATTCAGCTTAACATGGGTATATAGAAATTTTGTGTATTTTGTGAATTGGGGACTAAAGTGTCAAAATATGAAAATGTGAGGGCTAATTTGTAAAATGCCCTAAATATGTGTTTTTGGATTGAATTGAATGATTTGGTGAATAAAAGAGTTAAATTTGAATTTATATAGATCCAGAACCAAAGAAAACAAAATTAGATCGGGGGAAAACGAAAGTCATTGAATAGTCACTCATTTCCGTACGAGGTAAGTCAATATAAAAATAAATGTGTTTTGAATTGAATTACTATTGATTATATGCTATTGAACTATGATGAATGATTATATGAGTTGAGAAATATGAGACATCCGAGAAAGTATCGACAATGTTCTGACATTCGAAAACCCCCCGTACGAACCTTAGGAATAGTTAGGATACATATGTCATGACATAGGATCCGATATGTGTTGTCGTGTAAGACCACATCTGGGACATTGCCATCGACTTATGATTTACGTGTAAGACCATGTCTGGGACATGGGCATTGTACTTGATTTCGTGTAAGACCTTGTCTAGGATAGTGGCAACAATATTTGGTTATATGTAAGACCACGTCTAGGACGTTGGCATTGTACTAGCTTTCCGAGCTATCCGTGTATCCTAATGATTCCGAACGGTTCAACGGGCATCCGAGAAACGAATGATTATATGAGATGTGTATTCGTTTCAGGTACGTTTGAAATTGTATATCATATTTGATGTTGAAAGGTAAGTATATGTCTCTTTGTGATCAAGTGATTATATGTGAGAAAAGTATGTGAAAATATACTATATGTGAAATCTATTTCAGTTATGTGGTTTGTGATTGCAATTGGCTAAGGATTATATGTATATTATGATGCTTGTATGTTTATATTGTTAAGTTTATTTGTATATGGCTTACTAAGCTTTTGAAAGCTTACTTTGTGTGTCTTTCAACTGTTTTATAAATATCAAAGCTATCGGAAGCTCAAGGATCATCAAGGATCATCACCACACTATCGAACTATATTTTGGTACCTTTTAAAAGTGTAATTTTGAAGTATGGCATGTACTTAGATTATGTTTTAGTAATGTGTATATCTAGCCATGTGATTTGGCTTGGTTTTATAATGAATATGAATGAGTTTTTGGCATGAATTATGTGATGCAATGTTGTCTTTATGATATGTTCTTGAATGGCCAAAAGAATTGGTCAATTTGGTAAGTTTTGATATGTGCCTATTATGGAATTTGGTAAGAATTTGGCATGAGACTTGATTGTATGATTAGAGATTATGAAACCTATATTTTGGTTTGATTATGACTCATGATATATTATGGAATTTGTAGATAATGAAATGGCATGAAAGATGTTTGTTTTGGTTGTGAAATGGTTGAGATTTTGGTATAAAATGTTGTGGTTTTGATGTTTGTAGGGAGGACCCTTAATGGGTGGCAAATTGGCCTTGTAAATGACCTATTTTTTGCCCACACAGCCGGGAACAGGAGCGTGTGTCTCAACCGTGTTACTCGAGGACCATTTCTAAATGAGCCTAGGTAGACCACATGGTTTCACACACGGGCGTGTGCTAGGCCGTGTGGGCAAGTCAATTTCGACCACGAGCTAGACACACGAGCGTATGGTCAGCCGTGTGGCCAAGTCAGTAGCCTCCCTAATTTTCACATGGCCTAGCACAGAGGCTTGTCTTGTGGCCGTGTGGATAAGTTTGTATGTATGCCCTGTTTTGCCACGTCCTAGACACACAGGCTGGTCTAATGCCGTGTGAGGCACACGGCCTGTTCATACAGGCGTGTGACCTGTACAACTTTGAAAAATGTTTAAGTTTTGAAAAATTTTGTATGAGCTCGGTTTAGTCCCGACCCTTTTCTAATGCATGCTTAAGGTCTCGATGACCTATATAAGGGAGTTTATGTTAATGTTTTACTATGATTGTGGATAATGTATATGAATTGTTTGTAAAATGTTCTAATTTATCCGGTAATGCCTTTAACCCTAGTTCGGTGATGAATACAGGTTAGGGGTGTTACAATATGATTCTTTTATGTTTACCTATCACCTCTTTATATCTCATCACTTCATTATTCAAAGTCGGATCATGGTCTTGTATAACACTTTTTCGTAGCCCATAGAACCATTATGCTTTACTGATCTTTCTAATCACACTTACAAGACATGTTGAATGCGCCAAAGAAATTTAATACAGAATCTGCCAAGAATCATTCCTTTAGGTCACTCCATTGGGAGCCTTACTAGGATACGCCATAACGATTGAAACACCCTATACCCAGCTTGGTTGCCAAGCCCGAATACTGGATGTCACACCACCGTCTCATGTCATAACCAAAAAGTAAAAGCTCATTTTTAAACGAAATGACTTTCATAATATCATTCGTATAGGTTCTTGACTGAACATATTCTTAATTATCAATTAAACATGTTGAACATACATCAAAAGGGTTTTAAAATAATAATCAAACATTCATAAGGTCCGTTTAGCAAAATCTTAAAACATCAATGTAGGTATCGATACTAAAGACGTGGTATCAATATTTTTCTCAAGAGGTATCGATAGCACTTGTAAAATCGGTACCAAAATTGCATTCTATTTCTTGATTAAAAACCCAAAGTCTCAAAAGTTATTGGTACCCTTGCCAAAGTATTGATATTTCTTCCCCAAGTATTGATACCCGAGATAAGGTATCGATACCGAATCTCTATTTTGACTTCTTGCACATTAAAAAAAGATAGAGGTATCAACTTTAAAACCCGATTATTGATACCTCTGCTCCAAACCTCAAAACTACAACATTAAAGCATATATGCCATTCCAACTCATACCAATTCAACATGTTATCATATCATCATCAAATAAACACCAAAATAGTCATAATAATAGTTTCAAACAACAAAAGAAAATTTGATCAAAAGTCAACATATTACGAAACAAATCCCAAAACCTTAAGAGTAATTAAATAATGGAGACAACTCAAAATATCATATCCAATATTAGCACAAAGACTACCACATTGTCTTATTCCCCAAAACATAACCAAACAATAAACACCTACGAATAATGAAAATTGACTTGCTTGGATCATCCCTCGAAAAGCCACACCACTCACACTATCACACAACTAATCTGCAAAGTTTAAAAAGGGTTGGGTGAGCTTAACAAGCTCAGTGAATGCCTAGAATAACTACCAAGTAAACAATTTATCAAGCATCAACAAAACAACCATATAGCAGAACCTCAACTGTTCCAACACTAGTGTAATAATATACCCACTCATGCATTATTTTCTAGTTCTTTTACATGGTAAACATATTTAGTTTTAAGCGTATATCCTATTACACATATAATCACCTAACATTCAAGCATATATCACAATACTCATATAGTCACATAACATTCTTGGATATTTCACAATATACATTTAATCTCATAACATTTCAGCATATATCACAATACTCAAAAACATGTTTATAGATAAATGGTCACATGTCTCGTAAACACATATCACAATACACACATATTCATAATTTAAAATAATTTAGTCCTTGAGCTATGAAACATAAAAGTGAGCCCTATCATCACTCATCAGATAAACGAATCTCCAACACACCAAACATAAACTCATAGAGTCAAACATGTCCCAAAAATGAAGCATAAAGCTAACACTCTCCTTATTTACCCTCATTGTCCCGTTGAATGGAGCTTAACTCACATTCCTTTATCCCTTCAACATGTCACAGGGCCTTAACGCCCAAAATCACTATACATATAGGTCAGAACTCACAATCCTATGGCATGCCAACTATATCCAATGGTTTCAAGATCACAAGGCCAAAATATCGAAAGTCAAGCACATATCACATACCGATTGTTCGTGCACAATCATTGCATATTTGCACCTTTAGCAAAACACTATCACTAACATTTATCATTAACATATCATTTAAACTTTCACAACGGTTAACATAACCACATATCACATGTTATAACATCTAATCTCAATTCACATATTCACAAACACATAAGCACATTATTCACAAGATAGCATAAGTATGAGAAAACTTACACTTGGAATTTAGAGTAGGGGTTTAGGCTACTACTAAATTCCTAAACAACGCATTGAATCATGTCCACAAGAAATTATTCCAAACACTCACCAATTACACTTTTGCCGAAAGCCCAAACTAGGTTTCCCTTGCTTTTATCTCTACTCGTAGAAAGTTCTATCGAATTCAGAACTTCAACACAACAAATTCACACAACAATGCATCCAAAAATCAGCCAAGGACTCATTAGAAGCATACAAAACATAAGCCTAAACTAAGTTTTTTTATGTAACCGAAACTTATAACATAGTAAACTTTAAATTCAAATATCCCAATTTATACTTAATCTCTTCACCTAAAACCAATTATGTTTATCTTATAATTCACCTACAACTAATTCTCAGCCTTTAAACTATACAAAACTATTCAATTTAATATATCAACTTTTTTGACATGTTTATGGCAATTTTCTAAAAATTCATTAAAACTCAAGAAATGTTTGACGAAACTTCAAAGTAAGTTTAGATATCTTCTAATCATGTTAAAACTAATTCAAAAACACTTTGAAACCATATTTTTATGCAAAATCCTGAAATCCACCATTAACAACCCATTTTTTTATTTTTATTTAAAACATGCAATTTAATGGCTAAAAACTTGCATTTAAAGACTAAATAACATTTAAAACTAATAGCAAGATGAATCATTACCTTAGTTGAAAAAAAATTGAGAGTTTGATCAAAAACCCGAAAGCTTGACAATTAAGGAACTATGATATTTTTGGGTGTTTTTCTTGGTCTTTTATAGAGGTTTAAGGTTCAAAGGTGATAAAAATCAAGGAGGATTATGAATTGGAGTTCAAAAATGATTGAAATAGCAAGGGAGAATCAAGGGATGACAAACAAAAATTTTGGGGAAAAGTTGACATGAAAAAATGTAGGTGGGAAAGAAGAAATAAGTTGGTTTTTAAATTTTGGTTTAATTACTTCAAAAAGACTCACAATTTTGACTCTTTTACAAATCAGTCTTATGTTTTAAATTAAAGATATTAAAAAATCATTTTCAGAAATTTATTTAATTTTCTAAAAACCACAATTTAAAACATTACTGATATACCATATCAGAAAATTCTAAATACTCGAAGACTAAAATTCCTATGCCTTATTTTGGGGTGTTAAATGACATCGCTTTCAGATTTCACCATGTATGTTGTTCTTTCAAGTTTTTTCCACAAAATGGCTATCACAACATAATTTTCTACACCTGTTATTGACTGCCACAATGGCGATTCTAAGGAGCGTGCAATGAAGGTGTTTCTTACGGAATTTTCCTGAAAAGCATTCTTTCATATTACACCACAAAAGTTTTCTTTCATATTACACCACAAAAGCTTTCTTTCATATTATGCCACAAAGACTTTCTTTCATATTACTCCACAAAGGCTTTGTTTCATATTATGCCACAAAGGCTTTCTTTCTAGACGTGTTTACGATATAGATTTGCCTAAAGTTACATTACGTGAGGTTTGCCCATCATCGTCTTGGGACATGTAGAGAACCCCATTGGGTAATAACATGCCTTTAGTTCCTCTTTAGAGGGTGCCACAATGATGGGCTTTTCCTTTTAGATATCATGTTTAAAGTCCTGATAGACACTTTTAGACTCTACTACAAGGATAGACACAAACTCTCTTAATAGACCTTTCATACACACTCCTTCAACTTTAACTCCACAACTTACTCTTAACAGAGTATACCCACAACATACATCTAAGAGATGCATATACAACCAAACCTACCTCTCAAATTCCATACCATAACATACATTCTATCCCTAGCATTCATTCATATAGTTACATGACCATCATACTTATACTTTTCTAGTTTCAGTTTCAACTTTCAATCAGTTTCTACAGAGATATTTCATGGGAACAATATTCATGCAAGATTCAGTTTAGAGACCCACCTGACAACCATGAGCAGCAAGTTGAACCTAAGATCCAAAAAGAGACTATAGCAACCACTGCTTATAAACAAGAACAACACCATTAAAACTTATTTGTAACCTTTACCATCATCACAATCCTAGATAACCCTTATACTAAGCCTTAATTCTTCATCTTATTGTTGATGCACTCTTACAAACCTACACTTTCATAACACAACATGCAAAATCATAAAACTTACTTTTACATGGAGGATACACTGATAAAATTTGAGATCTCAACCTTAATTAACTTAACCATATAATTGTACACGCCCGCTCTATTCGTCGAAAGATGCAGTTGGATGACGCCTACTCCTCCAATCATACTACCTTAGGACTAACCGTCAAACCTTGTACCCACCAGAACCAAGGTATTACAACTCTTCTCCCCTTAAAAAAGTTTTGTCCTCGAAATATTCATCTCTCCTAGAATCTAATTTCCTAGATCTAACAAGTTTTGCTGGCCTAACACATATCAATGACGATACGAATTTCCTTTCATACACTTTAAAATTTCCTTCTCATTAACATACTCCTCAAAAGTATCATTAAGAAGATGTTATTAGACTGTTTCTTTAAAAAAATTAAAATTTTGGTGGTTAACATTCGAGCGCAGACGTCACACTCATACCTTTTTGAAAAATGTCAAACCTGCATTAGAGAATTCAAACAATTTCTCACACAATGACTTCTTGAGCACACTTATACCTTTAAAACAAAGACTCTAACCTTTCTTTGAACACTTTTTCCAAACTCTTCAAATTTCTTAAAAGCTTTTTTGATTCCTCTCTCTACCTTCATCTTCTCCAATTCCTAGTTTTCTTAAAGGTAATCCTAACTGGTTTTTTTTCATACTCTTTCTGTAACACCCCTAACCTGTATCCACCGTCATAACAGGATTACAGAGCAGTACCGGAGTCTACAATTCAAACAGATAGAAATTTCAAACATTTCATAACATATCAATAAACATATTAAAACCAAGTCAAATCATACATATTGTCCTTTATACGAGCCCTCGAGCCCCTAAATATAGGATAGAAACAAGTCAGGACTAAATCAAAAACTCAGATAATTTTTCACAAAACATTGAAATTTTACAACACTGTAGGGGTCACACGGCTATATGGGCATTGGAAGTAGGGACACATTGTAACAACCCAATTTCGGTGAAATTGGAACAGTGCTTTTGGGACCACAAATCTATGTTGGAAATAAAATTTCTTTGTATTTTATTACATGGCCCAAAATATGATAGAAATGTCATGTGAAAATTTTGGTACGAAAATTTTATCGATTATGTGCTTGATTACGAGAAGGACCAAATCGCATAAAATGCAAAAGTTGAGTTCTAGTATGTAACACCCTGAATTTTGGGCCTTGAAGTAATGGGCCTTGAGTTTGGGATCGATTAGAAGGTGGCCTAAATAACTTGAATGTGTTTGAATTGCATGTTTAGTTTAATTGTTAAGTGATTTAGGAAAGGGTTGGTAGTGTGGAAAAAATCCTGGGTTCGATCTAGGGCTTTAGCAAAATTTTGCATTTTTTTTCTAAAGGACCCTGAGCATTAGATGGAGGGCTTATTAATAAGGCCTGGTAAAATCTGACACAAGGAAACGCTTGGCCTAGTGGCAAAAGGCGTTGGTAGCAAGCAAGAAGTCTAGGGTTCAAGTCTTGGCCTTGGCGAAAATTTTTATTACGCATATGATTAGTAAGGAAGCTAGCGTTTAGGCCTTATAAATATGTATGGTGGAAATTCGACACAAAGGATGCGCTTGGCCCAGTGGCATGGTGGCGTTAGGAGTAAGAGAGGTGCTAGGTTCAAGTCGCGGCATGAGCAAAAGTTGTGGTGGGTTTTTTTTTAAAACAACCTGGAGGTCGGCAGAAAGACTTTTAATTAATTGGGAAGGATAAATGACACAAATAAGGTAGGTACCATGGTTGTAGAGGGACTCGAAAACGACCACACAACTGCACATATTTTTCTATTTCGTTTATTTAGTTAAGCACTTTGGTTTTTTATTTGGGTTGTATTAAGGTCTCTTTATTTTCTTAAACTTTTATTTGAGAAATTTATTTAGTATGCTTAATATTTGTTAGAAGTAAGGCATGGTTTTCCAAAACAACAATTGATTTTCAAAATATCTCGTTTCCGTAACTGTTTAAAAGTAAGCTTCCGCAGCAAATAAGATTTTAAGGGAATTAAGGTTTCACAAGTTTTAAAATGGCCAGAGGTTTTGAGTAGTAAGAAGGGTTTTCAATGAGAACATGGTTTTCGAAAAATAATTCAATGTGACACGCTAGATTCGGGCCTAACTTCTAGGCCGGGTTTGAGGTATTACATTTAGTGGTATCAGAGCCAAGTTTAAAACTCGAGCTGTGAAATGGGCTTTGTTTTTGGGCTTTTAAAATTGTTTACAAATGATATTGAGGTCGTTTTGAAAGATTCTATTGTGTGGCACACTAGGTCTCTAACATCGAGCCAAGTAAGTTCTCTTACTACTGAATTATGTTGAACTGTTATACTGCAATATGTCTTAAGCTATTAATTATTTATATTCAATAGGATTTCCTTAGATATCAGATTGTATTAAAACACTTGAATCTAAATTTGATACTTATTTTGTGTGTGAGAATGTTTAAAAAGGTGGATGTTCTGGATATATATGAAAATTATTAGGATCAGAGTGCGCAGCGGTAGCGGAGTGGGTTAGTTGATACACGACCACCGTGATATTTAGAAATTTCGAGGACGAAATTTTTTTAGGAAGGGTGAATTGTAACACCCTGAATTTTGGGCCTAGAAGTAATGGGCCTTGAGTTTGGGATCGGTTAGAAGGTGGCCTAAATAACTTGAATGTGTTTAAATTGCATGTTTAGTTTAATTGTTAAGTGATTTAGGAAGGGTTGGTAGTGTGGAAAAAGTCCTGGGTTCAATCCAGGGCTTTAGCAAAATTTTGCATATTTTTTTTCTAAAGGACCCTGAGCATTAGGTGGAGGGCTTATTCATAAGGCCTGGTAAAATTTGACACAACGGAATGCTTGGCCTAGTGGAAAAAGGCATTGGTAGCAAGCAAGAAGTCCAGGGTTCAAGTCCTGGCCTTGGCAAAAATTTTTATTGGACATATGATTAGTAGGGAAGCTAGAGATTAGGCCTTATAAATATGTTTGGTGGAAATTTGACACAAAGGATGTGCTTGGCTCAGTGTTATGGTGGCGTTAGGAGTAAGGAGAGGTGCTGGGTTCAAGTCGCAGCATGAGCAAAAGTTATGGTGGGTTTTTTTAAAACAACCTAGAGGTCGGCAGAAAGACTTTATAATTAATTGGGGAAGAGAAACGACACGAATAAGGTAGGTGCTGTGGTCGCAGAGGGACTCGAAGATGACCACACAACTGCACATGTTTTTCTATTTTGTTTATTTAGTTAAGCACTTTGGTTTTTGATTTGGGTTGTATTATGGCCTCTTTATTTTCTTAACCTTTTATTTGGGAAATTTATTTAGTATGCTTAATATCTGTTAGAAATAGGCACGATTTTCCAAAACAACAACTTGTTTTCAAAATATCTCATTTTTCACAACTGATTAAAAGTAAGCTTTCGCAGTAAGTAAGGTTTTAAGGGAGTTAACGTTTCACAAGTTTTAAAATGGCCAGAGGTTTTGAGTAGTAAAAAGGGTTTTCAATGAGAACATGGTTTTCGAAAAACATTTCAATGTGACACGCCAGATTCGGGCCTAACTTCTAGGTCGGGTTTGGGGTGTTACATTTAGAAACCTTGAGTAAAATCCCATCTTGTGTTTGTTACTTTCAAAGCGAGGTGTATTTTTTTAAAAAAAAACTATTCCTCCTTGTATGATAATAATTACTTTGTAAAATCTCTTTTCAATTGCGGAAACGTAGTATTTAAAAACAGTTATAGTTTAGGAAAACAATGTTCTACTTCTAACAAATATAAAGAAAATAATAATAATAATCCTAATTTGTAATAATAACCAGAGGGAAGGCCTTACTGCACCCCAAATAAAAAACAATAGTTTAAAATCAAAATAGTAAGAATTACATAAAATTCTAAGTCTAAACTTTTTGCTAGTTGGCCACTTTCGAGTCCCTCCATCCGTCGAACCGCCTACTGAAGATCACCTGAAAAATTTAAAAGGAGGGGGTGAGTTTCGAAAACTCAGTGTGTACAAACTCAATAAGTATAAAGCAATCATTAGTCATTTTGGGCCTGAGCCCAAATCAATAATGGTGGTCTTTGGGCCTTAGCCCATATTAGCCTCAGTTGGGCCGAAGCCCACATCGTAATAATATCTCAATAATATCATACATGCAATAATGTGCAACCCACCTCAATAATTCAACCGCTACACACCAACTCCGTCCCTCGGTACACATCATGTGGGGATATAAATATCAACCCACCTATCCGATACACATCAATGGTAGCCCAGTTGTAGTACTACCTTCATTGCAGCAAGCTGCTAATCACATATTGGGCTTGATAGCCGTCGGTGGATCCACGGTCGTCAAGCAACCATTCATATACTTCCTCTATTCCATAATTCCCAACCCATGCAATATGTCATGTATGTCATGCTCAATCATCACACATGTATGCAGAATGACCATACTCAGTAACAGTCTTTTAAACATATATTTAGAGCGTATCAGTCATACAACCACAGTCAGGTCAATTAAAATGTTGTCATACATTCATAATCAAATTAGTCAAATTCAAAGTCTAAGTAGGTCATTTACCCTCAAGGGCAAAATAGTCATTTTATCTTATAGGGTATGTCGATCATTTTACAAATCGGGGGTGTTTTGGTAATTTTACAAATCGAAGGTATTTCGATAATTTTACAAATCGAGGGTATTTAAGTAATTTTACAAATTGAGGGTGTTTCGGTAATTTCACAAATCAGGGGTATTTTGATAATGTTAAAAATCGAAGGTATTTCAGTAATTTCACAATCGAGGGTATTTCGGTAATTTTACAAATCGGGGGTATTTCGATAATTTTACAAATCAAGGGTGTTTCGGTAATTTCACAAATCGGGGGTTTTTCGGTAATTTTACAAATCAGAATATTTTAATAATTTCTCTTTATTATGGGTTCATTACTTACCATAGCCCGTTAACAAGTCTTTGTTGGCTAAAGTGAACAGATACTATGCACCAGGTAAGATTCCAAAGAAGAGGAGGTGAGTCATTAAGACCGCTTAAGTACCAAGCTCTCCCTAGATCCAGTCCTAGACATGCATATACCCATTGCCACACCTTAACCTTATGACTCGTCCACGGCCGTGATTAATTAATTATTTAAGTTTTATGTTTGCTTCAGTAGTTACCAAAAACTAGGTCCACAACCCCTTTACTAGACACTAACAGATCCACACTTATTCATTTGGCCTCTTTAGGCCCAATTTCGTTCATATGCCCCATCAGGCCCAATCACATTCATAGGGCCCATCAGGCCCAACTACTTCCCACCTAACAGTTAGATTTACACAAGCGGGCCCATAGGCCCATCAGGTCCATTTGGCCCATCGAGGCCCAAAACAGCCCCAGCACACGAGAACGCTCGTGGCGGTTTTCAGCTTTTGCTGATTTCTAGCAAAGAAGGGCGTGAATACACACCTATTTATGAGAACGCGCCGAAGTCCATGATCACCAACCTTGGCACATCCTGCATTGGGTCTTAATCACCTTTCTATTTTTCACCAACTTATCTGGTTCGCTCTACTTAAATCTAGTTTCTCACGAATTCCCATGTTAGCTTCCCAATGTGGGATTACTTTCAACCATTAGGAAAATTCCTTATTTTCTTATGACCACATCAATCACAGAGTTCCAATCCAACTCCACCTCCTACACAGCTCAAATAGAAAAAGATATACTCCATTGCGCATCCCAAGACTTGAACCTTAGACCTCATAGTTACACAACATGCCAACTTGCCACTCCACCACAGGCTCTTTCTATGTCATATTTTATCCTCAATTAAATATAATGTCTATAGGCCAAAGTCTAGGTTCCTTTAAAAGAAAAACCAAAACAAATTGCAAGAGCCAAGACTTGAACCCAAGCTCCATTGCAACCTTAATGACGCCACAACCACCAGACCATAAGCTTCCTTGTGTCATTTATTTACCACAATAATTTAAAAGGCCTTCATCCAAGCACCCAAGGTTTTATTCACTTATTACCAAAATTTTTGCTAAAGCCCAAGTTTGAACCCAAGATTTCTCCAACACTTCTCAAGGCCATTAACCACTAAATCAGACATTTAATTGTGTCATTTCCTTGTACAATTAAATGCTTATATACAACCTCCTTACGGCCCTATACTAAAGGCCCAATACTTCTAGGCCCAAATTTAGGGCATTACAATTCTACCCCCTTAAAGAAATTTCGTCCTCAAAATTTCAACTATCTGAACAAGCGCCTAGCTCAATCTACGCCACTATGCTCCCGCTGCGCACTCTAGTTCCAAGCTACACGAATACACTTTTAACTTAATCTCAAAACCTCTTGTAATAGCCCAAAATTGGGTCTAGTTGGAACAGAGGTTTTGGGACCACAAAATCTGAGATAGAAATAATTATTTTATGATTATTTTGAGGTCTATGATATGATTGCATGATTATGTGAAAATTTTGTGAATAAATTCTATGCATAAAGTGCTCAATTTGAAGTTAGGGACTAAATTGAATAAGTTGCAAAACTTGCATTCTAGAAATTTCTAATATGAAATTGCTTTGAAATATTAATTAGGAGGTCTTAAATAGAAATTTGACAAATTTTTTTAAGTGATGGACAAAAATTGGACATGGATGGGATTTTTGAAAGTTTAGTAAGGAAGGGCATTTTGGTCATTTGGTAATTAAAAGAAATAAAAAGGGAAAATAAAGCCAAAATTGACTCATCTTTTCATGGAGGCTGAAATTAGCATGGGGGAAGCCATGGCTAGCGTTTTCAAGCTTTCCAAGCTCAATAGTAAGTCCGTTCTAACCCCGTTTTTCAAGTTATTTACGTTTTTGGAATCTCGGTAATTTGATTAAGCTTATTCTAGCAATAATTTAAGCTAGGGTTCATATTTGGAAAAATACTCATAGGTGAAATGTGTTTATTTTGATGTTTTATGATTGAATATGAGGTTTTAAATTATGTTAGACAACTTGTGCTACTCAGTTTTGAGTGAAAATGAGTAAAAGGGCTTAATCGGTAAAAATACCTAATAGTCATAAGTATATGTTAGAGTGAGAATTTGATGTTGCCATAGAAGAGAAAAGTGATTAGCATGTCATAAAAAATAAGAACAAGGGATGAAGTTTAATTCCCGAGCCTAGGGGCAAAAGTGTAAATATGCAAAAGTTTAGGGGCAAAATTATAAATTTGCAAAAGTTTGAGTTAAGGACTGTTTTGAATAGTACATTAATTAAATAAGTAAAATATGATGTTTTAGATCCCGGAAAATGAGATTTGAACCTAGAATGAGAGAAAAATCGAAAATTGGGAAAGTTGCTTAAATGGCTGTTTTAGTATCAAGGTAAGTTCATATGTATGTTAAGCATTAATTTATGCATGTTTCAATGTAAAATTGATATATTTACTATGATTTCCGAGGTATTGAAAGTATGTAAATTGGTATGATAATAATACAGCAATAATGCTGTAATTTATATTTGAAATTTAAATTTAGTGAATTAATTGAATTATGTTAAATTAAATCATTATGGTGCCAAGTTTATGAATTAATTTAAAAGTATGTCTATGGTACATGAAGTGCATTGAATTATCACACATAAATGTGATTTCTATGATTATGGATATTATGGGAAATTGTAAGTTCATATGATTTTTAATAAGGCAATGTGTAATTTAATGTTATTGCCTTGATATTAAATGAGATGTAAGTTTATATGTAAGTAATACATCAATATTACTTGTATTATGATATTTTATAATAATATTGGAAATATGTTTGTGGATAATTACTTGATTGGTGAAATTGTTAGAAAAGAGAGAAATCCCGGTTGAACCTTAGGAAAGATTGGATGATACAGATAGTATGTAGCTAGGTCACATGTATGGTGCTAAGTGCACATCATGTGTACAAGAGTGCTACAAGACATTATGATGTAGCTAGGTCACATGGGTGATACTATGTGTACACCATGTAGACAAGAGAGCTACGGGATATATGTAGCTAGGTCGCATGTGTAGTACTAAGTGCAGGCTACTATGCGTACCCTATAACTTCGATCACGTGTGTAGTACTAAGTGCAGGCTACTATGCGTACCCTATAACTTCGATCACGTGTGTAGTACTAAGTGCAGGCTACTACGTGTATCAGATAGTTAGGTCACGTGTGTAGTACTAAGTGCAGGCTACTACGTGTACCAGATAATTGGTCGCATGTGTAGTACTAAGTACAGGCTACTATGCGTACCAGATAGTTTGGCTACATATGTGGCACTTATGTGCAAACTTTCCATGTATCCGAATTATATTCCAAAGTGTTCAATGGGAGACTCTCTATGTATTGCTTTATGAGTGTTGTGATGAATAAGTGTAGGAACTTGGTTATGTGAATGATGTGTTCATTAAGTGACCAAGGATGTGGTAAGATTATAAACAAGTAAGTTATACATGAGGATGATTTTATGGTGATCTTGTGATCATGGGCCTATACTTGTGATGTATGAAATGTGGTGAAAATGATTTGTGATATGTATATTAAAATGAGGTTAATACAAAGAAAATGTGAAAGAGTGAATTAGCAATAAAACTGTTTTGGACAGTAGCAGTGACATGATTTTGAAAAATCACCAAAAATAGTAGAAATTGAATCAGAGACTAAATGAGATATCAAATTAAATATTAATAAGTCTATTTTTATATAAAAGAAACAGAGCAAGCAAAGGAGTTCTATATTTTGATATATTTATGTTTTTGTGAGATTGGTTCATAATGATTACGTGATCCCCTGTTCTGACTTTGGAAAATCACAAAAATTTGGAGAAAAATAATTAGAGGCTTAAACTTATATTTTTAAAATCCCTAATGAGTCTATTTTCAAGATAAATCAACAAGAACATTATCCTAGTTCTGTACTATGAGATAATTAATTTTTAGTGAAGAGAGTTTAGAACTATCAGAAAGTGAAACAGGGGAAATTTTAATGAATGAACTGTACTAATTGGCTGAACCAAAAATTATGAAAATTTTATGGTGGAAAGATATGTGAGTCTAGTTTCAGGGGAAATTTATGGATCTTAATTTGGAGCTCTGTAGCTCTAATTAAATAAGTAAGTGACTATGACTCGTGTGGACAGTTTGATATGAGCATTTATTAGTAAATTGTGAAATCGTACTTACAAGAATGCTATATACATTAAGGATGTGGAATGGAGAGGAGGAGGAGGAAAATAAATATATATGGAATACATGGAAACTATGGTATATGAAATATTGATATAATGAAATAAATGATATGTGTTTATAAGAAAACAGAAAGAGAATAATGTGTATCATGACATGTATATATGTATGACTAGTCTCAATGTAATGCATGTTGGGTATGGAGTTGAATTGAAATGTTTCAGGCAAACATGTTATTCTGCGCATCTAAATTGTGGTATTTTATAAAGATATGATCTAACTTTAAATATGAATGCTTGATGATTAAGCTAAAGATACTTGGTAAGATGATAATCTTGGTATAAATGTATAAGTGGTACTATAATAGACAAGGTAAAATGAGTATGAGAGACACATGTATGATGACATACAAATGCTATGTTTGTGGTTTAATTGAGAATGTTTAATCATTAAATGAATACCATGTTATATGCTTTTGATTTTGTATAAGTGTGTAAGAGATTAAGATTGACCAAAGCTTGAAAAATTGCCTAGGTATATTCTACACAGGCAGAGACACGACCATGTGTCTCAGCCGTGTATGGAATACGACTTTAGGACATGGGCGTGTGGAGCCTTAAAGTATGAAATTTTCAAGATTTTCATAAGTTCTCGGTCTAGTCCCGAACCCTTTCTAAAGTATGTTTTGGGCTCCGTAGACTCAAATAGGGGACTATGTGTAAGTAAATGAACGTTTTGAAATATGAATGAAATTTTATGGCCCGTATTTTCGTTTAATGTTTGTATGTTTGTCCGGTAACACCTCGTACCTTATCCCGACCTCGGGTACGGGTAAGGGGTGTTACACCTCTCACACCCAACCAAAACATCTAACCACAGAAGCAAACAGATATTTACCACACATGCCTACAAGTTCTATATTCAAACATCACATCCAAAAAAAACACACCTGACTTAAAAGGAACTGTGATCTCTCTTCCTACTGCACTCCAAGTGCCTAGCCTGAAGTGTTTCACCATACGCCTTAACTCTTGCCTCGAACACTTCTTCCAGCACTTCCCTTACCAATCGGATCAGTGCCTCCGTACCAAGTTTTGGGATATTGTTACTCGAAATTAGCAAACTTACCTTGACTACAGTTTCCTGAACCATTTCATGTTCTGGGGAGACGGGCAACTCCTTGCGACCTTGCTTGCCTTCGAAATCCATCACAGTATTGCTGCTAACTAAAAAAAATCTGATTTCCAGAACATACACTGAATAAATACAAAATCTAACTTTAAGTACAGTCTAACAGAAAATTTACGGATTCGGTGCCGAAGACTCAGTAACCACACTTTCAGGAAAATATTCAGAAAAAGAAATTTCAAATACTTCAAATCTTTTCGAACCTTTTTGAAACAATTCTTTTGAAAATCCAATTTTAAAACCCATTCCACAGCCGAGTTTTACAACTTGACTCCGATACCACTAAATGTAATGCCCCAAACCCGGCCTAGAAGTTAGGCCCGAATCTGGCGTGTCACATTGAAGTGTTTTCGAAAACCATGTTCTCATTGAAAACCCTTCTTTAAGATAAAAACCTTGAGTAAAATCCCATCTTATGTTTGTTGCTTTCAAAGCGAGGTGTATTTTAAATAAAACTATTCCTCCTTGTATGATAATAATTACTATGTAAAATCTCTTTTCAGTTGCAGAAACGTAGTATTTAAAAATAGTTATAGTTTAGGAAAACCATGTTCTACTTCTAACAAATATAAAGCATAAAAATAATAATAATCCTAATTTGAAATAATAACCAGAGGGAAGGTCTTATTACACCCCAAATCAAAAACAATAGTTTAAAATCAAAATATTAAGAATTACATAAAAGACTAAGTCTAAACTTTTTCCTAGTTGGCCACCTCCGAGTCCCTCCATCCATCCAGCTGCCTACTGAGGATCACTTGAAAAATTTAAAAGGAAGGGGGTGAGTTTCGAAAACTCAGTTTGTACAACCCTCAATGAGTATAAAGCAATCATTAGTCATTTTGGGTCTGATCCCAATTCAATAACGGTGGTCTTTGGGCCTTAGCCCATATTAGCCTCAGTTGGGCCGAAGCCCTCATCGTAATAATATCACAATAATATCATACATGCAATGCTGTGCAACCCACCCCAGTAATCTAACCGCTACACACCCACTCCATCCCTCGGTACACATCATGTGAGGCCATAAATATCGACCCACCCATCTTATACACATCAATGGTAGCCCGGTTGTGGTACTACCTTCATTGCAACAAGCTGCTAATCACATATTGGGCTTGATAGCCATCGGTGGATCCACGGTCGTCAAGCAACCATGCGATCCTTATATACTTCCTCCGTTCCATAATTCCCAACCTATGCAATATGTCATGTATGTCATGCTCAATCATCACACGTGTATGCAGAATGGCCATACTTAGTAACAGCCTTTTAAACATATATTAAGAGCATATTAGTCATACAACCATAGTCATGTCAATTAAAATGCAGTCATACATTCATAATCAAATCAGTCAAATTTGAAGTCTAAGTCGGTTATTTACCCTCAAGGGCAAAACATTCTTTTTACCCTACAGGGGTATGTCGATCATTTTACACTACAAGGGTATTTCGATAATTTTACACTACAAGGGTATTTTGATAATTTTACAAATCGAGGGTGTTTCGGTAATTTTACAAATCGAGGGTATTTCGATAATTTTACAAATCGAGGGTATTTCAATAATTTTTCAAATCAAGGGTGTTTTGATAATTTCACAAATCGGGGGTATTTCAGAAATTTTACAAATCGAGGGTATTTTAGAAATTTCACAATCAAGGGTATTTCAATAATTTTACAAATTGAGGGTATTTCGATAATTTTACAAATCGAGGGTGTTTCAGTAATTTCACAAATCGAGGGTATCTCGATAATTTTACAAATCGACAGTTTTTTAGTAATTTCTCTTTATTATGGGTTTATTACTTACCTTGGCCCGTTAACAAGTCCTCGTTGGCTAAAGTGAACAGATACTATGCACCAAGTAGGATTCTAGAGAAGAGGAGGTGAGTCATTAAGACCGCTTAAGTACCAAGCTCTCCCTAGATCCAGTCCTAGACATGCATATACCCATTGCCACAGCTTAACCTTATGACTCGTCCACGGTCGCGATTAATTAATTATTTCAGTTTTATGTCTGCTTGAGTAGTTACCAAAAACTAGGTCCACAACCCCTTTACTAGACACTAACAGATCCACACTTATTCATTTGGCCCCTTTAGGCCCAATCACATTCATAGGGCCCATCAGGCCCAACTACTTGCCACCTAACAGTTATATTTACACAAGCGGGCCTACAGGCCTATCGAGGCCCAGAAAAGCCCCAGCACACGAGAACTCTCGTGGCGGCTTTCAGCTTTTGTCGATTTCTATCAAAGAAGGGAATGAATACACACAGCTCAAACAGCAAAATAAATACTCCATTACGCATCCCAAGACTTGAACCTTAGACTTCACAGTCACACAACACACCACCTTGCCACTCCACCATAGGCTCTTTCTGTGTCATATTTTATCCTCAATTAAATATAAGGTCTATAAGCCAAAGTCCATGTTCCTTTAAAAGAAAAACCAAAATAAATTGCAAGAGCCAAGACTTGAACCCAAGCTCCCTTGCAACCTTAATGACACCGCAACCACTAGACCACAAACTTCCTTGTGTCATTTATTTACCACAATAATTTAAAAGGACTTCATCCAAGCACCCAGGGTTTTATTCACGTATTACCAAAATTTTTGCTAAAGCCCAGGTTTGAACCCAAGATTTCTCCAACACTTCTCAGTGCCATTAACCACTAAAGCAGACATTTAATTGTGTCATTTCCTTGTATAATTAAATGCTTATATACAACCTCCTTACGGACCCATACTAAAGGCCCAATACTTCTAGTCCCAAAATTGGGGCGTTACATAGTAGCTATATGGATTAAATAGCTATGGAATTCAAAACTTGACGTCGTTATATGGTAATTAGACCATTAAAGAAAGTAAGTAGATATTTTGGTGACTCATCCATGGAAATTTAGAAAAAGGGCAAGGACTAAATTGGAAGGTGAAATAATTTATTTAATTAAAATATGATAAAAAGAAATATCATCTTATTTTTATAATCTTCTTCCCCAAAAATACATGGAAACCCTAGGAGAGAAAGAAGAAACTTTCATGGCAAAATTGGGTAAGTTTCCTTGGTCTATTTTTAGATATTTTTTATATTTTTGAATCCAGGATAACTTAATCTATCTATTTGGGGGATCAATTTGAGAATTTATCAAAGTATGAAAAATGGGTCATAGATGCATATGCTAAAAATTAGAAATTTATGGTGGAAAATGAAAGGTTGTTGATAGATAAACAACTTTTACAAAGTGATTTTTTATGAAAACATTATTTAGGGACTAAAATGTAAAGTTGTGAAATTGAAGAAAAATGCTTGATTTTTATGAATACATGTGCTGTAAATTCTGTAATGGGATTTTGGTCAGGCTTGGAACAGGGAGTAAATTGCACAATTTTATTTTCCGAGCCTAAGGACGAAATGGGAATTTATGGAAAAGTTGGGGGCAAAATGGTAATTTTTCCTAGGATGAAAATTAAGACCACTTGAATGTGAAATATGGTAGATTGATGTTAAGTTTACTCATATAGATATGGATAGACCAAATTCGGAGCTAGAATGAGGAAAGAGGAAAATATCGGATTAGTAGATTTTACGTACACGAACATTGTCGAGGTAAGTTCGTGTAACTAAATTGTGTTTATTTACATGCTTGCATTGATTGTGTTTATGTAAATTGTATAAATGTCATAAATATGTGAAAATGATTACATATCCGATCAAGCCCAATAAAAAAAATGTTTGAATTAAAAGATAATTCCCAATAGATGATAAAGGATAAACGATGAGAATGTTACTTATATGCTTGAAATGAATGTGGAATGTGTTTATTTGAATTATGTGAATGTTATGGAAGTATGAAACAATCAAATGCCCGATAATGCTTGAGAAAAATGTTTAAATCCCGGTTGAATAAAATGGAAATTCGATGGATATGTGATTTCCCGAAATGACTGAGGTCCTGCATTTGTTACTGATGGGATTTAGCTCGAACGAGTAATCCTATTGACATCATTACAGAAAGGATTTAGCCCGAATAGGTAATCCTAATATAAGTCCTCTCGAGCATATGTTATGGATCGGATTTAGCTAAGACGGGTAATCCAAATCAAGCTCCTTAGAGCAAATGTCAAAAAAAGGATTTAGCCTGGACTGGTAATTCTATTGTATACATGTGTGGCTCGAGAGTGTACTCCCTAAAATAGTACCTTATGGGTACCATTGAATATGAATTGACGAATCCTTATTTTTACACCACGAGTGTACTACCTGTGTATCCATCATTATTTCAGATAAATTCAACGGGTAAAAGTTCTTGATGTAACGCCCTGAATTTTGGGCCTAGAAGTATTAGGTCTTGAGCTTGGGAACAATTAGGAGACTGCACATAAATGTTTAGTTGTGCAAGAAAGTGATCTGCTTCAGTGGTTATGTGTTCTGGGAAGTGTCTGAGAAGTCTTGGGTTCAAGCCTTGGCTTGTGCAAAAATTTTGTTTCTTACTAGAATAAACCCTGCTTCTAGTCAATAGCTTCTTAAATAAATGTGGGTATTTTATGACAGAAAGGGCCTACTGGTCTAGGGGTAAGTGGCATCTTATCTATACTAAAGGACTGAGGTTCGAATCCTGGTGGGCGCAGTGGAGTGTTTTATTTTGCTGTTGGCCATGGGAAAGTTCTAGTTTGACCGAAACTTGTATGTTTGAAAGGTGTGGGGAGTTGTGTCCCAATTTTAGGAGATTATTGAGGAATTTCAATTGTTAGGGGATTTGGGGAGTGTTTTAAGGAGGAAAATTTGGATAGAAGAGGTTGTATGGAGTTCAAACTAGCTGGTGGAGAGATGTGAGGAGATTTTTTAGGAGTAGATCAAGGGAAGGAAGTAGTGGTGCCGAAATTAAACTCTTTCTCAAGAGAATTTAGCTACCATCTGTCATTTCGGCATTTTTCTGCTAGTTTTGACATTTCAGTTTTGGATTTTTCTCTCTACTTCATCTTTCGATATTATGTTTTGGTGCCCTGTCATCTTTTGTTATCTACTTCTGTTTTCTTCGCATACTTCCTCTTGTTGAAATTCTGTACGTCTTCTTCTTTACTTATCTAGCCGAATCATACCTATTTGTACCCAAAATTCTGACTAGGGCATTGGTTTCTTGCAATTGTCTATCGACTAAACTTATTCTCCTTTCTTCCCTTTGACAAAATCTTGTGAGGCTTGTATTTTGAATATACCTTTTTGTTTCTTTTCGGTTTGTTTCTTTTACTACTCTCGCGATGTAGTGAACAAAGGTTCCACTTTGTTCTCCCTTGGTCGAATTTTCTAGTTCCCTACTCACATTGGTTGGTGGGCTATTATGTTAAAGCATAATAATATGTTGCTGCTTCAAATGCTTAACTGATGTTGGTTGGTGTCTAGGATCTATTCGTGGTGTGGAAGCCATTGTTAGGCGTTAAGAGGGCGAAACCTTTCGCTTTAATTACTTTTAAAGTAGTATTGTCATTTAGTGTTTGGGTAACTGGAATGTGTTCTCAATTGTGTATTTGGATAAATAAATAATTGATGTTATTCGATCAAGTGTAGGTTGCAAAGGCTCGGGGCAGTTTCTCAGCAAATAGATTCAAGGTGTGTAAAAACACTGCCCAAACTATAAATCGGTAAAAGCTGGAAAATGTGACCATTGATTCCATATAGGCGTGCACTCGCTCGTGTGGTAATCCAAATGGATAAACAAGGGTGTATGATCGTAGAGGCCACCATGAGCGATCTCATGGGCTTGGGCCGTTCTGGGCCATGTTAGGCTAGAATAGGTCGTGTGGGCCTCACGGGCTCGTGGGCCCTACACTGGTAAACCACATAAAAGTGTGAAGAATATTGGACCAGGCTGTGTAATCAACATGGCCAAGGCCATTTCTGGGTTTTTTCGGCCACACGGGTGTGTGGGCCCACATGGGCTGCATTATGGGCCTTGGGCCCATTTTCACTTTTTGACTGCTAAGGTTGCACAGGTCGCCCGAGACGACTGTGAACCTATTGTAGGGTCAGTAAGTGTACTTAAACCTCTGATTGACTGAAATGACTATTTTGCCCTTATAAGGTAAAATGAATGTTTTGCCCTTATGTGGTAAAATGACTATTTTGACCTTTTATGGTAAGATGACTGTTTTACCCCTATGTGATGTATGTTTATATTTTAGCATGCTATTGTAACTGTATTGAAAACATGTATAATATTATGACATGTTGCATGATGCATTGCATAGGTATTCATATGATTGGAGGAAGTATACTGTACTGGTAACTCTACTGCAAATCATTGATGGCTTTAAGCCTATTATACTGTCAGCTCTGCTGCAAATACTATTTAGTGCTGTAACCAGTGCTAATGGAGTGTAGGGATGGGTGGGTTGATTTTATCCCCACAAGGAGTGTAGGGTTGGACGGAGATAGAGTGTAGAGCCTGGATGGGTAGGACTTGCATATTGTTTACTGTTACTGTACTGTTACTGTTACTATTACTGCACTGTTTACTGTTACTACAATGGGCCAAGGCCCGAACACATGATTGTTTCTGTATTGAGATGGGCTAAAGCCGAAACTGATATTGTCACTGTTACTAAAAAGGGCTTAGGCCCAGACTGTGCTTGTTTTCTGACTGTTTGCTTATATGGGATTACACACTGAGTTTTCGTAAACTCATCCATCTGTTTAATTGTACAAGTAATCCCCAGCCTTAGGCGGATCGATGCTGCGAGGGACTCAATAGTGGCCACACAATTGCATTTGCTTTCTTATTTGATTTTTAATTTATAAGTAATTCAATTTGGGTATTTGTTTCTGTAATAAGGCCTTTATGGATTTTAACTTTAATTTGGGTTTTTATTTGCTTAGGCTTATAACTGCTAGAGATAGGAAAACTCGAGTTTTCAAAAGAAACAATATTTTTACAAAGTAAATGCAAGTACGCAACTGTTTTAAAAAGCTTCCGCTAGAGAATAATAATTTTTAAAATGAATAATGATTTTTAAGTAAATGCTTTTTGGATTGTAACGCAAGTTTCAAAAAGATAACTATTTTTTTTCAAAAACACACAAAGAGGTTAAATATTTTGTAAGAGTTTTCATCGATATAACACTTTGCGAAAAACACCCAATGTGACATCGCCAGATTCAGCCATAACGTCTAGGTTGGGTTTGAGGTGTTACACTTGACATGAGAAGATATGAATAAGAAATGAGTTAGTACACATATCGGCCTGAAATACATGAAAATGACAATACGTGATCATTTATATATGGAAATATGAAATGACGATATTGTACATGGAAGTTTATTTGATGAGTATGTACATCCTTGATTATAAACTTATACACATGTACATCCTTGATTATAAACTTATACACCTTGAGTGTACTAATCGTGACCTTGATATTCCGAGTAATGTGAGTAAATTTCTTCTATGAAATTATCTAAACTCGAAATGAACTAGTATGAAATTATACTTGTAATAATGAGATAAATTATGCATGCTGAATGAATACATGCAGTGGAAAGCATATGTGCTTGGAATCTTGATTGTTGTTCAGCCCATATATGTAACACCTCTTTACTGAAGACCATAGCCGGAGTCGAGCACAAGGCATTAACAGACTTAAATTATCACTTAAACAATTTCAAACAATTTATTTCACCTTTCGTAATAAACTACCCATCTATGTCACATCCGCTAAAAAAATCATATCTCGAGTTACAAAACTCAAAATTAAAATTTGTAAATTTTCCCTGAAACTAGACTCATATATCTATTTACTAATTTTTTTCCAGAATTTTTGGTCAAGCCAATTAGTACAGTTTATTAGTTAAAGTTTCCCCTATTTTAGTGTTTGACTGCTCTAACCTCTGTTCACTACGAATCACTTTTCTCTCTGTACAGAACTCAGATGACTTTGCCATTTGTTTCTCTTAAAGTAGACTCAATAAGGAATCTATACATATAAAGTGTGACTCCTAATTATTTTTGTACAACTTTTAGTGAATTTCTAAAATCAGAATAGGGGATTCAAAAATGGCTCTGACCCTATTCCACCAAAACTCACATTTCTCATAAAATACAACTCATTTACCTGTTTTGTTTCTTCCATATGAAAATAGGCTCAATAAGCTTCAATTTAATATTTCATTCATCATCTAAATCTGTCTCTACTATATTTAGTGAGTTTTCAAACTCACATCATTGCTGTTGTATGATATTGTTTTATAGCAAGTTTCACCTTTTTATGAATTTCCATAGATTAAATAGCACATTAAGTATACATAACACCAAATATGATCTTGATTAGCCATTCCAATGGCTAATCATTACCAAACATTTCCTTACCACCAAATATCCATATCATAAGATCATATACAAAAAATGATTATAATGCTATAGATGTCATACTCAAAATATACAAGCCATTATACCAAAATGGTCCACGGATAGTGTGAGCGAGCCTCCGACCGTTCCCAATTTCTGAGCTGGCTTGTCAAAACAAAAAAAATGGAAAGGAGGGAGTAAGCATAAATGCTTAGTAAGTTCACATGTAAATAACAAGTAACATAATCATGCAATCCAACATAAAACATCATTTGTATAAATATCACCAAGACTTTCATGTTACATTTTCATTTACTATCTTACCACAATTTCATCATACCAAGTTCTCAACCCGAGGGTTTAAGTGCATAGCTGTCCAAATTTTCTCATTCACCACACTTACCAATATGTCACCTTCGTCTTAAGTATTCTCCTTATTCACTTAAGATTCACCCGTTGAACACATCGGAATATAATTTGGATACACGAATTGCATGCACATAAGTGCCATACTCGCAGCTAGACAAACTCAATAGCTTGCAAAAATTATGTAGCCAAGCTACCATGTAACCCGCCCATAAGCGAACTCGGACTCAACTCAACGAGCTCGGGCGTTCGCATCCATAAGTGAACTCGGAATTAACTCAACGAGCTCGGATGCCTAGTTACATCTCACGAACTCGGACTCAACTCAACGAGCTCAGAACTCAAATATCCTAGTGACATGTCACTTGTATCCTAATCTATTCCCAAGGTTCAAATGGGATTTTCCTCAATCACACATCTTTGTCGTCTTCCACGGAATGTCGGAACCGATACTTGTTAGCATATCATATTTATCAAGTAGCTCACATAATTTGCATATTACTAAATAATAATCCACAAAGCATAATATTTCATAATAATAATCATCATATCATATAAATAACATTAAATTACTTAAAATGAAAATTATGTTACTACATTTACACATGAACTTACCTCGATACAAAATGTTAGAAATCGAGTCTATTCCTCGTAAACTTTATTTTTCCCTCGATCACGACTCGAATCTTGTTTCTATTGATCTAAAATAACAAATTTAGCTTATTTAATACTCACATTTATTAAAACAGTCCTTGACTCAAACTTTGGCAAAATTACATTTTTACCCTTAAACTTTTACATATTTACACTTTTTCCCCAAGGCTCGGAAATTAAACTTCATCCTATTTTCTTATGTTTTATGACATCCTGATCATTTTTCCCTTCTATGGAAACATCAAATTCTCACTCTAACATGTACTTATGAACATTAGGTATTTTTACCGATTATGTCATTTTACTCGTTTTCACGTAAAATCACTTAGCAAAAGTTGTTTAACACAATTTCAAGCTTCATATTCTACCATAAAACATAAAAATAAACACATTTCACCTATGGTTATTTTTTCCAAATATAAACCCTAGGTTAAATTATTGCTAGAATAAGCTTAATCAAGTTACCGGGACTCCAAAAACGTAAAAAAACATTAAAAATGGGGCTAAAATGGACTTACAATCGAGCTTGGAAGCCTGAAAAACACTATCTATGTCTTCCTCATGTGAAATTCGGCCAAGGGGTTGAAGATGGACAAAAACTGGCTTTTAATTTTGTTTTTAATTCATTTTAATAACTAAATGACCAAAATGCCCTTAATTAAAAACTATGGTGTTTTATCTTCCTTTAGGTATTTTTGTCCAAACTAGTATAAGGGTCTAATTACTATCCAAGGACCTCCACTGTAAAAACCCATTACTCACAAGTACTTAGCACCTTTGTGAACTAGAGCACACATTTTACAACTTTTGCAATTTAGTCCTAAATATCAAATTGGACCCTCTATCGATAAAATTTCTAAACGAAATTTTCACACAATCATGAAATCATGCCATAGACCTTAAAATGATAATAAAATAATTATTTCTATCTCAGATTTGTGGTCCCAAAACTACTATTTCGATTAGGCCCTAATTCGGGATATTACAACTCTCCCCCATTTAGGGATTTTCGTCCCCGAAAATCTTACCAGTAAACAGGTGTGGGTATTGATTCCTCATAGTTTCCTCAGGCTCCCATGTAGCCTCTTCTACCCCATGCTTTTCCCACAATACTTTCACGAGAGAGATACTTTTATTTCTTAGTTGCTTGACCTCCCAAGCTAAAATCTTAATCGGTTCTTCATTGTAAGTCATATCCGGTTGTAGCTCAATTTCCGTCGGTGAAATTACATGTGAAGGATCCAAATGATATCGGCGTAACATAGATACGTGGAACACATCATGAATCTTCTCTAATTCAGGTGGTAATGCTAACTGATATGCTACCGGTCCAACTCTTTCAATTATCTCATACGGTCCGATAAAACGCGGACTCAACTTGCCTTTCCGACCAAATCTAAGAACTTTCTTCCATGGAGACACTTTTAAAAATACCTTATTGCCGACTTGAAACTCGATTTCTTTTCGTTTCAAATCTGATCTGAATTTCTTTGAGTTTAGTCTAATACAATGGCGTCCAACACTTACGACTGTACAATGTTTCATAAGGTGCCATCTTCAAACTTGTCTGATAACTATTATTGTAGGCAAATTCTACCAATGGTAAGTATCTTTCCCAACTACCTTGGAATTCTAATACACAACATCTGAGCATGTCTTCAAGAATCTGAATTATTCTCTCTGATTGTCAATCAATCTATGGATGGAAGGCAGTGCTGAAATTTAACTTCATATCTAATGCCTCTTGCAACTTTTGCCAAAATTGCAATGTAAATCTCGGATCTCTATCCAAAATGATCGACAAAGGTACTCCGTGAAGTCTAACAATCTCACTAATATACAATTCAACCAACTTATTGAGAGAATAATCAGTACATACCAGAATAAAATGAGCCGATTTAGTCAATCTGTCGACTATTACCCAGATGGCATATTTCTTCCTCGGAGTTAATGGCAACCATGATACAAAATCCATAGTAATTCGATCCCACTTCCACTCGGGAACCATGATAGGCTGAAGTAGTCCCGAAGGCACTTGGTGTTTAGATTTCACTTGTTGACAAATTAAGATTTCGATATGAACTCAGAGATATCTCTTTTCATTTCGTTCCACCAATACATTTTCTTCAAGTCATTATACATTTTTATATTGCCCGGGTGAATTGACAAACAACTACTACGTGCTTCATGCAAGATCTTTTGAATCAACCCATCATTTTTTGGTACACAAATCTGATCTTTAAACATCAAGCAACCATCAGAATCGATTCTGAAATCTGATCCTGTATCAACCTCACATTGCTTCCACTTGGCTTGCAAATCTTTGTCACTTTTCTGAGCTTCACAAATCTCTTGTAAAAACATCGGTCTTGTTCTCAACTCTGCTAGAATCGAACTATTGTCAGACACCATCAACTGAGTATTCATAGCTCTCAAAGTAAACAACGACTTTCTACTCAAAGCATCGGAAACCATATTTGCTTTCCCCGAATGGTAGTCAATCACAAGCTCGTAATCTTTCAATAATTCTAACCATCTCTGCTATCTCAAATTCAAGTCTTTTTGTGACATCAAGTACTTGAGACTTTTGTGGTCAGTATATACTCGGTACTTTTCACATACAAATAATGTTGCCAAATCTTCAAAGTAAACACTATAGCAGCCAGTTCCAAATTATGAGTCAGATAATTCCTTTCATGAGGTTGCAACTTCCTCGAAGCATAAGCTACCACTTTTCCTTCTCGCATAAGTACACATCCCAAGCCATTTAGAGAAGCATCACTATACACCACAAATTCTTTACCTGAATTGGGTTGTACTAACACTGGTGCCTCAGTCAGTAACTTTTTCAATTTCTCAAAGCTTTGTTGACATTCTTCCGTCCATTCAAATTTAACATCCTTTTGGAGTAGTCTGGTCATAGGAGTAGCAATTATAGAAAATCCATTTACAAACCATCGATAATAACAAGCTAGACCCAAGAAACTTCTAACCTCAGCAGTTACATTCTTCGGCAGTTTCCAATCAACAATAGCTGAAATTTTACTGGAATTAACCCTTATACCATCACCTGAAATAATATGACCCAAAAATCCAACTTCTCGAAGCCAAAATTCACTCTTACTAAATTTGGCATACAACTGCTTATCTCTTAAAGTTTACAAAACTACCCTCAAGTGCTTAGCATGCTCTATCTCATCTTTCGAATAAATTAAGATATCATTCAATAAATACCACAACAAACTTGTCCAAGTATGGCCGAAATATACGATTCATTAAATCCATAAACATAGCAGGAGCATTTGTCAAACCGAATGGCATAACTA
The DNA here is from genome assembly GCF_007990345.1 of Gossypium hirsutum. NCBI lineage: Eukaryota > Viridiplantae > Streptophyta > Magnoliopsida > Malvales > Malvaceae > Gossypium > Gossypium hirsutum. The sequence goes on along the minus strand of NC_053426.1, from coordinate 51,619,096 downwards.
AAAATTCATAATGGCCATACCTTGTTCCAAAAGCAGTTTTAGACACATCTGACTCTTTTACTCGTAGCTGGTAATATCCAGACCTCAAGTCAATCAATCTTTGAAAACCATAGTGCTCATTTCAGCTGATCAAAAAAAATTGTCAATTCTAGGCAACGGATACTTGTTCTTGATTGTTACCTTATTTAACTGCCGATAGTCTACACACAATCTCATAGAACCATCCTTCTTTTTCACAAAAAATACGAGAACACCCCAAGGCGAAAAACTCGGTCTCACAAAGCCTTTGTCAATCAACTCTTGCAACTGAGAATTTAATTCTTTCAACTCTGTTGGTGCCATTCTATATGGAGCAATCGAGATCGGAGTTATTCCCGGTATTAACTCAATACCAAATTCTACTTCTCTGACAAGAGACAAACCTGGCAACTCTTCTGGAAATACATCTGCGAATTCACATACAATCGGCACTGATTCAATTTTCTTCTCAAATTCATTTGTATTCAACATATACGGCAAATAAGCTTCATAACCCTTTCTCAAATATCTCTGAGTCGACATCGAAGAAATCACACTAGGCAATGCCTCTGATTCGTCTGATTCAACCCGCAAAATTTTACCATTTTCACATTTTAATTCAATAACCTTTTGTTTACAATTTACTATAGCATCATGCAATGTCAACCAATGCATACCCAAAATAACATCAAATTTGTCAAAAGGCAACAACATCAAGTCGGCCGGAAAATAATGACCTCTAATCATCAAAGGACATTTCTTGCATACTTTATCAACTATAACACATTTGCCTAACGGGTTTGACACTTTAATCATAAATTCCGTAGACTCAATAAGTGTACTCATATTAGACACCAATTTCATGCACACATATGAATGAGTAGAACCAGGGTCAATCAAAGCAATAACGTTAACATCATAAAGAGAGAAAATACCAGTGATCACATCAGGAGATGAAACATCTTTACACGCCCTTATGACATAAGCTCTAGTCGGAGCTCTAGCTTCAGATTCAAATGCTGAATCTCTGACTACATTCTTTCCGCTTGCCTCATTCCCAGCATTTCTCGAAGATCTTCCTCTCGAAACTGCACCACTAAGTTTTGCACTCTGAAATTTTTCTTTCTCAATTCTCTCGGGATAGTCTCTAATAAAATGACCTAGAGAACCACATTGGTAACATTCGTTAGTTATACATGGACCAAGGTGACTTCTACCACATCGTTGGCAAGCCTGATCAACAAGTACTATGAACTCTTTCAACTCAAGAATTCCCACAAATACTTTGATGTCTTCATTGAGTCCGTCTTCAAATCGTCTGCACATTTTAGCCTCTGAAGGAATACATTCTCTAGCATACTTAATCAACTGAACGAACTCCCTTTCATACTCAGTAACTGTCATGTTGCCTTGTTTCAACTCGAGAAACTCTTTACGCTTCTGTTCAACAAATCTTTCACTGATGTATTTCTTCTGAATTTCTTCTTGAAAGAACTCCCAAGTCACTTTCTCTTTCGGTACCACTGAAATCAATGTCTTCCACCAATAATAGGCTGAATCTCTCAAAAAGGATATAACACATTTTAAACACTCTTCAAGTGTACAAGACAATTCATCAAATACCTCAATAGAATTCTCAAGCCAAATTTCAGCTTTCTCGACATCATCATCAACATTTGCCCTGAATTCTTCAGCCCTTTGCTTGCGAATTTTGTCAACTGGGGTTCTATGAAATTTCATCAGATCCATACCTTGAGGCATCGAGGGTACAGGTTGAGGAATCGGGGAAGGTAGGGGAGGTTGTTGAGCATTCGGGCTCGTACGAGTGAAGTCGGTGTACTATGCACTCATCACATGAAAAAAGGCTTCCCGAGCCCCTTCTCTTCTTCCTTGACTAACAGTAGGAGGTCGGTTTTCAGTCAGCACCGCCCCTTCAGTAGGAGCTGGCGCATTGCTCTCTACATCATCAGCCACAGCTGGACTAGAACCCATTTACTATAAAAAAATCATTTTAAAGGTTAGGAGTTGTCACACTATCACAATATATATATGGCATGTATAGCAAAACTCGTACATACACCACGTTAGCCCGAGAACTGACTAAACCGTAGCTTTGATACCACCAAATGTAACACCCCCTTAACGAAGACCTTCTCCAGAGTCGAGCACGAGGCGTTAACAGACTTAAATTATCACTTAAACAATTTCAAACAATTTATTTCACCTTTTTGTAATAAACTGCCCATCTACGTCATAGTTTCTAAAAAAAATCATATCTCGAGTTAAGAAACTCAAAATTAAAATCCGTAAATTTTTCCTAAAACTAGACTCATATATCTATTTACTAATTGTTTTCCAGAATTTTTGGTTGGGCCAATTAGTACAGTTTATTAGTTAAATTTTCCCCTATTTCAGTGTTTGACTACTCTGACCTCTATTCACTACGAATCACTTTTCTCTCTGTACAGAATTCAGATAACTATGCAGTTTGTTTCTCTTAAAATTAGACCCAATAAGGAATCTATACATATAAAGTATGACTCCTATTTTTTTTTACAATTTTTAGTGAATTTCTAAAATCAGAACAGGGGATTCAGAAATCGCTCTGCCCTTATTCCACAAAAACTCACATTTCTCATAAAATACAAGTTATTTACCTATTTTGTTTCTTCCATATGAAAATAGACTCAATAAGCTTCAATTTCATATTTTATTCATCATCTAAACCTGTCTCTACTATTTTTAGTGATTTTTCAAACTCACGTCATTGTTGTTTTATGATATTGTTTTATAGCAAATTTCACCTTTTTATGAATTTCCATGGATTAGGTAGCACATTAAGTATACATAACACCAAATATGATCTTGATTAGCCATTAAAAACGGGGCTAAAATGGACTTACAATCGAGCTTAGAAGACTGAAAAACCCTATCTATGTCTTCCTCATGTGAAATTCGGCCAAGGGGTTGAAGATGGACAAAAATTGGCTTTTAATTTTATTTTTAATTCATTTTAATAACTAAATGACCAAAATGCCTTTAATTAAAAACTATGGTGTTTTATCTTCCTTTAGGTCTTTTTGTCCAAACTAGTATAATGTCTAATTGCTATCCAAGGACCTCCACTTTAAAAACCCATTACTCACAAGTACTTAGTACCTTTGTGAACTAGAACACACATTTTACAACTTTTGCAATTTAGTCCTAAATATCAAATTGGACCCTCTATCGATAAATTTTCTAAACAAAATTCTCACACAATCATGAAATCATGCCATAGACCTTAAAATGATAATAAAATAATTATTTTTATCTCAAATTTATGGTCCCGAAACCACTATTCTGATTAGTCCCTAATTCGGGATATTACAATATATGTTTTGATGTTATTATGGATTTTATGACTAACAAGGGCAATGAGGACGTGTGTGTAAGGTTTGAGGTTAAATTGATTGAATATGCCTTACATATTTACCTCATAATATAATGAATGGTAAGTTAAGTACCATGTTATACGAACTTACTAAGCATTTTATGCTTATTTAGTTTTATTTCCTTGTTTTAGAGTAAGTTGGAAGCTCGTTGGGCAAGTTTCCTTGGCCTGTTTTAGAGAAAAATGTTTAAATCCTGGTTGAATAAAATAGAAATTTGTTGGATATGTGATTCCCGGAAATGAATGAGGTCCTACATTTTTTGCTGACAGGATTTAGCTCAGATGAGTAATCCTATTGACCTTATTACAAAAAGGATTTAGCTCGGACGAGTAATCATGATATAAGTCCTCTCAAACATATGTTATGGATTAGATTTAGCCCAGACAGGTAATCCAGATCAAGATCCTTAGAGCATATGTCATAAAAAGGATTTATCCTGGACTGGTAATTCTATTGTATACATGTGTGGCTCGAGAGTGTACTCCCTGAATAGTATCTTATGGGTACCATTGAATATGAATTGACAAATCTTGATTTGTACACCACGAGTGTACTACTTGTGTATCCATCGATATTTTAGATAAATTCAATGGGTAAAAGTTCTTGACATAAGAAGATATGAATAAGAAATGAGTTATTACACATATCGACCTGAAATACATGAAAATGACGATGCGTGATAATTGATATATGGAAATATGAAATGATGATATTGTACATGGAATTTTATTTGATGAGTATGTACATCCTTGATTTTAGACTTATACACCTTGAATGTACTAATCGTGACCTTAATATTCCGAGTAAGATGAGTAAAGTTCTGATATTAAATGATCTGAACTCAAAATGAACTAGTATGAAATTATACTTGTAATAATAAGAAAAATTATGCATGTTGAATGAATACATGTTGTGGAAAGCATATGTGCTTGGAATCTTGATTGTTGTTGAGCCCATATATGTTTTGATGTTATTATGGATTTTATGACTAACAAGGGCAATGAGGATATGTGTGTAGGGCTTAAGGTCACACTGATTGAATATGCCTTACATAGTTACCTCATAATAGAATGAATGGTAAGTTAAGTACCATGTTATACGAACTTACTAAGAATTTTATGCTTACTTAGTTTCATTTCCCTATTTTAGAGTAAATAGGAAGCTCATTGGATTGGAAGCTTGGCGGAGATCACTCACACTATCCATCGGCCCATGTCGGTACACTATGGTAAATCAGTTATGGTTGTAATGGCATGTATATGTTATATTGGTCATATTGGCATGTAAATATAAATGATTATTGTAACCTAGCCACTAGAATGGTTAGTGATGATTATGTTTTGGTACATGTATATATAAGTATTTAAGTTTACTTTATGGAGATAACATAAGTGTTTATTATTGATTGATTGAGAAAGGTAAGATTTAAGCATAAATGCATGTAACAATATATCATGTTCGATGTTATAAATTGCTTGAATTCAATGTTTGGGCTAGTTGGTATTTGGATGTATGTTTGGTGCAGGAATTTAGTGTGATTTTGGGTGAGAAATGAAGCTAGGAATGGCTTTATTTTGTCCACATGGCAGACACACAGGTGTGTGTCTAAACCATATGTGACACACGGCCTGGTACATGTGCATGTGGTTAGCCCGTGTGCTACTGCACCTTAAATTTGAGAAAACAAAATGTTCAGAATTGAGCACACTACTAGAGACATGGGCGTGTGTCTCAGGCATGTGTGTTACACGGCCTAGAACACTAGCATGTGTCTTGGCTGTGTGAAACCTGCATCTAATTTTGAAATGAATTAATTGACCACACGGCCTAGCACATAGGCGTGCGGCAGAGCCGTGTGCATAAGTCAGAGAGTTACAAGGGTTCAAACATGGCCTGCAGCACGGGCGTGTCCCTTGGACCACACGGGTGTGTGAGCCCTGTAACTTGGGAAAATTTTGAAAATTTCACGACAATTCTTAGAGTTTTCGATTAAGTCCTGACTCGATTTTAATGTTTTTTTGGGCCTCAAGGGTCCATTTAATGGACGTTATGAATAAATCTTGAGGAATCAATAGTAAATGTTTGAATTATCTGCAAATGTTTTGAAAAATTTTGGTAACGCTCCGTAACCCTGTTCTGACGACGGATACCAATTAGGGGTGTTACACACACGACCGTGTCCAAGCCCGTGCCCATGTAACTCACTAACTTGGGTCACAAGCCCATGTGCCAGGCTGTGTACCCTTCAAATTAACCCCACACGCCCATGTGCCAGGCTATTTTCTAGGCCATGTAATAGCCTGACTTGCAACCCTTTAAAAGCTATAGGGGACACATGGTCGTGCCACCTGGCCATGTGTCACATACAGCTGAGACACACACCCGTATGGACTAAACTAGGCCATTTTACAAGCCATTTTTCTCACCCAATTTGTCATGTACCTACAACCAATATTTCACACAAAAATAAGCCATAATAAGGCATCCAAATCAAGCATAAACAAGTCATATACATATGGTGTAACTTTATACAACCAATATGCCCTTAGGCACCTCAAATGACAATATGCAAACATGTATAATCATGTACTCATTTTGGTCAAAATGATCAACTAACTCCCAACTAGATTTGCATCAATTCATGCCATTTAGTTTACTTACCAAAACTTCTCAATTAGTACCAAATATGCCATTCTAAACTAGCACCAAATCACCATATAAGTCATGTATACTATAGTACCAAATCTTTAGAAATTCATCATATCACAAAACACAGTTACCTATCATTTTACCTTTCATTATTCAATCATAAAACAAGCCACACATCAACCATGTTAATGTTATTTATATACACACCAAAATATGTTAAAGCACAAGCCAAATCAAATGGCCATATTCACAACAAAACATTTAGGCCAACATTAGCCAAAATACCTATATATGCCATTATAACCAAAATTTAACAACCGAATGTATCAAAAGAGCTGATGGATAGCGAGATATAGCTTCGACAAGCTTCCAACCCGAACGAGCTTCTGATTCACTATAAAACACGAAAAATGACACAGAGTAAGCATTTAAGTTTAGTAAGTTCATATAACATAGAATATAACTTACCATTTAATCATATAATAGGTAAGTAAACCAAGCATATCCCAACACAATTTGGCCAAATGCCTAAGCACATATTCACCAACCATATTAGTCATGTAAACACACATATATAAGCCAATAAACATGAATGAATACAACAATTGATCAAGTTCCAAATACATGTATCAACATTTCCATATAATTCATGTGTATACCTGTAATAGTCTGTAACGAACCCTTACCATTACATAACAGAATAATGCCCATTGAACTGTTTAGAATACCATTGGATACCTAGGATAGCTCACACATAGTGTGCTAGCTCATATAACTGTAATTCATCAACTCATGTACATGTATGCTCATACGATCTGTAAATAGGTATGCTCACTCGAGCTGTAGATCAGTATGCTCTCACGAGCTGTGGGTCAGAATGTAGCTACACAATGCTACTCACATGAGCTGTGGAGTATCCGCAACACATGCAGGACCTCAACCATCGGTAGGACGTTTAGGACCAGTACCCAAATCATGTAAACCCTAATGACATGTCATTTGTATCCTACAAATTCTTAAGGTTCAAATAGGGCTCGGTAATTGTCGTACGTCATTGGATATGCAATCAATAATTATGTATGACAATTCATAACATATATATTTCAATTAAAAACATATAAATATGATTTAATTACATGAACTTACCTCAACGAGTATACGTAGATACGAAGGTGATTAATCTGAGATTTTTCCTTTGTCCCGATCTAACTCCGTACGAGGTTTGCCTTGATCTATATTTAAAATTTTAACTCAATTTAATATATAACTCATTTAATTTAGCCCAAAATCATATTTTGGAAAATTTACTATTTTGCCCCTACACTTTTAATTTCTTTGCAATTTAGTCCCTAGCTCATAAAAATGGAAATTTATGCAATTTCACCAAAAGCCACTATGGTTGAATATCAACTAGGTCCCTAGCATGCCTTATATTTCATTTATTTCATAATTTCACATGTAATATTTTCTATTTTTCAATTTAATCCCTATTTGACAATTTCATCAAAAATCTCTTTACAAAAGTTGTTTATATAACAACCAATATTCATTTTCTATCATCAAACATCAAAACTCTTGTACATGCATCAATGAAAAAACCCTAACAAATTAGTCATCGGGCTAGCTAGATTAAGTTACAACGATCCCAAAAACATATAAATCATAAAAAAGGGACAAAAATGCATACCTAATCAAGCAAATAAGATGGTCTAATGTTAAGTTTGAACAATGGCTTCTTTCTCTTCTAATTTCGATTGAAGATGGTGATTAAAGATGAAGACATTGCTTTTATTTTATTATTTACCTATTTACTAAAATACCCTTTAAAAACATTTAATATTTCAATAATACCAAGCCATTAAAATCCGCTATCTATTCTAATGGTCTCATTACCATATAAGGACTTCTACTTTAAAGTTCAATGGCTATTTAATACCTTTAGCCATTAGAAATCAACTTTTTCACTTTACGTGATTTAGCCTTTTTTATCAAGTTGAGCATGAAAATGGTAAAATTTCTTGATGAAATTTTATGCAGTACTTGTAATAGCCCGTTTTTAGATAAATCGGAATAGTGGTTTCAAGACCATAAATTCGAAGTCAAAAAATTTATTTTATGATTATTTTATTGTTTACAGTGTGATAGTATTACTGCATAAAAATTTTGTTAAGAAATTTTACCATTTACATGTTCAATTTGGTAAAAATGACGAAACTACGTAAAGTGCAAAAGTTGAGTTCTATTAGCTAAAGGTATTAGATAGCTATAGAACTTTAAAGTGGAAGTCCTTGTATGGTAATTAGACCATTAGAGTTGATAGTGGATTTTAATAGATTGGCATTACTGAAATTTGGATGAATTTTTAAGGTTAATTTTGGAAATTAGTAACTAAAGTTATAATTAATTAAAATAAAGCAAACCATTATTTTCCATTATCATCATCAACTGAATATGAAGAGAAAAATATAGCCATGGAAGCTTCAGACTTCGGCTAAGCTATTTACGTTGTATTTTTGTTCTGTTTTTAATGATTTCTATGTTTTCAGGATCATTGTAGCTTAATCTAGCTAGCCTGAGGACTAGTTTGTGAAATGGTTAAACTATTAGGGTTTTTCCATTGTTGAATTAATATGAGTTTTGATGTTTGATGATAAAAAATGAATGGTTGTTGTTAGATAAAAAGAAACTTTTGTAAAGTGATTTTTGGTAAAAATGTCAAATAAGGATTAAATTGAAAATGTAATAAATTCATGGTATAATTTGTGAATTTATGAAATAGATGGGTTGCTATAGGTTTGTATAATAATCAGCTAGGTTTGGATAGGGGTAAAATTATATGAATTTCATTTTCTGATCCTAAGGACTAAATTGTAAAGAAATTAAAAGTATAGGGGCAGAATGTTAGTTTTACCAAAAATATGTTTTAAATTGAATGAATTATATGTTGAATTGATTTAAATTTATTCGTATAGATCCAGTTAGACCTCATACGAAGTTAGATCAGGGCAAAGAGAAAGTCTCGGATTACTCACCTCCGTATCTACATATACTCATCGAGGTGAGTTCGTGTAATTAAATTATGTTTATATGTTTTAAATTGAAATATATGTATGTTATGAATTGTTATACATAACTATCGATTGCATATCCAATGAAGTACAATGATTACCGAGCCACATTTGAACCTTATGAATTCGTAAGACACAAATGACATGTCATTAAGGTTACATGATTTGGTTGAGATCCTACATGTGTTGCGGATGCTCTACAACTCGTGAGAGCATACTGATTTATAGCTCGTAAGAGCATACCGATTTATAACTCGTGAGAGCATATTGATCTATAGCTCGAGTGAGCATACCGATTCACAGCTCGTATGAGCATAAATGTACATGAATTGACAGATTGCAGATAATGAACTAGCACACTATGTGTAAGCGATCCCAAGTATCCAACAATATTCTAAATGGTTCAATGGGCAATGTTTTGATACGAAATGATATGAGTTCGATACGAACTATTACAGGTATACACAAGAAATACTTGGTAATGATGTTACATGAAATATAGATATATGAAATAAATGATACATGTGTATTAAATTTTTTTAATTGTTGAGCACATCCATGATTATTGGTTCATATATGTATTTATATGGCTAATATGGTCGGTGAATATGTGCTTAGGCATTTGGCCAAAATGTGTTGGGATATGCCTTGTACATACCTATTACTTGATTAAATGGTAAGTTAAATTCTAAGTTATACGAACTTACTAAGCTTAAATGCTTCCTCTATGTTATTTTCATATTTCATAGTGAATCAGAAGCTTGTTCGGGTTGGAAGATTGTCTAAGCTATATCTCACTGGCCATCGGCTCTTTTGGTACATTTTGGATGTGTTATTTTGATTATAATGGCATGTATAGGTATTTTGGCTAATGTTGGCCTATGTGTTTAATTGTTGAAATGGCAATTTGGTTTGGCTTAAGTTATGGTATTTCGGTGTTCTAATGGACTTAGTTGATTTAATTCAGGTACAAGAGTATTTGAAGCACGGTTTACTTCAAACGCATCAGGTGTGTAATCACACTGTAATACCTGTTAATCAGCAAAAGCCAAAAAATACGTCTATTAATCTACACGAGCGTGTGCTCGCTCGTGTGGTGATTCGAACTCATAAAACATAGGCGTTTGATAGTAGAGGCCACCATGAGCGATTTCATGGGCTTAGGTCGTTCTGAGCCATGTTAGGCCGAAATGGGCCGTGTGGGCCGAACCACACGAATGTGTGGATATTACTGGGTCAAGCTGTGTAATTCACACAGCCAAGGTCATTTTTGGGATTTACAGGCCACACGGGCATGTGGGCCTACATGGGCCATACTATAAGCTTTGGGCCCATTATCACTGTTTGATTGTTACGGTTACACGGGTCACTCGAGACGACTGTGGACCTACTATTGGGTCAATAAGTACACCTAGACCCTATACTCTTGAAATAACTGTTATACCCCTATGAGGTAAAATGACTGATATACCCTATGATATGTATGACTATATTTGAGCATGATATTTTTGCATACACGTATGATATTATGATATGACATGTTGCATGGGGATGGGTTTGATATATTTGGAGGAAGTCTACTGTACTGGCAGCTCTATTGCAGATACTGTTTAGTGCCGCAGCCTGTGCTATATTTTGGAGTGTAGGGATGAGTGGGTCGATTTAATCCCCACATGGAGTGTAGGGCTGGACGAAGTGGAGTTTAGAAGATGGATGGGTAGGACTTCTAATTGCATTTCTATTATTGTTACTGAATTGGGCTAAGGCCCACACTAATACTGCTACTGTATTGGGCTAAGACCCTAACTGATACTGGACTGTTACTGAAACGGGTTTAGGCCCATACTGTATTTGCCTATTGTATGACTGATTGTTTGTTTAATAAGGGATTACACACTGAGTATGCATAAACTCACCCTTCTACTTCTTTGCGTAATCCTTAGGTGGGTCAATGCTGCGAGGGACTTGATGGTGGCCACACAACCACAGTTAATTCCACTCTTCAGCTTTTAATTTATAAGAAAATTAATTTGGGTATTTGTTTTGTAATAGGGCATCTTTAAGTTTTTATTTTGATTTTGGGATTTATTTACTATGAGCCATATCTGCTAGAAGTAGGCCGCGGTTTTTCATGAAGATAAATGCTTTTGAAAACACCACACTATTGCAACACAGTTTTAAAAGCTTCCACAACAATCATTATTTTTAAAATACAACAACAAAGCAATGTGATTAACACTTTACTAAACCAACCTGAGTTTTAACAATGAGCAAGTTATTCTAATTTTTTCGTAAAGATCACTTTGAGGTTTTAATATAGAGCAGACTTTTCAACGGAACTATGATTTTGAAATACACTTCAGTGTGACATTGCAGATTCAACCATAACCTCTAGGCCGGGTTTGGGGTGTTACATACATTGTATATTCAGATCACACAATTTAGGGTCTACGTAGCGCTTACCAACCCTACAGTAGGTTCACAGTTGACTTGAGTGACCCATGTAACCCTAGGAAACATTTTAGCTAAATGAGCCCATACGCCCATGCGGTTTGCCTGTATGGGCCCATGTGCCCAGATTGGCCTTCATCCGTGTGGATCACATCTCTTGGCCTAAATTCCCACACGTCCGTGTGGACCTACACTCTCGTGTGGCCCACACTGCCCAATTCAGTCAAACCCGTGTGTCGAACACGGCAGTGTCTTGTGCACGGCCTGGCCTTTGTAGATCACACGGCCGTGTCACTCACACACGGCCTACCACACCGGCGACCACACGCCCATGTGGCGTTGATAGTGGGGTTTTTCGACTTTTTTCGAATCCCATTTTTCTGCGTTTTGGGTACACACCTGGTACTATTTCACAGTGAAAACACTCCCGAGCCTTCCTAAACTCAGTTACCTCGACAATTCGATCATGATTCCACACGAGAGAAACCCCTATTCGCTAGATTTCTTGCAATGAGAAGTAAAATCCAAACTCCCGTGTTAAGAACTCATGATTTTTGCCAAAACGATTAATGAAAAGAGAAAAAAAATATTGTGTTTGAAAAAGAAAAATAAGAAAAATGGCAGAGGGAAAGAAAGAACGTCAAAAATTATGAGCAAAATTTCAGTAGGAGAGAGAATCAGGATTTTTTTTAAACAACAGATAAAAACTAATTTTGATTAATCCCCACTAGTCACTCATCCTCAACCACCCACTACTCAGAATCCAAATACAACCGAAACTCTATCCAAGGCCGAGCAAAAAGATTAACAATGTGCTTATGCAGAGTTTCGAAAACACAGGACCTCCAGCAAACCAACACTTCAACTTGGGACCTCTCACACATAACCAAAACATTTAACCACTAAAGCGGAAACAAAAAAAAATTTAGGGCACTACAACTCTACCCCCTAAAAGAAATTTCGACCTCAAAATTTACCTGATCAAAACAGATGAGGATACTATTGTCTCATCGAGTCCTCAGTTTCCCAAGTAGCCTCCTCAGTGCTATGATTTTGCTACAGCACTTTCACTAATGGAATAGACTTCTTTTGAAGAAACTTTACATCGTGATTCAGAATCTGAACCGACTCCTCCTCGAAGGTCAAATTTGGCCTAACTTCAATCTCCTTAACAGGGACAATATGAGTAGGATCAGAGCAACAACGCCTCAACATCAAGATGTGGAATACATCATGAATACGGTCTAGATCTGGACGTAACTCCAACTGATAAACGACTAGTCCTACTCGCTTCAGAATTTGATAAGGCTCAATAAACCTAAGGCTCAACTTGCCCTTGAGACTAAACCTCAAAACCTTCTTCCATGGTGAGACCTTAAGAAACACGAAGTCCCCTACAGAATACTCATTCTCACGTCTTTTTAGATAAGTATAAGACTTCTGTCCATCAAAAATAGCCTTCAGACAATCTCGAATCAGTCGAACCTTATCCTCAGTCTCAGAAAACAACTTAGGACTCAAAACTCGACGTTCACCCAACTCAGTCCAACGCAAAGGAGTACGACACTTATGACTATACAGAGCCTTGTAAGGTGCCATCTGAATACTCGATTGGAAACTGTTATTGTAGGCGAACTCAGTTAATGGTAGATAATCCTCCTAACTACCTCAAAAAACGATTGCACAACTCCTCAATATATTCTCCAATATCTGAATCACCCTCTCTGATTGCCTATCAATCTGAGGATGGAATGCAGTACTGTAGTCCAATCTCGAACCCAGAGCTTCATGTAACATTTTTCAAAATCGAGACATGAAGCAAGGATCCCTATCAGAAATGATTGAAACAGATACCCCATGTAGTCTCACTATCTCAGAAATGTAGAGCTTTGTCAACTTCTGTAGTGAATAGTCGATCCTAACCGGAATGAAGTGCGCAGACTTGGTCAATCAATCCACAATGACCCAAACAGAATCCTTTTTAGTAGGTGTCAAGGGCAGCCTACTAACAAAGTCAATCATTATTCCCTCCCACTTCCATAGTGGAATCTTAACAAGCTGTAGCAAGCCCGAAGGTAACTGATGCTCAGCCTTAACCTGCTGGCATGTCAGACATCGTGCCACAAAATTAGTAACCTTCCGTTTCAACCTCGGCCACCAGTACTGTTCTTGAAGATCTTGGCACATCTTATTCCCACTAGGATGTATAGCAAGGGGCTACTATGCACCTTTCTTATAATAGACTGCCTCAGATCAGTATCATTCGGTACACAAATCCAACCACGGAAATAGAGTACCCCATCATTATTCAGCCTAAAGTCTATACTGCTGCCACTCTCAACCTAACGAAACCGAAGACCCAATGATTCATCCTCTAACAGCCTATCCCAAATCTGTCCTATCCAAGTCAGTTTAACATGCAGCTCAGCCAACAAACTCTCGTCATCGAACAAACTAAGTCGAGCAAACATCGCTCTCAGATCAATCATTACCCTACTGCTCAACTCATCGGCCACCACATTGGCCTTGTCAAGATGGTACTCAATAGTACAGTCATAGTTCTTAAAAAGCTCAATCCATCTACGTTACCTAAGATTCAACTCCTTTTGAGTCAAGAGGTACTTAAGGCTTTTGTGATCAGTGTAGATAATACACCTCTCACCGTACAGATAGTGTCTCCAAATTTTCAAAGTAAAGACTACAGCGGCCAATTCCAAATCATGTGTCGGATAGTTTGCCTCATGCGTATTGAGCTGACGAGACGCATATGCCACAACCTTACCATCCTGTAATAGAACACAACCCAAACCCACATGCAACACATCACTGTAAACCACAAACTCCTTCCTAGGTTTAGGCTGTATCACAACAGAAGCCTCAGTCAGAACAGTCTTGAGCTTCTCAAAGCTCTCCTGCTGCACATTAGTCCAAACAAACAGAACACCCTTACATAGCAGCTTAGTTAAGGGCACTGCAATCAGTGAGAAACCTTTCACAAACCGCTGATAATAACCCACCAAACCTAGAAAACTATGGATTTCTGACACATTCATAGGTTGTTTCCAATCCAGTACAGCCTTGATCTTTCGAGGATCAACTTGATTCCCCTCAGTAGAAACTACATGCCCCAGGAAAGTGACTTCATGAAGCCAGAACTCACACTTACTGAATTTATGTTATGAATTGTTATACATAATTATCGATTGCATATCCAATGACGTACGATGATTACCAAGCCCCATTTGAACCATAGGAATTCGTATGATACAAATGACATGTTATTAGTGTTACATAATTTGGTTGAGATCCTCCATGTGTTGCGGATACTCCACAGCTCGTGAGAGCATACCGATTTATAGCTCGTAAGAGCATATCGATTTTATAGCTCGTAAAAGCATATCAATTTATAGCTCGTAAGAGCATACTGATCTATAGCTCGAGTGATCATACTGATTCACAGCTCGTATGAGCAAACATGTACATGAATTGACGAATTAAAGATAATGAGCTAGTACACTATGTATAAGCTATCCCGAGTACCCAGCAGTATTCTAAACAATTCAACGGGCAATGTTCTGATACGAAATAATATGAGTTCGATACGAACTATCATAGGTATACACAGGAAATACTTTGTAATGATGTTACATGATATATAGATATATGAAATGGATGATAAATGTGTATGGAATTTGTTTAATTGCTGAGCTCATCTATGATTATTGGCTCATGTATGTATTTACATGGCTAATATGGTTGGTGAATATGTGTTTAGGCATTGGCCAAAATGTGTTGGTATATGCCTTCTACTTATCTATTACTTGAATGCTTAAATGCTTAAATGCTTACTAAGCTTAAATGCTTACTCTGTGTTATTTCTATGTTTTATAGTGAATTAGAAGCTCATTCGGGTTGGAAGATTGTCGAAGCTATATCACACTATCCATCGACTCTTTTGGTACATTTTGGTTATAATGACATATACAGGTATTTTGGTTAATGTTGGCCTATGTGTTTAATTGTTGAAATGGCTATTTGGTTTGGCTTGAGTTGTGGTATGTTGGTGTTCTAATGGCCTTAGTTTTGGTATGTAAATATTAGCCTTGAAAAATTGTTGATAATTTGCTTGATGTGTTTGAAAGGTGAACTAGTAGGTAAATGTGCATATTGTATATGTTTTATAACTTGATGTGAATTGGTACTTTGCTATGGAAAACATATATGTATATTGAGGCTAGTAAATGAGTAGTATATTTGGTATCATTTGGTAAGTAAATTTAATGGTTTGTATTGATGCAAATCTAGTTGGAAATTAGTTGATCATTTGAGCAAAATGAGTTTATGATTATACATGTTTATATATTGTCATTTGATGTGCCTAAGGTCTATTGGTTGTATGTGATTATATCATATGAATGAAGATGGAATGTGCGTGATTTGGGTATTTTGTAATGGCTTGTGTATATGTGCATTGGTGATTGTATGTACATGTCAATTTGGGTGAGAAAAATGGCTTAAAAAATAGCCTATTTTTGTCCACAGCGGTGTATGTCTCAGCCATGTGTGACACACGGCTAGATGACACGGCGATGTGTCCCCTGTAGCTTTCAAAGGGTTGCGAGTCAGGCTATTACACAGCCTAGCACATGGCCTGGAACACGGGCATGTGAGGTTATTTCAAAGGCTACACGGCCTTGCACATGAACGTGTGGCTTGGTCGTATGGCCCAAGTTAGTGAGTTACACAGGCACGGACACGGGCTGGGACACGGTCGTGTGTCTTTATTTTAAATGCCCACACGATCTAAGACATGGGCATGTCTCTTTTCTGTGTGACCCCTGTAGTATTGAAAATTTTTACTATTTTTTGAAAAAGTCTTTAAGTTTTCGATTTAGTCCCAACTTGCTTCTAACACGTATTTTGGGCCTCGAATACTCTTTTAAGAGGCAATATGTATGATTTGACTTGGTTTTAATATGCTTATTGATATGTTATGAAATGTTTGATTTTTTTGTCTGTTTGAATTGTAAACAACGAATACGGGTTAGGGGTGTTACAGTACTACTACTATGCTGTAGGCAATAAAATAATAATAAAATAAATTTTTTGACTTTTGGTTTTTTTCCCGAAACCACTATTCTGATTTCACTGAAAATGGGCTACTACACTTTCTTATTTTCATACAAGAATTTCAAGAATGAATGCTCATAATAGAGGTCGTACCCAAAGAAGATAAATTTAGCCCTAAAAAATCACACCAGTATCGGACCTCTTGTTCTAGAAAACACCTAGACCAGGACAAGGTACGAGGCGTTACCAGACATATACTTAGACACTTTCGAAAAATACGGGTTAGAAAATTTCATTTTAATTTAAAACCAACCAAGATACGTCATAGTGTACCTATTATAGGCCTACAAGGCCCAAAACATACATTAGAAGCAATCCGGGACTAAACTGAGAACTATAGAAAATTTTAGTAAAATTTCTAGTGTTATGCCTCACACACCCGTGTGGAGGCAAAGCACACACTCGTGTGCTTAGGGATATGCCCGTGTGTCCCACCTGTGTTTAATTATTTGGATTTTTTTTTCACTTTGAACCTACAAGGTTTTTCACACGGCCAAGACACCCCCATGTCCTTGACCCGTGTCCTTCACACAGCCTAGACACGGCCGTGTCCAAAAACCT
Source organism: Gossypium hirsutum (assembly GCF_007990345.1). Lineage (NCBI taxonomy): Eukaryota > Viridiplantae > Streptophyta > Magnoliopsida > Malvales > Malvaceae > Gossypium > Gossypium hirsutum. The sequence continues at coordinate 51,601,785 of NC_053426.1, read as the reverse complement.
GGACATTCTATTTATGACATCATCATTCATTTTGAGGCACACAGCTAAGGCACATGCCTGTGTGCTAGGCCGTGTCCTTCACACGGTTGAGACACATGGCCGTATCTTTGCCCGTGTGTTTACTACAATGCAAACTGACCAAAACGTTTAGGTGCAGGGGACACACAGCAAAGCAACACGCCCATGGGGCTGTCCATGTGTCACACACGGCCTAGACATATGCCCGTGTGTCTACCCGTGTGGACCTTTTATGGCTATTTTCCAAGCCTTTAGTCACCCTCTATCATCCATACACACTTAGAGATTTCAATTGTATGTAACATGGCCTAATTAAACTCTTGAACAACCTTGACATGCCTTGCATGCTAACCTCATCTCATCGGATTAGTGCATGCTAAATTATCCTTTTCGCATTAGGGATTAACATAACACATTTTATACTTAGGCCATATTATAGCCATATATCATTGTATACTATGTCCACTCCCAAATTATTAGATTCCTTATCAAGCATCCACTCATGATAAACCTCATCATCATATCTCATGAAACATTTAAACATAAACATGTATCAATAGTAGGTTTACAACCTACATCAATATGAGCCATATCTCATGGCTGTATACAAAAGAATAAGTATACCATTTAGGCCCTTACATTGGCTAGCCTAATGACACATATAACAAAATAACCAAAAGCCCTATACATGCCATTAAACAAAATAAAAGTATCTATATACCAAAGCGGGACAAGTCGATAGTGTGTTGATTCTCCAACCATCTTCGAATCTTCACGAATGCTCGAGCTCTATAAGACAGGGAAAAAAAGAAGGGGGTAAGCATTTATATGCTTAGTAAGTTCGGATAACTGGAAAGTAATCTTACCGGTTGATTAGCATGCAACCATTTTAAGCAATAATTCCAACAAGTATGAAATAATTTCCCTATCACATACACTCAATCATCAAGTTAGTTTTATAACAATACATCATGTCATTTGTCTTAGGTGAACTCATCAATTCAATATTCCCATTCTTTATTTTAGCATGTTAATTCCCGTTGAATTTCTAGGAAATCTCGATGGATAACCATTTACCGTCAAATCATACAAGTGATCGTCTCAAGTATGAACTCCCACGAACCTTACATCTTATGGTGGGATTACCAGTCCAGGGTAAATCCCTTTTTAACGACAACTGCTCTCATAAGCTCGGATCTAAATTGCCAGTCCAGGCTAAATTCAGTCCTCAATCGGATTACCCGTCCGGGCTAAATCCTTATTGCACCCATATTCTTAGGGAGGCTCGATCACTCAAGGAACACCCGTCCGGGCTAGATCCTTTATATTTTGAGATCATCAGATTATTTGCCCGAGCTAAATCCTTTTCTGCAACACATGCAAGATCTCTTATCATGTAAGCCATAATTTATCCATTGGGTTCCCTTTTCTATTTCAACCGGGACATTTATCATCCTTTTCAATTACGCCACCACATTTCATGGATTTTCATGCAATGAATATCTAAATTTTCATACATTCAAGAACATACATATTTATGTATATTAAGAGTTTACTTCGGGTTATACGAACTTACCTGGTAATTGCTTCGGTTTCGTGTCTCGATTTTTCCGAACCTTTCATTTTCCATAGTCGACCTCTGGAATTTGTTCCTCGGGGTTTATATTAATAAAATTAGCTTATTAATACATCACATTATTCTTTTTAGGCCTAAAACTCACCCTGGGCAAAATGACAATTTTGCCCCTAACCTTTCACAATATTTACAATTTAGTCCTAGGGCTCATGTAATGAAATGCGTGTAATTCCTTGACTACCCAAGCCTAGCCGAATATTATAGCCCATGTTTTCCCTTCATTCTATATTTTCTTACCCATTTCCACGACTTTTACAATTTAGTCCTTTAAGCCATTTCCATGAAAAATCAGTTAGTTAAAGTTGTTTACCATCCTTTAAACCCTCATGTCCCTCCATAAATCATCAAAACTAAAACATCTCATGCATGGGTAAGTTCTTGAACATGAACCCTAGCTTGAAATATGGGTAGAAATAGAGAGAGCACATTAGAGGATCTCAAAAATACGAAGAACGTTAAAAACGGGGCTAGGAAACATTTACTATTAGGCTTGAAAATGTTGAAAACCCTAGCTATGGAGACCCTTGGAATTTTGGCAGCATGGAGAAGAAAATGAGCTGATTTTAGTTTGATTTTTCCCTTTTTATTCTTTAATTAACCAAATGACCAAAATGCCCTTCATTACTAAACTTCCAAAATTTTCCTTGCATGCCAATTTTTTTTCCAAAAACTTAGAAATTGGGAAATTACTCTTTAAGGACCCCTAATTAACATTCCAAAGCAATTTCATACAAATTGCTTCTAGAATCCAAGTTTTGCAATTTATTCAATTTGGTCCCTAATTTCTAATAGGACACCTTACACATAGAATTTCTTCATGAAACTTCAACACAAGCTCATTTTCATATCCTAGACCTCATAATGATCATGAAAAAATTATTTTAACATTAGATTTGTAGTATCAAAACTACTATTCTGACTAAGCCCTTATTCGGGATGTTACAGAAGTACTAATCGAATAAGTTAGGTATACAACTATAATGTGCCTTCAACTTTGGTGGCTTGGCCTTACAACGGTAACACAAATCTTAACTTGGCATGCAGGAGAACTATAATGCCCCAAACCCAGCCTGGACGTTATGGCCAAGTCGGACGCGTCACATTGACTTACGGTTGGTTGTGTTCTTTGTTTATGGTAATCAGGGTGATTTTGTAAAACAATGGTTAATTGTTGACGAAGAAAAAAAACCAATTAATTAAATATTTAGGTTATCCATTTGTTATGCTCGTTGTGTTTTGAAATCGTTTATTAATTTTGAACAAAAACCCACACAACCTGAATCTAACAGTTTAAATCGAGTATAAGTAAAACAATTAACAAAACCATAAAATTTACGAGAGGCCTTATTACAACTTAAAATCCAAAACAATTACAGTAAGTAAAGGCTGATCAAAACACATGAAGAAAACCGAATTTGCAAAACATGTGGCCACTTCAAATCCCTCACAGCTCCAAGTCCACTATGGTTGGGGATTTCCTGCATTGATGAAATTAAGGGGTGAGTTTGGAAAACTCAGTGTGTAAAATAATCCAACCATAGTCCAAATCAGATAAAACCATAGAAATAGATTAAGTTGGGCCTTAGCCCTATACAGAATTCAGAATGAAGCCCATAGGCCCATAACAGATACAGAACAGATATTTCATGTATGCAGAAAACCCAACCCATATCCATCCGTATACACTCCCGTACCAACCTTACACCATGTGGGGAGACAACTCGACCCACCCATCCGCTACACACCATAGAAATTACAGCATGGTTTCTAGAACAGATATTGTGATAGAGTCACCAGATACAGATATTATGGCAGAGCCACCAGAACAGATATTTGTGGCATAGCCACCAGAAACAGATATTTGTGGCATAGCCACCAGAATGCTTCCTCCATCAATATAACCCATATCCCATGCAACAGATATACATGTCATGGCATACAACATACAGAATCAGAATATCATGCATTTTAGTCAAAATTAACCCTAGGGGTATAACGGTCACTTTGCACCTAGGGGTATAATGGTAGTTTTCATACTTAGGGGTATTTTAGTAAATTTACTATTTTAGGATTTTCATGCATATTACATCCATTAACGTATTAACGGAAACACTTACCGAGCGTTTTTACCGAATTGGGCCCGTTGGCCCATTAACCTGATTCGGCCCATTAAGCCCAAATATACCGAAGTGCACGAAATTGTGCACTATGCAATCTTACCACTTGAGATTACTAGGATTAACAAACAAACTATCTCATGAGTGCTCGCACACTCGCAAGTTCACAAAATGCCGGCTTTTCGGCATTTCGACTTTTCGGCTTTTGTCGATCTAGTCTATAAGTGAGTGTCGTTTACACACCTGTTTTGTGACGAATTGACGACGGGATCCCCTTACGATTTCCTACAATCAGTTACCCATATGTTAGACTACAAGTCGATAACTATCATGTATTAAACTCCTTACCATATTCGGCCATTAACACCTTAGGCCCTAAAGTTCTTACCTTTGCCAAAATTTGGACTAGATCTAGATGTCCAACACTTCGAAGCCCTTTGCTGAATGTCCCCCTTGTCCACACTAGCGCACACAAAACCAAAAGAAAGAGGCCAATATGCCCTTAGTCCAAACGTTAGCCACCCTTAGTTGATAGGGATTTCGGCTTTTACCTTAAAACATGAGTAACTAATGAAAGATTCGAGAACTTACCTAAAACGTTACGACACTACTCCCGATCTACTGTAGATCCAACCACCGCTCAAGAAGAGAAAAGTATCATCAAAGATTCAGCTTCTAAAGTACCTCAGTGTAAAAAAGTTTCAGTTTGAAAGAAAGGATGAGAGGTTCAGCTTCAATGGAGGTTCGGCTAACCAGCTTTGATAAGGGTTAATGAGGAAAAGAAGAAGAGAAATATTGAGGATATAGGTTCGGCTAAGGAGAAATCGGCAGCAGGTATTTAGTTTTGAGGGAAAACAAAGGTGAAGAAGATGAGGGTCGATAAGAAAATAGAAAAAAAGAGGGGAGGAGATGAGAGAATTCGGTTTTGAAGAAGAGAAAGGATGATAGTTTTATCTTACACAAGTTGGCACAAGTGTAGGGTGTAGGTTTCGGTTTCTAGCAAAAGAAAGAAAAAGAGAAAAACCAAAGGTACCCTACCGTATTTCAGAAAAACAGGAGAATGACCAAACAAATCCCAAAAATGCACAAAAAGAATTCGGCAACCACTAATCCAAATGCCAAGATTGCAAACTCTAAGAGACCTAGCCAAATTTGCACTTACAGAGTCCCCTATACAGCCAACTTTTGCTTCCTGCTTAGACTCCTTGATTTTCTCCCCTTATCCCTCATTTACTCAATCCCCTGAATAACTCAAACTCTTCCTGGCAGAGTTTCACCTGAGTTCCATCACATACCATTTCTGCTCATAAATAAAAAAAATAATACCTTTTTTTGCTTACCTTGTGACCTGAACCTTAGCTTCCCTTTGACTTCCACATGCCACCTTTTTATCACCTCAGTGGTGTCACCCTACCACTTTACCACAAGTCTTCTTGTGGCCTATTCTACCAATTTAATCTTAAAAGCCCAATACACCAGAACCCCCTTCTCTTTTAAAATCAAAATTTATTAAATCTACCAGGTTTTAACTTAGACTTGGGCCTTCTAGAGGCCCACTAACATTCTTAAACATGATTTATTCAATCAAATCATACAAAAATCAAGATTCACCAAAACTCACAGAAATCCCAAAACGTCCCAAAAAATAGGGCGTTACAAGAACCCTATTCTATTTTTATGAGTTTTCTGGGATTCATTCTCGTAATTGACTTATTACTCATGGTTTTCATCCTCCCACTATTTCTTCTTCAAGCAAAGCTAACACTCACATTGATGGTGTAGGACCCAATCCAAAGTCTCACAATTCAATCATCCTAACACCGAATATGGATATTAGAGCTATCTTGGAGAAATCTTGTGTTAAAAAGAGTGCTTCAGTTGCTCATTCTAAGAAAATAATTACAAGGAAGTACCAATAGAGGCCTAGAGAAAGTAAAGATGCTCTATCTACTAAGGAGAGTGAGCCCCCTTAGCCAAAGTGGCGTGACTTAAGAAAGGACTTCTAGACCCAAATACTGTTCCATCGTTGTTTGTTGTGTCGTCAGTCCCAGTGGAGTCTGTAAATAATACAAACTCACCTGTTCAAAACACGGTTCCTTCTCATACTGACACCCTATCATAAAATTAACCATTAGATCCACTTGCTATCCCCATAAATTCTGAACCAAAACCCTCTTCCTCTGCTAAGAGTGAAAATTCTTTCCCTGGCGTAACCTTTATGCTTCAGAGTTATCCTCTGTTTCTTTAAGTTCAATCTTCTAGATCCAATACAACATGATCCCTTCTCAATTAAAAGAGGCTTGCTAATCTTACATTGCGACTCCTATCTCGCAAATGGCCAAATCCACCTATGCTTTTATCTATGGAATACGCATTGTTGAGTGGAACCCTTTAGGAGTTTAGAAATTACCATAAGCCTAAGATTGCAAGCTTGGAGGAGGTAACTAAGTAAAAAAAATGAGATGATAGAGGAGCTGTGCTACAATAAGCAGATTTTTAAAAGAAAGTCGAACGTCTTGACTTACGCATCATGGCTTCGAAGCTCAAAGATAATGACTTAGAGAATAAGTGCAAACTGTTGGAGAGAAAGGTTTACTAATTAGAGAAGGGTGAGTACTCCTTAAAGGAACAAGTCTAGGCCTAAAAGCTACAATATAAGGCCAAATTGAATAACCTTTGCCAATCCAATGGTGAAGCCTTCCAAAAGTACCAAGAGGACATAACCAAGAACTTCACCGAGGCACTGTCAGAGTTAAAGGCTAACTTGGTTCTCCATGCCCAAGTGATTGTTGGTCCCATGGACTTGAGTTATGTAGACTTCGACTTCCTAAAGGACATCTCTATAGATTCATAGGTTTTGATGTTTACAATCCCAAGGATAAAGTATGGGAAGACTTCCAGTCAAAATGGAAACAAATTATTGGTTTCTTCTTCCCTAACTTGCCTAAAATAGTGTGTAAACAGAGTCCCAAGAAGCTCAATGACTTAAAGCAAAGTCTAAGGGAAGTGGATCAAACAGAGGAGATTCTGTTAGTAAAGAAGGTTCTCACTGCATCCACTGAGCATCATACCGAGGGAGAGGACTAAATTTCTATCTATTTTGTCTTTCCTTTTATTGTCCTCTATCTCATGTCACATCTTTTTTTTCATAATAATGACTCAATCCTTTTTCTCTCTTTTATCTTTTTGTTTCATTATTATTTCTCTTCATCAAGCTATTTTGAATACGTCAATCTCATGATAAGATAATTTTCAACATACCTAAGGAACTCTACCAAGTTTGGCATATTATTATGTATACAAGAACTGACTGAACCTTGCTCTGATACCAAACTTGAAACACTCTCAACTTGACCCAGTTAACCGAATTCAAATCTTAGATCTTACCACACAAATATAGACACAATTTAATCTACTTATACAATTTGCAGATAATTGCAAGTTACTTAAGTACAAGTTGCAAACTAAAATAGATAAGTACAATAAGTAAATACAGATACAACACAAGGCAATTAAACTATAATAATATCCAAATTGAAAACCTAATTCATTACAGATACCTATAGTGAATTTCTAAGAAGTATTTTAGTATTTGAACACGCTTCCAAACATGCTTTGTATGCATAATAGCCTAATATGCAACTCTTTAGGTGTAGCCCTAACATCATCCCTCCTAGCACACACTCATATCAATTCACCTGTAACAAAGCCTACATCAGTATAAGTTTGTAAGAACTTAGTGAGGAAAACATCATTTACCTATGTCATTTCTTCATATCACAATTGTTAACTTATTTAGATGATCATATCGTTCTGAACCTTCAACTTAGTCAATAGCGAATACTCCCTCAATTTCCATTCTCATTTACACGTCAGATACCATACCTTGCTAAGAACTCACTTCATATCCATCAACATCTTCAATATGCCACGTACCTCTTTCAATCTAATATTTTGTAAGTCTTTACCCATTTCTTTTATAGAGGCCCATAAGACCAAAATAATATTATTCTTGTATACATAACTTTAAGCCTTCGTTCTAGAATCCATGTTTGATTTCATATACAAATAAAAGGTACATTCCTTCTAATACTTAGTTAGAAAATTCCTTATTCATAATATGGTTCTTTTATGTTGACAGATCACCTCTTCTATATCTCATCACTTCATTATTCACAATTGAATCGTGGTTTTGTATAATACTTTATTGTAGCCTATAGAGACACTGTGCTTTATTGGTCTTTCTAATTACACTTACAAGCCATGTTGAATGCGTCAAAGCAATCTAATACAAAATCCATTAAGAATCATTCCTTTAGGTCATGCCATGTACATCATTCTTTCAGGTTTTCATTGCAAAGGCTATCACATTAGACTTTGCTACACATGTTATAGATTCATTGTTCGCCACAAGGGTAGTTCTTCGGAGTGTGGTATGAAGGAGTTCCTTATGTAGTTTGCCATAAAGGCTTTCTTTCATAGTACGCCACAAAAGTTTTCTTTCCTAATGTGTTTACAATATAGAGTCACCTAAACTCACGTTACATGAGTATTCCCTTATCAAAAGTTTTCTTTCATATTACGGTAACTTGGTAATTTGTTAACTATAGCACATACAAACTTACTAAATTAACTAATGTCTTAAACATATCACTATGCCAATTCAAGCAATTAATCAATTTAAATAAGCAAGTAAAAGATTAAGTGAGGTAACAATATATTCCTACATTGAAACATATTCATCACAATAATCTTGCAAGTTATGCAAGGCTAATGTACCATTTAATACTACCACTAATTTAACCATCAGCTACCTTAGAAGATTAAACATACACTGATTAAGTATTGTGCCAATTAATTAAAATTTCAACCCAATTAATAATTAATTCATTAGTTACCTTATAGTTATAATGCAAGAATAACTTAATCATGGTTTTACTTAATCAAACAATTTACCAAGACCTATAACAACATGAACATAATTTTAATAATTTAAGTGGACAAAATGCAATAAACCTAACACAAATTAAATTTAAGCCATGTTAATTAAATTAAGAATATCAACATAACAAGTATTCATAGACATGTTCATAACAACAAAAATAAAAGTTAAAGGATAGGAAGCTAAAATCAAATCTCGTGTTTCTCCGAAGTCTGACTAGTTTGCTCAGCTCATCCTTCTCCACTCATTCTTGTTGAACTGAGGCTTCTACAAGCACTTGAATGCTGCTACCAATGGTGGCTGAAGGTCTCTTTTTCAAGAGGGGAAATCGACAAGGGAATGGAAGGGAAAAATGGAAAACAAAGGAAGGTTTGGAAGAGGAAAAATGAGAGAGAAGTGAAAAATGAAAGGCATGAAATGTGTGTTGAAATGGGTAGCAAAGGAGGGTATTTATAGGTGGGATTCAGCAGCCATAGACTCCCTTGGCTAGCCATACATGTGGCAAGTTTGAAAGTTTCAAACTTACTAAATTTAGTTAGAGGCAAATCTACAAAAGCTTGATAAGTGGAGGGGTCTGAATGCAATTTCAAGGAAACTTCAAGGGCTGATTTGAAAGTCAAATAATCAGCTACTTTGAGCTGATTGGGTCAGCATGTTGGACGATTTTGGGTAGCCCTTTTGCTCAGTTGGATCGGTCTTCTCAGTTCAACATTATTGGGTCTCCTTTCATAATTTAAATAATAATAATTATTTAACCCAAAATAAATTGGATTAAAATTAAAATTAATTATATTATGAATTAATATTCATAATTTGGACCGTCTTAATCTGAAAATTTAATTCGCCTCGATGCTTCAAAAATCACTCCTCGATTTTGTGCTTCTATCAGTGTCTGCCGAGTCAATTTTCATCCTTTGTACGAATCTGTCAAACATAAAACAAAATTTATCAAAATTTATTATAAAATTAATTAAAATTCAATATGTTAAAAATTTAAGTGCAATTTAATTATTTTATAATTATTATATATTTTTCGACAAGAATTACACCAAAATTGCATGAATTTGAGTTAAAAAGGGCACGAAAATGTCTATATATTTTCATGTTTCCAGTTTCCTGAGGAATTTCTTGGAATGCCTCCTAAGAGAGAGGTAGAGTTTTCAATTGAATTGGAACCTAGAACAACACCTATTTCTTGTACACCATATAAGATGGTGTAACATGTGGTTTGTGCAAGTGTACACAATTGTTTCAAGTAATAAGTAAGTAAAAGAGTTATCATCTCCATAGGGGTTGTGTATGTTAATCAATTAATTGTAAAATTAATATTAACAAATTGGTAAGAAAAACACAATAGTCTTGTGGTGATTGATGATTAAATTAAATTAAATAAACTAGATGCAAATTGTTCCCTAATACAAATTAATCTAAATTCAATGTATGTAATAGAATGAATGAGACAGGTTTAGCAGTAAAAATGTTCCAGAAAATATTCCATGGCAACTTGATCTTTTATAAGCTTGAAATCAATATTAAGTCTTTTTGAAATCTTTTAGTTAGAAAAACATGCATATTATTGATCATATTTAACTAAAGGTTTCTTAGAATTCATGTGAAGTAACAGGGACGGACTAGGTTTGAAATAATTTAATCACGTAAACCTAACGGCTATGCAAGATAATAGATCTCTCTCAAGTTATTATGAACCTTTAATTTAGTTGGGTTAGGATCTAAATTAAGTAGCCATTGTTCAATTATTATGTCCATTAGTCGTCGTCTAGCTAGGATCGCTCAACTAACTCTAATGCATTCAATCACATATGAACGAAATACATGCTTGAGTTTAATTGAAAACATGAATGATTGAGGCACAGAACATCATAAGCACAATTTAAATGAACTTTATTGAATTAATGCAATCATTCTAGCTAAAAAAAATTAAGCTACCATTGCTGACGACAAGATAACAAAACAAGTTGCAAATATGATTAAAATTAAAGTAAACAAGATAAGGAAGAATAAAATTTGATTGATTTGGAAGTCTCACATAATCTAATCGAAATGGCTTCCTCCAATCCTTGTGTTTGCTTCTTCGCAAGTTGCTTCTCATGGTGGTCAGCTAAGAAAGTACTTTTCAAGGATTTGCTAGCTAAAGGAAAGGGAAAATATGGATGCTTATGCGTGGAAAGAAAGAAAGCAAATGCAAGAATGAAAAGAGGGTGAGAGATGAATGGTGTTTGAAAGATGAGGGATGATGGTTAAGAGGAATGGGAGTGGGTATTTATAGTGAAGGTTGGTAGGTGAGTTTACTAAAAATGGTGTGTAGAATCCCACAATTTACTCACTTTCTTAGCTGACCACAAACTGTGGAAGGAAGTGGTTTGTTGGTTGCTTGATTCAAGCATAAAATCATGCTTGAATCAAGCAATGTGGTGGATGGTTTCAAGGGTAATTGTTGATGGTTGATTTCTGAATATTTTTCAAGTGTGACGACCTCCAAATAAATATCCAAAAAGTGAATTTTGATCTGCCCAAATGCCCTTGTCAAATTGGGTTTCATTCTCCCTTATTTGGACGAGTTGATGACCCAAATGCTTGCCAGACTTGTTCATCAATTGCACCAACTTTAATTGGATCAAATTAATTTCATCATGACCCAAATTTGCTTGATGTTGTCATCCATGTAGAGTGAAAATAGGCTCATGTCCAGTGGATTTAAAAAATAAACCATTCATAATTTCTTAGTCCAACTACAAAAAATTAAATCAAAATCAATATGTCACATAAAATAATAAAATAATTAAGTTATGCATATATTTAATGCAAAATAACATAGAATTACATTTTTTACTAAATCATGCCCCTTATCTTAATATGGATAACATTCACCCTTTTAACTATTGAAACAGGATTAATATTATTTTTAAGTAAAAAGGTGCCATAAACTACTAAAAAAACCTATATAATTCAGAGTTTATAAATGGCTCCATTAAAGCTTAATGAGATAAAAGAGCAGCTACAAGACCTGTTAAATAATGGCTTTATTAGACCAAGTGTGTCATTGTGGGGTGCACCAATTCTACTTGTAAATCAAAAAGATGGAAGTATGCATCTATGTTTAGATTACCGCCAGTTGAACAAAGTCACAGTAAAGAATAAGTATCTTCTGCCAAGGTTGAAGATTTATTTGATTAGTTAAGTAGGGCTACTATTTTCTCCAAAGCTGATTTAAGGTCTGGATATTTCCAAGTAAAGATCAAGGGTGATGATGTACCTAAGACAACTTTTTGATTGAGGTACGATCACTATGAATTTTTGGTAATGCCTTTTGGATTGACAAATACGCCTGCAATATTTATGGATTTGATGAGCAAGATATTTCAACCGTATTTAGATCAATTTGTTGTGGTTTTTATTGATGACATATTAGTTTTCTCTAAGAATGGGACTGATCATGAGGAACATTTAAGAATTGTGTTGAAAACTCTGTGTGATAATCAATTGTATGCTAAGTTCAGTAATTGTGAGTTTTTGCTTAAAGAGGTATTTTTTTGGGACATGGTATCTCTGCTAATGGTATTAAAGTTGACTTTGTCAAGATAAAATCTGTGCTTGAACGGAATGCACCCAAAAACATATTTGAAGTTCACAAATTTCTAGGGTTAGCTGGTTATTATAGAAGATTTGTGAAGGGTTTTTCTATGATAGCATCACCTCTAACTCGATTATTGAAAAAGAAAGAAAATTTTGAATGGATCAATGAATGTCAACAGAGTTTTGAGAAATTCAAGACAGTTTTGACTGAAACTCCAGTGTTGGCACAACTAGAGTCTATAATAGAGTATACAATTTACACTGATGCATCTTTAAAAGGGCTAGGATGTGTGCTCATGCATAAATGAAATATTATATTTTATGCATCATGTTAGTTTAAACCTCATGAGAGAAACTATCAAACTCATGATTTGGAATTGACAACAGTGGTGTTAGCATTGAAGATCTAGAGACATTATTTGTACGGGGAGAAGTGTTATATATTCTCTTATCACAAAAGTTTAAAGTACTTGATGACTCAAAAGGATTTGAATTGGTGCAAAAAAAAGGTTAAAGTCGTTGAAATATTATGATTTGACCATTGAATACCATCCAGGAAAGATAAATGTGGTGGCAGATGCTTTAAGTAGAAAAACTGTGGCAACCTTATTGTCTCTTCGAGCAAAAGTGAGTATATTTGATAATAGATCCTTGCTAGAAGAACTAGTAGTAAAACCAACTTTTCTTTCACAGATATTAGAAGGGCATATGAAAGATGTGTAATGTGAATTGTCCAAACAACAAAGATATCTAACAAAGAAGCAAATTTTAGTTTGGGAAAAATGGTGAGTTAAGATTTGTTATTAGAATATTTGTACCAATTTGGAATGAGTTGAGAAAAGAGTTTTTAAAAGAATCTCATTAGGGACCTTTTTAACTTCATCCTGGAAGCATCAAAATGTATATAGATCTAAAAAGCTCATATTAGTGGCCTAGTATGAAAAGAGAAATTGCAGAGTATGTTTCAACTTGTTTAACTTCTTAAATAGTCAAAGCTGAACATCCGGTTCCCTCAAGTAGATTGTATCTTTTAGAAATTCCAGAATGGAAATGGGATAGAATTGTTATGGATTTTGCATTAGATTTGCCTTTCAGCCTTTCTAAGAAGAATTTTGTATGGGTAATAGTAGATCAGCTCACTAAGTTAGTTCATCTTCTACCTGTGAATACTACTTTTTCATTGGAAAAGTTAGCTAAACTTTATATTGCTAAAACAGTACACCTTCATGGAATTCCTTCTTCCATATTGTCTGATAAAAATCTAAGGTTTACCTCGAGGTTTTGGAATCAGTTACAGAGAACTTTGGGAACTAAACTACAGTTTAGAACTGCATTTCATCCTCAAGTTGATGACCAATATGAAAAAGTTATTCAAATTCTAAAAGATATGTTGAGAAGCTGTGTAACTGATTTTGGATTGAATTGGGAAAGATATGTTTCTTCAGTTGAGTTTGCTTATAATAACAGTTTTCATGCCAGTTTGAAAATGTCTCTATTTGATGCTTTGTATGGTAGAAGGTGTTGAAAAACTATTTTTTGGATGGAGCTTCATGAAAAAAACTTAATGGGTCATGAATTAGTACAAGAAACTGAAAAGAAACTCTCTATTATTCGAACTCATTTAAAGGTTGCACAGGATGGTCAAAAAGCTTATGCAAGTTTGAAAACAAAAGGAATTTCATCTAAAGCTGGGGATAAGGTATTTTTGAAAGTATCTCCTTAGAAGAAAATAATCAAATTTGGCTAGAAAGGAAAATTAAGTCTAGGATTTGTAGGACTGGAAACACTAAAATATATAGACTTTTGAGCACCTTTTGAGTATTAATTCATGCAGTTTCTAAATAAATTTCATCAGATTTTATGTTTTTATTATAATTAATTAAATTGAAATTTATTTACAAAATATTTTGAATTTTAATTATTTTTATACTAATTTCCATAATTTGGGCAATTTTCGACAGATTTGCACAAAAGGTGAAAAATCAGCTCAGTAGTCACCTTGAGAAGATTGGATTGCTAAAGCATCCTTCAGAGAATTTTGCACATATGTAAGGCAGGTCATTTTTTAGCCATGGATGCCCCAAATCAGCTTATTGTACCCATCAAAAAATTATTTTTGATCCAACAAAAATTAGGTTGAATTTATTCCCAGCCTAATACTGAGAAAAGGATCTGAATTTATTAGATTGAACGAGACTAATCCACCAAATGAAGAGCATTGTAATATCCCAAATTAGGGCCTAATCGGAATAGTGGTTTTGTGACCACAAATCTGAGATAGAAATAATTATTTTATAATTATTTTGATGTTTATGATATGATTGCATGATTGTGTGAAAATTTTGTGATGAAATTCTATGCCTAAAGTGCTTAAATTGAAATTAGGGACTAAATCGAATAATTTGCAAAATTTGCATTCTAGGAGTTTTTAGTATGAAATTTCTTTGGAATATTAATGAGGAGGTCTTAAATAGCAATTTGACCAATTTCTAAGTCTATGGACAAAAATTGGTCATGGATGGAATTTTTGGAAAGTTTAGTAGTAAGGGCATTTTAGTTATTTGTATATTAAATGAAATAAAATGGGAAAAATAACACAAAATGATCATCTTCTCCATATTGTTGCTGCCGAATTTTACCTCTCCCCATAGCTAGGGTTTCTTCAACTTTCAAGCTTCATAGTAAGTGATTTCATGCCTCGTTTTTAATGATTTTTATGTTTTTGAAATCCCGGTAGCTCGAATTAACTTATGCTAGCAATAATTCAACCTAGGGTTCATATTTGGAAAAATACCCATAGGTGAAATTTTTGTATTTTGGTGTTTTATGATAGAATATGAGGTTTTAAATTATGTTAGACAACTTTTGCTACTCGATTTGAAGCGAAAACAATTAAAAGGGCTTAATCGGTAAAAATACCTAATAGTCATAAGTACATGTTAGAGTGTGAATTTGATGTTGCCATAGAAGGGAAAATGATCAGAATTTCATAAAACATAAGAATAAGGGATGAAGTTTAATTCTCGAGCCTAGGGGCAAAAGTGTAATTATGCAAAAGTTTAGGGGCAAAAATGTAATTTTGCCAAAGTTCGTATTAAATGTTGTTTTGATGAATGTATGTATTAAATAAGATTAATTTGGCATTATAGATCAAGAGAAACGAGATTCAAGTCGCAATCGAGGGAAAAACAAAGTTTACTAAGAATAGGCTCGATTGCTAATATTTTGTATCGAGGTAAGTTCATGTGTAAATGTAGTAACATAATTGTCATTTTGAGGAATTTAATGTTGTTTATATGATATGATGCTTATTATTATCATGAATTGTTATGTTTTGTGGTTCTTGTTGAATAATATGTAATTATGTGAATTACTTGATGAGTATGAACTATCACCGAGTATCGGTTCTGATATTCCGTGGAAGACGGCAAAGATGTGAGATCGAGGAAAAAGCCCGTTTGAACCTTAGGAATAGATTAGAATACAAGTGACATGTCACCAGGATACTTGAGTTCCGAACTCGTTGAGTTGAGTCCGAGTTCACTTATGGATGCGAACGCCCGAGCTCGTTGAGTTGAATCCGAGTTCACTTATGGGCGGGTTACATGGTAGCTTGGCTACATAAGTTCCGCAGGCTATTGAGTTTGTCTAGCTACGGGTATGGCACTTACATTCATGAAATCCGCGTATTCGAATTATATTCCGATGTGTTCAACGGGTGAATCTTAAGTGAATGAGAAGAATGCCTAAAAAAAAGGTCACATATTGGTAAGTGTGATGAATGAGAAAATTTGAGTGTGATGAATGAGAAAATTTGACAGGTATGTGCTTAAATCCTCGGGTTGAGAACTTGGTATGATGAAATCATAGAAAGATATTAAATGCAAATGAAACATGAATGTCTTGGTGTTGTTTATGCAAATGATGTTTTATGTGGAATTTCATGATTATGTTGTGACACCCCTAATTTGACCCTAGTCGAAAAGTGGTTTCGGGACCACAAAATCGAGTCATAAAAATAATTAACCGTCATAGTTGATGCTTATTATATGTATATATGCATGTGTGAAAATTTCATGTTTGAATTTTGTTAATTGTAAGTGAATTTTATTAAATAGGACTTATGTGAGAAAATTTAGAAATGTGCTAGGCAAATGTAAAGTGGCCTATTAATGCATGTTATGAAAATGATGGGTTTGCATGTCAAATTACCCAAAATTAGAGCTAGTGGCCGGCCATGCTATGGGGTGAAACATGTTGGAAACATGTTGTGTTAGTGTGTTATGTTAGAAAGAATAAAATAAGAGGTTAGTAATAAAGTAATGAAAAGAGAGGGGTGATGAAAACAAAGTTGTCTCATCCATGCCCCCCCCCCTCCATTGCCGTGAATTGAAGGAAGAAAACAAAAGAAAAGAAAAAAAATGTTCATCTTCTTCTCCTACCTCTCTCAAGCCGAAACTAACCAAGAAATGGAAGAAAGCACACCTAAGGCATTCGGCCATCTTGTGTGGGGGGGGAATTAAGGTATGATATCATGTGATTCTTTTGAAATTTTTGTGAAGTTGAGTTTGTTTTGGTGCTCATAACATGACCCATGTGTTAATTTTTGAGTTTGTGTTGCAAGAAACATTTGGTTATGTCCTTATATGTCAAATTGATGATAAATTTTTTATATTTGGTGAATGAATATGGGTTTCGGTCATGGTAGATAACAAAGAATATGGTTGTTGTTCTTGTTAACTTGGATGAATTTTTGGTGGATAGGTGCTTGAATCAAACAAATGATCATGTGTGTACACTAGGTGCTAGTTGAGAAGAATCGGTCACTATATTGGAGGCCATTGCCGAATATGAGTTTAGTTATTGAGAGTGATGAATGTGTTTTGAGTTGATGGAATAAAAGAATGCTTAAAGATGTGTCACAACAAATTATATGTTAAGCTAAGGTTGTTAAATTATCAATCTTTCTTCCTAGCCGAATATGTGTTTATAAAGTTGAGTTGTTAAATAGATTTTGAAGTTAGCCCATGTATTTATTTTTGAATTTAAGAAGAATGATACATTCGACTATGCTTTGATGTGCTTGGATTGCTGTTCATTGAGTAAATGATTGAGGAATGGTTAGAAGAATTTGAATGCTAAACTAGTTGATTTGTTTATAATGTCCGATTATGATCATTTATAGAGATGTGAATGAATTGTTGTTATGTGAATAAATATTTGTTTGATGATATATATATATGTATTCGGCAATGGGATAAAATGTGTATTAAGGTAAGTTTCATGGTGATTATGCTTGTGATGTTGGGTTAATATTCGGCATTGAGTAATGTGGGGTAAGGAGATTAATCGGCTATGAAATTAGCTAAATTGAATAGGTATGTTTAATGATATGCTTAGTATAATGTATGATCTTATAACTCGGTTTGGTATTGAGATAAAGGTTAGATGTATGATTGGATTTTGGTATGTGTTAAATTGGTCAATCAAAGATTAAATGATATGTGATTGCCAAATGTGATTGTTAAGTGAATAATATTAGTTAAGTACTTAAGCAAATCTATTGTTTTACTTAAGCTTAAGAACAAAGAGGATCAAAGTCGGATAGGGGAAAAGAGAAAGTAAACGAATAGCCGTGGACATCTAATCGTCGACCACTTCCGAGGTAAGTTTTAAGTGATTAAACGTTGAGTAAATTCAATCATAATAGGACATAATGAGTTGATTTAATAAGATATGATGTGGCCATGATATGTTTTAAACTCAAATGATAAGTTCATAAGTGTTTGGACTTGGAAATTTAAGAGCAAATTGTAATAATTTGCTTTGGACAGCAGCAGTAACGTGATTTTAGAAAATCACTATAAATTGTTGGTGTGGAATTATAGGCTGAATAAAATATGTAATCAAAGCTTAGTTAGTCTAGTTTCTTATAAAAGAGACCGTGGAAGAAAAGAAATTTCCTATAAAGAGATATTTAAAGTTGTGTGGGACAGTGTCAGAATGACTCTGAAATCCCCTGTTCTGTATTTGGAAAATCATTATAATTTGTACAAAAATGGTTATAAGATAAGATTTATATGCTTAGACTCCTTAATGAGTCTAGTTTCAAATGAAATCAAATAGAACACATTATGAATTCTGTACAATGAAAAATTGGATTCGTAGTGAAGAATGGTCAGATTAGTCAAACAGTGAAACAGGGGAAACTTTAAGAAAAATCTGGTATTGATTGGCCAAACCTAAAATTCTGGAAATTTTATGGATGAAATATATACGAGTCTATATTCAGGGAAAATTAACGGCAAGTGATTTGGAGTTTTGTAGCTCCAGTTATAAATAATTTAGTGACTATTGCTCAGGAAAACAGCTCGTAGTGAATATGTGATTTTGTTGTAAACATGGATAAAACTTGTTTTAGTTGCTCATAAGCTATTGATTAAACCCATACGTGAATTCTAAATCGTGATATTATAAAACGATATATGAGTGTTAGACGGATCTTTGATATTAAAATTTGTGAAATTGTAAGTTTATGAGTATTCGAATATGAAATGATAGTATGGCGTGAAATTGAATTATTCATTGGAAAATGATTGATGTAGATTCGGCCAAGACAAAGTGTATACATGATAGTATATGTGGTATGTGAAGTATATTTGGATAATTGTGATGTGAATACATGAAAATTTATATTTTGATTTAGGATTTTATGTGATGAATGTGAACATGCATATATGTGATAAGGCCGAATGGCCAATGTGATAAATGTGAGCATGCATATATGTGATAAGGCCGAATGGCCAATGTGATGAATGTGAGCATGCATATGTGTGATAAGGCCGAATGGCCAATGTGGTGAATATGAACATGCATATGTGGCAAAGCCGAATGGTCAATGTGAAATATATATATGAGATATGTATATGTGGTAAAGCCGAATGGCTAGTGTGAAATATGTAGGCGATGTGCGTATATTGTGGCCGAACGACCAAATGTGAAAGGTGTGTATTATTAGATATTTGATGAGGCAAATGAATTACAAATATGACAGTCGATGTGAATGTTGTAACATGTGATTAAATGTACATGAAACTTGGAAATATATTCCGGGTAAGACCCAATGACTACGTGTGGAGATTATTTCCGGGTAAGACCCGATGACTACGTGTGGAGATTATGTCCGGGTAAGACCCGATAACTTCGTGTGGAGATTTCGTCTGAGCTAAAGGTCTCGCCGATAATCCAAGTAGAGGTTAAAGCTATAAGACTTTGTAATAAGAATTGCTTATAAATATATTCAATGCGAAAGGTTAAACAGGTATGTACTCCAAGTTTATATGTGAGCTTGATTTGAACTAAATCATTAGGTAGTTATGTGATGCATACGAGAGCAATCTATGAGACTATTCCTATGATTATGTGACATCGGATCAGTGTGAGAGGTTATGTGAAATCATACAATATATCTATGTCACATGAGCTCACTTTTATGTGAAAGTTTATCTGCCTATTCTATATGATGAGATGTGCACATTCGGTAAAGGGATGGTATGCCCGAAGGAAGAGTGAAATAAAATATACGAACAACTATGTTATAATTTGATTGTTATCTGTTGACACTGCTTAAAACTTACTAAGCATTGTAATGCTCACTCCGTTTACTCTGTTTCCTCTGTTTTATAGATCTCATTGCGAAGCTACAGGCTCGAGGATCGTCAGCAACTAGTCACACTATCACTATCCACCACTTGTTCTGTTATGTTTAGAATTATTTTATGGCATGTATAGAATAGACTAGTGGCGGAAGAATATTTTTGGTTAATGTATATAAGCCATGCGAAAATGGCATCTTTTGAATGTTTACTTAGTGAAGTTTAAATTTTACCTCTGGCTGTGCTTAGTACTTATTTAAATGAACATCTTTATTTCAAGAAAAAGTTCAAAATTTTACTGTTCTGACATGAGTTACAAGTCCGGTAATGCCCTTTACCTATTCTGGCGACGGTTACGGGATAGGGGTGTTACATATGTTGCTTGCTATTTGCATGTGAACTTACTAAGCATCTATGCTTACCCCCTTCTTTTCATTCATTGTAGTTTTTGACAAGCCGGCTTGAGAATCGGGATAGGTCGAAGATTCATCCACACTATCCGAAAGCCTAAATTGGTAAAATGACTTGTGTGTTTTGAATGTGGCATGTATGGCAAAATACTCACTTTGTGTAAATGATCTTATGATATGGCTATGGTTTGGCAAGAAAAGGGTTTGTAAATGATTAGCCATTGGAATGGCCAATCTAAGTCATATTTGATGTTATGTATGTTTAAAATGTTATTTAGTCCATGAAAATATATAGTAAAGTAAAATTTGCCATAAAACAGAATCTGACAGCAGCAGTGATGTAAATTTGAAAAATAACTAAAAATAATATAAATGGAATTAAATTATGAGTAAGCTATGAAATTGAATCTTGATGAGTCTACTTTCATATGGATGGAACAAAACAGGTATATGAGTTATATTTTGTAAGATATTTAAGTTTTGGTGGAACAAAGTCAGAGTGATCTCTGTATCCCCTGTTCTGACTTTAAAAATTCACTATAAATTGTAAAAAAACAATTAGGAGTTTTATCTTACATGTATGAAATCCTTATTGAGTCTAGTTTTATAAGAAATAAACGGTATAGTCATTGAAACTCTGTACAGGGAGATATCTGATTCGTAATACATAGGGGTCAGAGTAGTTGAACCCTGAAACAGGGGAGACTTTAACTAATAAACTTTACTAATTGGCTTGACCAAAAATTCTAGAAAAAAATTAGTAAATAGATATATGAGTCTAGTTTCAGGTAAAATTTATGGATCTTAGTTTTGAATTTCAAAACTCGAGATATGAATTTTTAAGAAACTGTGATGCAGTTGGCCAGCTTGTCTGGAAATTTTAAAAATAAATTGTTTGAGCTGTTAAATTAATGAATTATGTTTAGTAACACCTCAAGCTCGACTCTGGCGACGGTCTCGGGCTTGAGGGCGTTACAAGCATCCAATTGTGATCCAATACTTCCCAAATCAACTAATTAAGATGATTATAATATTTTCAAAACAACACTTAACTATCTCCCAAAACTCATTTCAACCCCTCCTCTTTTTGTGCATTCTCACTTGTGGCATTAAGCTAAAATCAGCAAAGCCATCTCAACCCCTCATCCTACTATCAAGGGTCAAGCATGAGAAGGGGGATTATCTTCTATTTTTGGCCACTTCAAGTTTCCATCTACAAGAACAAATACCCCATTTACCTCTTCATTTCTCATCACTCATCAACTCATTCACCATTCACTTCTCTCCTTCACTCTTCTTTTCTCTCATTTGCCTTTCCATTTTTCTTTCCTTGCCTTTCTAAATTCCCCTCTTGAGAAAGAGATAGCAAGACTCTTGGAGCAATAGCAATCAAGAATCTTGAAGGCCTTTGATCGACAGAACAAGTAGAGAGGAAGAGAATCACACTAGTCTGGCTTCGAAAAGTCACCGAGATTTGTCTTCTAGTTTCCTTCTTTTAATGTTTTAAGTTTAATTTGTGATCATAAACATGAATTTTTATTGTTTTGATGGTCCTAATTGAATTAAGATGACTTAAATCTTGTTTGTGTTAGATTGATTTCATTATGTTCACTTAAATTGTTAAAATCATGTTTGTGTTATTATAGCCATTGGTAATTTGTTCAATTAGATAATATAGTGCATATGTTATGCTTGCATTATAATTGTAAGGTAACAAATGAATTAATTATTAACTAAATTGAAATTTTAATTAATGGAAAAAATATATAATTGGTGCATGTTTAATATACTAAGTGTAAAAGTGGGTTCAATTAGCAATAGTATTAAACAATATTCTTGCCTTGCATAACTTGTAAGATTGTTGTGATTAGATTGTTTCGGTATAGGAATATATTGTCACTTCACTCTATCTTATACTTGCTTATGAAAATTTATTAATTAATTTAACATAGGAATATGTATGTGTCGAAACCATTTTTTAAAGGGATGTTTGAAAAATGGGGATTGACTTTTTAAAAACGAAAACGGGAGTCGCCACCAACCTTTTTAGGTGTGATTGGATCACCTTATAAAACGTTTTGGTATACGAAAATTAAGAAAATAGGTTCGGGAGTCGATTACATACGAGGAAGGATTAGCACCCTCACAACGCCCAAAATTGGTACCAAATTGAATAGTTTTCTGTCTTAATGTCAAAAATTTGAAAGGATTTAAAAATAGGATCCCTTTTTCAAAACCGGAATTATTTAAGTTGAAAAATCGAGATTCCTTAACTCTGAAAGAATACAAACATCACATCCAGCAATAGGACACGATATTCTTAAACTCTCGTAACTGAAATCATCTCGTGATTTACAAAATCTATTTAGAAGGATACTTTAGGCATTTAGACAAACGGGAAATCGCAACCCAGCATGTTAGGGCACTATTTCCCGAATTCCTAAATACGAAAACATTGCCTCATTTTAGAAAAACTTTTGGATAAAATATGACAATTAAATGAAATATATTTTTTTAAA
Source organism: Gossypium hirsutum (assembly GCF_007990345.1). Taxonomy (NCBI): domain Eukaryota; kingdom Viridiplantae; phylum Streptophyta; class Magnoliopsida; order Malvales; family Malvaceae; genus Gossypium; species Gossypium hirsutum. Next base: position 51,578,894 of record NC_053426.1, on the reverse strand, counting down.
ATAATGATTTGAATAAACTTTAAAAAAATAATTTACTAAGAGTAATACTAAAAAAATTATTAAAAAATGAAAGAGTTTGATATGATACTAAAATTATTTAAAAAAATTAAAATATATAAAAAAATCAGGGAAACATGGATTAAATCAAAATAAAAAGGGTTGAAAAAAGAAGATGAAAAAAGAATAAAATAAGAACAGACCGTAGAAAATAAGAACGTAAGAGGGAGAGAAATTTGAGTGAAAGTTCTCAAAAATTTTATTGTTTCCCAAAACTCCAGTGTCTTTGCAATGAAGGGAGAGGCCTCTATTTATAGTTGAACCTCCTCAAATCCAACGGTACAGATCAACTACATCAACGGTTAAGATTAAAAGGTATCTACAAATTAAATCTCTAAGATTACAAAATCATATCTTCTAAGATTGCATATTATATCTAAGATTGCAATCATATCTAAGATTGTATCATATCTAAGATTGCATATCATATCTAAGATTGCATATCATTGAAGATTATATTTCCATATGAGTCAAGCTTGTAGATGGACCTTAAATCTTTTCAAGTAATGGGCCATTCCGATCGGGCCAAATTATATTCATAATTCTGGACTAAACTTTGGACTTCGTTTTTTTTGGGGGGTTATTATTTTTGTTTTTGGACTTATTTCTGGGCCCGGGAAAAATTGAGTGTCTACAGCTGCCCCTCTTTGCTCATTGCTATGTAACAGGAATAGAGCAAAGACTATAAAAGGACCAATTTTGCCCGGGCTCGCCGAGTCTTGAGTTCTTCATCCTTGATCTTCTTTAAATGGCCTCTTGATGGCTTCAATCTGCTTCACTGCAACTCAGGAAGGCGATATCTGCTATCTTTGATTTGCTCCCCGTCTAATACAGAGACGCCAAATCTGTTATCTTCGATCTGCTCCCGTCTAATACAGAGACGCCAAATCTGCTTCTTCAATCTGCTCCCCGTCTAATACAAAGATGTCAAATCTGTTATCTTTGATTTGCTCCCCGTCTAATATAGAGATGCCAAATCTGTCATCTTGGATCTGCTTCGATGTAAACACATGAAGGTCAGATCTGCTATGTCTTCGATTTGCTCCCCGTCTAATACAGAGATGTCAAATCATCTTGGATCTGCTTCAATGAAGGTCCAATCTGTTATGTCTTCGATCTGCTCCCCTTCTAATACAGAGATGCCAAATCATCTTGGATCTGCTTCAATGAAGGTCAGATCTGCTATGTCTTCGATCTGCTCTACGTCAAATATGGAGATGCCAAATCTGTTTCTTCTATTTGTTCTCTGACAGTACAGAGATTCCAAATCATCTTAAATCTGCTTCAGCGTAAACACGTGAAAGCCAAATCTGCTATGTCTTCGATCTGCTCCTTGTCAACGCAAGGATGCCAAATCATCTTGGATCTACTTCGATGTGAAAACATCCGAAGGTTAGATCTGCTATGTCTTTGATCTACTCTCCGTCGAATATGGAGATGCCAAATCTGTTATCTTCGATCTGCTCCCCGTCTAATACAGAGACGCCAAATCTGCTTCTTCGATTTGCTCCCCGTCTAATACAGAGATGCCAAATCTGTTATCTCTGATTTGCTCCCTGTCTAATACAGAGATGCCAAATCTGTCATCTTGGATCTACTTCGATGTAAACACATGAAGGTCAGATATGCTATGTCTTCGATCTGCTCCCCGTCTAATACAGAGATGCCAAATCATCTTGGATCTGCTTCAATGAAGGTCAAATCTATTATGCTTTAGCCTGTTACCCTACTGCTTAGGGGGTTAAGGCGCATCAATCTTCATTTTCCCTTGAAGGACATAACCTGTATAATGTGTATGAGTTCATGCCTAATGATTAGGATGCTATGATCGAAGTGAGTCAAATGCTCCTAATTAAACCTGTTATAATGCAAAATGTTTATGAATATGACCCCTATTCCAGACGTCACCACTCATTCTTTTGTCGAAGTTTATCCTTATTTCTCTCGAAGTATCATTCCTACTCAACCTGTGGATTTGTACCATTCTTCAAATGCTATGACCCACCAAAAATGTCTGTAAGATGATCCTCTCTTAGGATCGAATCGTTTGATTTGTCCAATCATCAGTTTGGACTAAAGAAAGAATTTCCTCGAGTTTTTTCATCGAGTTTTTTCAAACCTCACTTACATGAATTCTTCGAACAATTATTTTGTTTTAGTTTCTTGTATTATCTAGAAATTTCCAGAGTAATGAGCAAAACTTCATTTGTGAAAATTATTTAGTTCATCTATCATTATTTTAATGCAACATACTTTAAGAATAATGGAAGATGAATTTAATCTTGAGAATAATTAGATTTGAATAAATTTGTCAAAAATACAAAGGAAATTAATCTGAAAGCCTATCTTTGAGAAGAAAAAGAATCTAAAGATAGCAAACAGGACAAAAGTTAGATGCCCTAGATATCACCGCTTGAGCGTTTATATGCCAGCTCCATAAGACTTTCTTGAATTCAACATGTGTTTAAAATATCCAAAGTACTTTGTTGATGCCCAGATATGCAACGCGCTTCACTCTTTGTTGAATTAGATATAGCAAGATTACTGTGTGCTCTTCAAAATTTGAGCTGCCCTTTCGGGTTTTCAACTCAAAACCCCTTTGGTCACAAGGCACCCTTTGCGGGTTTTCACATTGGCCGCTCCATTTTTTTTTCGAAAACTCAAGGCGCTTTTTGCGGGTTTTCACCCTGAATTCTTCTCTCCTTTAGACAAAGTACTTTTTGACTGAGTCTGAATTCACTGGATTGGGCAAACTCTTCCCATCCATTTCCGTTAAGATCAATGCACCCCCAGAGAAGGCCTTCTTCACGACATACAGCCCTTCCCAATTTGGCATCCATTTTCCACTAAAGTCCTTCTGAATAGGGAGGATCTTTTTCAGCACAAGATCCCCCTCATGGAATTCTCTTGGTCGCACTTTCTTGTCGTAAGTTCGCATCATTCGCTTCTGATACATCTGACCATGACGAATGGCCTTTAGCCTCTCAATCAAGTTCAACTGATCAGATCGCGATTGTATCCATTCAGCTTCATTCAACTTTATCTCTGACAAGACTCGAAGAGACGGTATTTCCACTTCAATGGGTAACACTGCTTCCATCCCATAAACCAACGAGAAAGGAGTTGCCCCGGTAAAAGTTCTGACAGACGTTCGGTAAGCTAAGAGTGAAAATGGTAACTCCTCATGCCAGTCTCTGTAGGTTTCAGTCATTTTCCCCACTATCTTCTTGATGTTTTTGTTAGCAGCTTCCACTAATCCATTCATCTTTGGGCGATACAGCAAAGAGTTATGATGCTTAATCCTGAACTGACTACAAACTTCTACTATCGTTTTGTTGTTCAAGTTCAGTGCATTGTCTGATATGATCCTTTCAGGCATCCCATACCGACAAATAATCTCTTTCTTCAAGAAACAACTTACAGCCGACTTAGTAACATTCGCATGAGAAGCAGCCTCTGCCCACTTTGTGAAGTAATCAATGACCACAAAAATAAAGCGATGCCCATTTGAAGCTTTTGGAGATATTGGCCCAATGACATCCATGCCCCACATAGAAAAAGGCCATGGAGAAGTCATAACATGTAGAGGTGAAGGTGGTACATGAATCTTGTCTCCATAAATCTGACATTTATGGCATTTTTTGGCGTAGTTGATACAATCCCCTTCCAAAGTAAACCAATAATATCCAAACCTCATGATTTGTCTAGCCATCATGAAACCATTAACATGCGTCCCACAAACACCCTCGTGAACTTCTTCCAAGATTAACTTAGCTTCCACAGCGCCAACACATCTCAACAGTACTTGGTCCTTTCTTCTTTTGTACAAGATGTCCCCATCCAAAATGTAGTCGTAGGCTAATCTCCTTAAAGTTCGCTTATCATTTTCAGTTTCCTGTTCTGGGTATTTACGATCTCTCACATATCGCAATATATCCTGATACCAAGGGTTATCATCCTTTTCTTCTTCCTCAATGTTACAAAAGTGAGCTGGAGCCTCAAAGATACTCATCTGAATGGGTCTCATCTCCTTCTCTTTATTCACTTTAATCATTGAAGCCAAGGTTGCTAGAGCATCTGCCATCTGGTTTTCGTCTCGTGGGATATAATTGAAAGTGATGTCATTGAACTCCTCAAGTAACCCCAAAACTACCTTTCGATAATTGATCAATTTAGGATCCCTTGTCTCCCATTCACTTTTAAGCTGGTAAATTACCAACGCAGAGTCTCCCTAAACTTCCAAGGTTCTTATTCTTCGCTCTATAGCCGCTCGGAGTCCCATGATGCACGCTTCATACTCGGCCATATTGTTTGTGCAATCAAAATCCAACTTGCACGTGAATGGATAATAATCATGATTTGGGGATATTAGGACTGCCCCAATTCCATTTCCCACTGCATTGGATGCCCCATCAAAGCTCAACTTCCAAGAATAATCCTCTGTAGTTGCTACACACATCAATTCTTCATTCGGGAAATCGAAATTCAACGGCTCATAATCCTCTAGAGCTCTACTAGCCAGAAATTCTGCTATCGCGCTTCCTTTTATAGCCTTCTGGCTCACATAGACTATGTCAAACTCTGAAAGCAGAATTTTCCATCTCGCTATTCTCTCATTCAACGCTGTTAATTCCATCATATACTTCAAAGGATCAAGTTTTGAAATAAGCCAAGTAGTATGATATAGCATGTACTGTCTTAACCTTCGAGTCGTCCAGATTAAAGCACAACACAATTTCTCAATTGGAGAATATCTCATCTCACACTCTGTAAATTTCTTACTGAGGTAGTATATCGCCTTCTCCCTTCTTCCCAACTCGTCATGTTGACCAAGCACACATCCCATAGAATTACTAAACACCGACAAGTACAGAATTAATGGTTTATCTAGACTAGGTGGAGATAGTACTGGAGCGTTTAACAAGTATTGCTTGACTTTATCAAAGGCATTCTGGCATTCCTCATTCCAAGTACCTTGGTTGTGTTTTCTAAGGAGGAGAAATATAGGGTCACATTTCTCCGTTAATTGTGAAATAAACTGAGCAATATAATTCAACCTTCCAAGAAAACCCCAAACTTCTTTCTGAGTATGCGATGAAGGCAAATATCGTATGGCTCTAACTTTTTCTGAGTCAACTTCTATTCCTTTTTCACTGACCACAAAACCTAGTAACTTTCCTGACTAGGCTCCACAAGTGCACTTTTCCGGATTAAGTTTTAACTGAAACTTCCTTAATCTCAAGAACAGTTTCCTTAAAACTTCAATATGTTCCTCCTCTGTTCGAGATTTGGCAATCATATCATCAACATACACCTCAATTTCCTTGTGCATCATATCGTGAAATAAGGTCACCATAGCCCTTTGGTATGTTGCCCCTGCATTCTTTAGCCCAAAAGGCATTACTTTGTAACAAAAGGTCCCCCACAAGGTTATGAATGTGGTTTTGTCCATGTCTTCAGGATGCATATTTATCTGATTGTACCCTGAAAAACCATCCATGAAGGAGAACAACGAATATCCCCTGTGTTGTCTACCAAAGTGTCTATGTGAGGCAGAGGGAAATTATCTTTTGGGCTAGCTTTGTTCAGATCCCTATAATCAACACACATTCATACCTTTCCATCCTTCTTATGAACTGGTACAATGTTAGCTACCCATTCAGAATACTTCACATCTTGTAAGAATCCTGCATCGAACTGTTTCTTGACTTCATCCTTTATTTTTAATACGATATTTGGTCTCATTCTTCGTAACTTCTGTTGAACCGGTTTACAGTCCTGACTTATTGGAACACGATGCACCATAATATCAGTATTTAACCCTGGCATATCTTGATAGGACCATGCGAAGATATCCTTGAACTCACGTAACAACTCAATCAGTCCTTGCCTTATATCATCAGCAATATGCGTGCCAATTTTCACCTCTTTCCCTTCCTCTAGGGCTACATTCTCTACTGCTTCTTTCTCATGTGGCATGACTTGTTTCTCCTCCTGTTTCACCATCCTCGAAAGATCTAGAGACACATCACAATCCTGGACATCTTCAAAATCCTGTGATTCCTCTAAACACATGTCTTGCTCACGAGAGAAATCAAGAATTGTAATATCAATGCTCATATCATTGATATCTAGGGATCTATGAAGTATAAAGAATATACAAAGAATGAATGAATTTAAGAATGATTATTTATATGAATTTAAGAATGATTATTTATGTGCTATGAATGAAAGAATAAGAATTGCCAAAATTTAACGGAATATTGGTTGATAAAAATGAAACAATACTCGTTCAAATTGATAAAAGTTATGCTTTATTAAAAAATAATAGATGATTGTAAGCCCATTTCACAAATGAAATCCTATTACTCCTAGGCTCTAGAGTAACAAGAATGTTTTGAGAATTACTTTGAAAAATTCCTAAAGACTACAAGAAGGTCCTCTACAGTCCAATTGTTCAGAGAGCTTCCCGGTTCGTAAGGGTGAATGCCCTCAAGGTTTCCTTGCTCCGATCCTTTTTCGTGTATAGCATTAATCTGATGACCTTCTTATAAAAGTAACCCTCCTGATATAAAGGTTTGGGATATTTGAGGGAATGTCATCGGCTCCCACTCCACTTCTCTTCTATTAAGGCGCGCCCTTCTTCCCTCTTGGCGCTTCTCAACTTCATTCCTCCTTTGCTTATAGTCGGGCTTGAAGCCTAGACCAAAGCGATCTCTCTTCTCTTTTAGTTCTGGGATTTGAGTCCCTCCTTGCAGGTATTTTCCTAACCCCCTTCTTGGTAAGGCTCCCTTTCCCACTATCATTTGTAGAGCCATACTCGTGGCTCTTGCTATCTTTGGCGCTGGTGGCTCACTCCCTTCTGAAATAAAGGTTGCATTCACAAATTCTAAAGAGCGAAAGGAACACTCAATAGACTCTTTGTTCGTCTCGAAATAAGAGGCCTTGCTAGTGACTGCGGCTATAATATCTTCCTCTGCATTGATGGTTACTAACCATCCATCCGTCACTAACTTTAATTTTGGGTGCAACGATGAGGGCACCGCTCCCGCTGAATGTATCCATGGCCTCCCTAATAAGCAATTGTAGGAGGGCTTGATATCCATCACCAAGAAGTCTACTTCGTATATATTCGGCCCAATTTCCAAAAGGATGTCAATCCTTCCCATCACCTTCCTTTCTGTACCGTCAAAGGCTCTTACCACATTTTGACATGTCTTCATGTGAGAATTGTCAATGGGTAATTTGTTCAGAGTAGACAACGATAGAACATTCAAAGTCGATCCATTATCGACGAGCATGCTTGGGAGTGTGTACCCCTTACATCGAGTGGTGATGTGCAGGGCCTTTGTTGACCCCCTGCCCCCCAGTGGGATTTCATCGTCATTAAAATAGATGAAATTATCTGCACTTATGTTATTCACCAACCGTCCAGCTTGTTAACGGATATGTCATGGGTGACATATGTTTCGTTGAGCACCTTCATCTATGCATTCCGATGCACCTCAGAACTCAGAAGTAGAGCCAATACTGATATACGAGCTGGCTGCTTACGCAATTGCTCGACCACGCTATACTCGCTATGTTTAAGGAACTTTAGAAATTCCTTAGCCCCTTCCTACTTTACTGGCTCCTTGATAGGTGCTTTGGTCTCTTTCTCCTTCTCTGTACTAACATTCTTTGTTTTTGTGGGCTCCTCTCTGACGCCCACTGTATCATACCACTTCCCGCTCCGTGTATGGGAACCCTCACCTTGAACTTCCTTAGAAGCACTTGCTATATCCTCCCTCTCCGGCATTGACACATGGTAGTTATAACTCCATGGTACTCTCTTGTTATCCTTATAAGGAAAGGAAACAGGTTTATGAATGATGACTTTCGGTACCATCGATATTTCAACTTCATTACTTCCTAGTAAAGAAATAATGATCCTTGGCCAGTTTCGATTCTTCAGTACACCTTCTAATGTGCATATATGTCTCTCATTTGGCCTAGCTTCATAAAATCCTAGCTCGTTGTTGTCCATAAGGCTTTGTATCAAGGCCTTAAACTCGTCGCATTCCTGAATCTTATGCCTCTTTTCGGCATGGAACTCACAATATTCCCTTGCTTCTTCATTCCTCTCTTTAGAGATTATCATCTCTCTTTTTACCATTTCTTCCCAAATCATCTTCATCGGCGTTCTCACCTCAGCCACACCTTCCTTTATTCTCCTCTCACTGGTTTCACCAATGGCGTTCACTCCTTGATCGCTATGATTTGGTAATAGGTTTTCAGTATTCGGGGTATTATCGAACTTCATTACCCCCATCTTAATAAGCCTTTCTACGACCTTCTTAAAACCAGCATAGTTTTCAATCGAATGCCCTGGTATTCCAGCATGGTATTTGCATCTTGCATTTGTGTCATACCATTTAGGATATGGGGGCTGTAATGGCTTAAGGTGAAAAGGAGAAATAACATGTGTATCGTATAAGCTTTGATAGAGCTCACGATACGACACGGGGATAGGTGTGAATTGCATCCTTTTAGAATTCTGCCTTATACCTGACTCCTGCCTTTGAGAACTCTGTTGCTCAACCGCAGCTGTTTTAGGTTGACCAGTAGTGATTGCCCTCGTGTTGAAAGTGCTTGTGTTATTCACTTCACTATCCTTTCTCTTTCGGGCCGATCTTTTAGTTGTTTCCCCTTCAATTTTGCCACCCCTCATGGCATTCTCAATCATCTCTCGCGCCATGACTCTATCCGCAAAGCTTTTGGTGGTGCTCCTAATCATGTGAGTGATGAATAGAGCTTTTTAGAGTGTTGATGAACAACATGGTAGTCTACTTCTCCGACAATGATGGTTGAACTTGCATTGCTACCTCTCTCCATCTCTGTGCATATTGCCTAAAATTTTCATTAGGCTTTTTCTCCATGTTTTGCAGCATGATCCTATCCGGAGTCATGTCAGTCACATGATTGTATTGCTGCATGAAGACCTGTGCAAGATCCCTCCATGAACTTATTCTAGCCCGGCTCAGTTGATTATACCACTTGGCTACTGCTCCAATTAAACTGTCTTAGAAACAGTGAATTAACAATTGATCATTATTCACATACCCAGTCATTCTCCTACAGAACATCATAATGTGGGCTTCTGGGCAAGTAGTCCCATTGTACTTCTCAAATTCTGGCATCATGAATTTGTGAGGAAGCACCAAGTCTGGGACCAAGCTTAGATCTGTGGCATCAACCCTATGATGCCCATCAGCATTCTCTAAAGCCTTGAACTTTTCCTCCAACCATTTGCAGCGATCTTCCAACTGTCTTGCAGCCTCAGTTCTTAGATCCTTTTTTTCAGCTATGTCTAAGTTAGGAATGACAGGATTTGCAGGATTGTCACCCAAATTGAATCCTGAACCAGTTGGGAAATTAATGGGAATCCTAGTATTGACCGACCCTTGTTGGGGTCTTATAGTGATAAATGGCCTCCTAGGAAGTGCCTCGGTTTGTGTAGGAACGTGGGGTGGGGTGAAACCTGGAGGATGATCCTCACCCTCCTCGCCAGTAATTTCCATGGGAGCCTTTCCCTTATCAGTGGCCCTCAAAAGTTAGGCCATCTCAGCCATCATGTTCCTTTGTGCTTCCAACATTTGCTCCCTTATGTCGTTTTGCATCTTTGCCAATTGCTCTTGCAATTGGTCCTGCATGTCCTTCTGTAACTGTTCAAATTTTTGGTCCATGTTCTTAGTTTTTGCACGAGTTCCGTAGTGATGTGTTGCTTCTAGATTTTCTTTCTCTTACTCTCTTTTTCCCTATTAATTTTAACTAATTAGGGTCTTTCTATAAACTTGAATGCATATGATACAATGAGATGCTATGAAATGCAAATGCATGAATACAAAAAGATGTCGATTTTGATTCAATTTCATTTTAGAAAACGTTATTTAAGGAACAAAAATATTTTCATAAAACGGATTACAAATACGCTTTCGCCCGTAAGCCTAGAGTCTTAACCCTATCTAATAACAATGTTAACTCTCGTCCTCTGTCTGACGATGATTCATACATTATACTCAGCGTTCTAGCTTGTACTGCCAAATCCTGCAAGTGTTCAGCAACCTCTCGAATCTAAACTAAGGCTTCTCCCATGAGATAATCCCTATTTCTAACTTGATCCTGAATATGGTGAAGTTCTCCCTTCCACTATTCTTCTCTTGCCTCGAGCTTCTCAATCCGTAGATCACAGCCCTGTAATGCTGCTTCCAACCTTCCAATATCGTGCTTCATTTCCTCGATCTTATTCAAGCTTGCCTTTAACTCGATTGCAAGGTTTCAACTTCGATGATGATGCAGAGATCATCCAAGTTCAGCCACCTTAGTTTTTAATCCTTGATTTTCCTTCTCTAGGGCCTGATTACGTGACTGCATCTCTTGGAACTTCTTCTCCCAATACTCGGCTTTGGCTCTTTCTTCCTGAATTTCTTGCTGCCACTGCTCTGGAGATCTCCCTAATCTGACCCTTTTCAACGTTACCTGGGCCTTTTTGTAGTGCGTCTTTAAATCATCTCGATCTTCCTCGATCTTTCTCTTTTCCTTTTTCACCTTCTTGACTTCCATCTTTTGAACATCGACGTTGAAACTTAAGCACATTTTTTCCTTTTCGAGCTTCTCAATCCTCTTTTCAATCTCTGAATTCTTTCTCTCGAACTCTTGCTTCATAACCTCCAACTCTGATGGAATCACTCGTAAGCTCTCCTCTAATGATCGAGCCACTCCAAAAATTGGCCTAGGGACATTATCATTGACTCTACTACTAAACCACCCTTTATACTCAAGGATTGATGTCGAACCTTCGGTCAAGATCTTCATACAGAGAGGCTTCTTCCAAGCCTCAACAATCTCTCGCATCTTCTTCTTATAGTGATCTCCTTTATAAGAGAAATCACTTTGAGCTAGACCCTGCGTAACCGGTATGAACTGTCTCGCTCTATATTGCCTTAGAACAAGCAATGGTGCATATCCAACAAATCCCCAAATTCCTGGCAAAGGGACCCAATCAAAACTGCCATAGCGGTAAAGGACTTCACTAGAAACCAACCAAGGAGCCTTCCACATAACATCTTCCTCTCGAAGATTCTGAAGCATGTCTATCCACCTCTCCTCTGAAATGTCATCTCTCCTCAGCATGTCTACTGCTTCTTTTATGGGAGAATAATCCTCAAAGAATACTCAGCAAGGAACCTTATCAAGCTTCCAAAAATGACTGTGGAACCAAACCAACAGCAACTGTCCACATCCAATGAATCTACCTTCGCCGGCTCTTCAACATGCACTCAAAGATCTAAATGTCTCAGCTAGGATTGCTGGTACCGGTGTATTAACAAATCTGCAACTGCCTCATCAATGTGCCCCAACGCCTTTGGGAAAATCACCATGCCGTAAATACTCAAAGCCAGAACGTCGATCGTTTTCTTTACGTCTGGATGTGTCGATATCAAATCCCTCAAAACGGCCCATGGAATGCACTTACTATCACCCTTTTGGTGTATATAAGCTACAGGCCACTGCTCACTCATCCCAGTAATCATCACCAACTTCTTTGAAAATTTTGGAAGACTAGCAGGCCTAACATATGCCTTGTGACCCTGAATCCTTTGGCAACGCAGTAAAGTTGTATACTCCTCCAAAGTAGGTGCAAGATCAACATCACAAAATGTAAAGCAACTATAAGTAGGGTTTCAGAACTGTACCATAGCTCGAAATAAGTGCCTATCTAATTTGACGTCTGGCAAATAGGGAAGGTCTCCATAATTCTGATAGAAAAGCTGCTTAGCGTCGTCATCCCATTGGGCCCAAATGTTTCTCAGCTCCTGAAACTCATTCTGCGTCGAATTAATACGGGTGAAGTCCCATAACTCTGATGTATATCCCTCGGTGACACTATCTCCTTTCTCTAACTGGGTTTTCTCTAACCAGGTACAGACAGAAACATTGTCCTCCACTCTATCAAGGTATTCATTCCTCATTACAAAACTTTCTAATCTAGAAATCGAGCCGTGAATCGACACCTTTAAATGCCAAATGACATGCAATGACAGCAAAATAAAAATAGGTCAATATCATAAAAAAATGATAAATAAGTACTTACAAGGGTAGCTTACTAAAGGCTATCACTATCTTTTCTAAACTGTTTAAAGTTCACTATATGAGTTTTAGCTCTAAAGCCAGGGTACCTGAACCAGCAGATTCCTTGGTCTTCACCCATTATAGGCTCATATAGACCAAGTTCAATTCAGGGGGACACATTTCCCTATGGCCATACGAAGATGAAAATCTCACGAAGACATAGGTACAGTATCCCGGAAGCAATCCACTAGCTCATACGAAGGTGAAAACCTTACGAAAGCGTAGCTTCTCACTCCCACTTAAGGGTGTGACCACAACGGTCATGCAAATGCAATGTACAGCAATAAGGTAACAAAAATATGCAGCAAACACATGTAAAAATGATCCAATTTTAAATTTTCCAAACTTCCGACATTAAGACAGAAAATACTCAATTTCTTGGCTTGACACTCTTAAGTCCCCAGTGGAGTCGCCAAGCTGTCGAAACCATTTTTTAAAGGGATGTTTGAAAAATGGGGATCGACTTTTAAAAAACAAAAACGGGAGTCGCCACCAACCTTTTTAGGTGTGATTGGATCACCTTATAAAACGTTTTGGTCTACGAAACTTAAGAAAACAGGTTCAGGAGTCGATTACGTACGAGGAAGGATTAGCCCCCTCGCAACGCCCAAAATTGGTACCAAATTGAATAGTTTTCTGTCTTAATGTCAAAAATTTGAAAGGATTTAAAAATAGCCTTTTTTAAAACTGGAATTATTTCAGTTGAAAAATCGAGATTCCTTAACTCCGAAAGAATACAAACATCACATCCAGCATGATAGGACACGATATTCTTAAACTCTCGTAACTGAAATCATCTCGTGATTTACAAAATCTATTTAGAAGGATACTTTAGGCATTTAGACAAACAGGAAATCGCAACCCAGCATGTTAAGGCACTATTTCCTGAATTCCTAAATACGAAAACATTGTCTCATTTTAGAAAAACTTTTGGATAAAATATGACAATTAAATGAAATATATTGTTTAAATAATGATTTGAATAAAATTTAAAAAAATAATTTACTAACAGTAATACTAAAAAAAATTATTAAAAAATGAAAGAGTTTGATATGATACTAAAATTATTTAAAAAAATTAAAATATATAAAAAAATCAGGGAAACATGGATTAAATCAAAATAAAAAAGGTTGAAAAATGAAGATTAACAAAGAATAAAATAAGAACAGACAGTAGAAAATAAGAATGTAAGAGGGAGAGAAATTTGAGTGAAGCTCTCAAAAATTTTATTGTTTCCCAAAACTCCAGTGTCTTTACAATGAAGGGAGAGACCTCTATTTATAGTTGAACCTCCTCAAATCCAACGGTACAGATCAATTACATCAACGGTTAAGATTAAAAGGTATCTACAAATTAAATCTTTAAGATTACAAAATCATATCTTCTAAGATTGCATATCATATCTAAGATTGCAATCATATCTAAGATTGTATCATATCTAAGATTGCATATCATATCTAAGATTGCATATCATTGAAGATTATATTTCCATATGAGTCAAGCTTGTAGATGGACCTTAAATCTTTTCAAGTAATGGGCCATTCCGATCGGGCCAAATTATATTCGTAATTCTGGACTGAACTTGGACTTCTTTTTTTCTTTTTAGGTTTATTATTTTTTTTGGACTTATTTCTGGGCCCGGGCAAAATTGAGTGTCTACAGTATGAAAGATTGATTAATTTGAGTAAGTATGTATGTGCATTAGTTAATAAAAGACCAAGTTACCATGAAATTACTCATGATAAGATGATCATAGTTTTACTATTTCGAAGTTAAAGAATGAAATTAATCCAACACACTTATTTCATATTGATTAAAACCTTTTTTAGAAATCATGCATTGGAATTTTATTTTTTATTTTAGTTTATTACTTAGTTAATTTTTAGTTTTTAGATCACCTCTTTCAAATTAATATATTTTCCTCTACCAATTTGCTTAAATTTACATTTCTTAAATACTTGCTTGAATTGTCCCTATGGGAACGATAACTCGACATACTTGTCACTTATTACTTGTTACGATTCTCTACATTGCACATTTTCTTTGTTCCAGGTTTTTGGCGCCATTCTCAGGCACTGTTATCTTAGTAAATTATTTGTAAAATTAATTATATTGAAATTTGGTTCAATTTTATTTTATTTTGCTTTAATTGTTTTCATTATTATTCAGGTGATAATGGATCCTCTACAACTTGATTAATGAGGAGCATTTGTTTATAATGCTTCCAATTCGATCACTGTTGCCTATGGCAGAAACTGCGCCATTTGACAATGTGTCGTTTCTCTCTTAAATAAAGTCAATTTGAGTATTGTAAGACCTAAAATTGAGGCTCCACAATTCAAATTGAAGCATGTGGTGTTCTAAATGCTTCAAACAATGGGCCAATTTAGTGGGACGCCTCCTGAAGATCCCTATCTTCTTCTTCGGCTATTCATGGAAGTGTATGACTCATTCAAATTAGTTGGGTTTATCGAGGGCGCCTTAAGACTTAGATTTTTCCATACTTCTGAAAAGGTAGAGCATGAGTGTGGTTACACTCCCTACTGCCCAGTTCTGTAACTATATGGAAAGAGTTGGTGGAACATTTCTTAATGAAATACTTTCCTCTATCCCTGAGTGCCAAGCTTTGAAATGAAATCACTTCATTTCAACAATTTGACGAAGAATCTTTATATGAGGCATAGGAGCAGTTCAAGGAGTTATTACGAAAGTGTCTTCATCAAGGCATTCATTATTGCATTCAAATTAAGACTTTCTATATTGGTCCTAATGCTCATACTAGGATGATGGCAAATGCTTTGGCAAATGAAGCCCTTATTTCTAAGTCTTACAACGAGGCTTACAAGATTATTGAAAGAATTGTTAGCAATAACTATCAGTGGCCAACCAACTGAACAACCTCAGGAAAACGAGTAGTAGGAGTACATGAAGTTGATGCACTTACTTCTTTGACAACCCAAGTATCCTCTATGACTTTAATGCTTAAGAACATAGCATTTGATGGTTTTAATGGTAATATGACAGGTCAGCAGCCAAACCAATTTGAGAATATTTCTTGTGAATATTGTGGAAATGGTCATTTCTTCAAAAATTTCCCATTGAATCAAGAGTTAAAATATTACATGGGAAATCATAATTGAAATAGTCCACAATCGAATTCTTACAAGTTTTCGTGGTAGTATCATTCAAATTTTCCATGGAGTAATCAATGGGCAACAATTCTTCTATGCTATCTCAACCAAATTATATGTCGGAATATTCTCAATGAGTGCAAATACCACCACCAACTGAATCTTCCAGTGATCTTGAGAATCTATTTAAGGCATACATAGCGAAGTATGATGCCACTTTAAGAAACTTGTAGAATCAAGTGGGTCAGCTAACCAATGAACTTCAAAATACACACAAAGGACATTGCAAAATGGTCACTTTGCAAAGTGAAAGCGCATTGGAGCCCAAGGTGGTTGAGTTTGAAGATAAGCTTGTTATAGCTCAAGACAAAGAGCAAATTCAACCGAGTGTTAAAACTCCTGATTCACAAAACTCTAAACCATTCAGTTTTGATAATCTAACATCTTTGTCACATATAGAGAAATTGCCACAGAAGAGTTGTCCAGTTAAAGCTAATATTGCACCATTACCATATCATCAACGATTCATGAAGCAACAATAGGATACTCAATTTAAGGAAATTTTGGATGACAAAGTGACCCAAAATGTATTCAATGCTATTAAATCCTAAGATGCAGTTGAAGACTGCTCTACTATTTTCGAGATAGAATCATTGGCTTCTATCGAATTGGAACTTAGTTCTCTAGAAGATCCGTTACAACTTATTCTGCTAGTGGATTTGACAAGTGATGATGAAGAAAATGAATGTTTCACTTTGTTAGAAGCTAATTCGAAGGGATTCACTCAAGAATTTCCACTCAAATCATTAAAGATATCATCTTCCAAATACACACAAATGTAAGCATTGATTGAAGAGTCGGTTGAGTTAGAACTGAGGATTTTTCCTCCTTATTTGAAATATGATTAGTTAGGTCTCTCTTTGACTTTACTTGTCATTATTTAAGTAGAGTTCACCAGAAATCATGAAGATGAGCCACTTGTGGTTTTGAAAAGGCACAAGAAGAGTATCGGATGGATTATCTCAAATATTTGAGTCACAAGTTAGAGGATTTGCATGGAATATAGGAAGTTAAATAAGGCCACCAAGAAAAATCATTTCTAATTTTCTTTCCCTAGTCAGATGCTCAATAAATTTGCTAGGAAAGAGTATGATTACTTCCTAGATGAGTATGGTTGGTACAACAGATGGCTCTTTGACACCATTTGTAACACCCTGAATTTAGGCCTAGAAGTTTTGGGCCTTGAGCATGGGAGCGGTTGAAGGCAGCTTATAATATTTTGTTGTCCGTGAAAATTTCGTAGTTGAAGGCTTGTTTTAGTGGTTAAGTGTGCTGAGAAGTGTTGGAGAAGTCCTGGGTTCAAATCTAGACTCTAGCAAAAATTTTGGTTTAAGGTGAATCAAACCCTGGGTGTAGTAGGTAGGCCTTAAGAATATTGTTGAAGAAATTGTGACACAAAAAGCCTTGTGGCTTAGTGGCAAGTGGCGTGTGGAGCATTTGAGGGGAGGCATGGGTTCGAATCCCATGGCAAGCAAAGAGCATTTATTTTGCTAATAGGGGGCGGCAAAAGTTGGTGTTGAATTTAAACTATAATGATGGACGGATCCCACATCGGAAAGCTAACATAAGAGTGGATGCGAAGCTGGCTTTAAATAGAGAGAACCATGAGGGAAGTAAATGTACCTTTCTTGGCTGATCCCTCTCGCTTTATGGCATGCTCGTTTGGGTTGGGCGTCGGCTAAGAGTGCTCAGAGCGTGGATTAACTCCAGTCTCCAATCAGGTGTGTATTTTCTTGCTACTCTAGCTGTATGATGGCTACTTCGGGCCTCGATGGGCCGAAAGGGGTCATGTGGGCCTAATGGGCCTACGGGCCCAATTGGATAAGTTGTTTGATTGTGTAGTAAATATTGGGCTAGGCTAGGTGAATCTAATATTTGCGGGTAGATTTGGGCTAAAAGGGACACACGAGCGTGTGGGCCCATTTGGGCCGAGAAAGGGCTTTAGGCCCATTCGTATTGTTATCCTTGTTTAGAATACTTTAGTTTACCAAATTACCAAAATACCCCTGGTTTGTAAAATTACTAGAATACCCTTGGTTTATAAAATCACCAAAATACCTCTGGTTTGTAAAATTACTAGAATACCCTTGGTTTATAAAATCACCAAAATACCCCTGGTTTGTAAAATTATCAAAATACCCTTGGTTTATAAAATCACCAAAATACCCCTGGTTTGTAAAATTAGTAAAATACCCTTGGTTTACAAAATTACCAAAATACCCCTGGTTTGTAAAATTACTAGAATACCCTTGGTTTATAAAATCACCAAAATACCCCTAGTTTGTAAAATTACTAAAATACCATTTGTTTATAAAATTACCAAAATACCCCTGGTTTGAAAAATTACCAAAATACCCCTGGTTTGTAAAATTATCAAAATACCCCTAGTTTGTAAAATTACCAAAATACCCCTAATTTGTGAAATTACTAAAATACCCTCGACCTATAAAATTATTGAAATACCCTCGACTTGTAAAATTACCAAATTACCCCTGATTTATAGAATTATCATTTTACCCTCGATTTACAAAATTACCGAAATACCCTTATAGGGTAGAAATACTGAAATACCCCTGTAAGGTAGAAATACTGAAATACCCCTGTAGGGTAGAAATACTAAAATACCCCTATAAGGTAGAATTACTAAAATACCCCTGTAGGGTAGAAATACCGAAATACCCCTGTAGGGTAAAATTACTAAAATACCCCTGTAGGGTGGAATTACCGAGATACCCTTGTGGGGTAAAATTACCATTTTACCCCTAGGGTGTTAAATAACTGTTTTGCCCTTGTGCGCAAGTGACTGACTTGGACTGTGTGGTTGACGGATTTGATTGTGAATATATGTTGGTGATATGAATGACTTGACTGTGATTGTTTGATTCAAATATGGACATTATATTCTGATTCTGTATGTTGTATGTGATGACATGTATATCTGTTGCATGGGATATGGGTTATATTGATGGAGGAAGCGTTCTGGCAGCCTCGCTGCAATCTGGTGGCCTCGCCACATATATCTGTTCTGGTGACTTCGTCACAATATCTAGCAGTCTCGTGCAATCTGGTGGCTTCGCCACATATATATATATCTGTTCTGGTGGCCTAGCCACAATATCTGTATCTGGTGACTTCGTCATAATATCTGGCAGCCTCGCTGCAATTTCTGTGGTGTGTAGCGGTTGAGTGGGTCGAGTAGTCTCCCCACATGGTGTAAGGTTGGTACGGGGGTGTATACGGCTGGATTGGGTTGGGATTGCATTCACATTCTAATTTTGATTCTGTTACCTGATACTGATTCTGATTCTGATTATGTCACCTAATTCTGATTCTGATTCTGATTCTAGTTCTGATAACGTTTCTTATTCTGTATGGGTTAAAGCCCATCTGGTACTGTCTGTTATAGTGGGCTAAGGCCCAATTGATACTGAAACTGTAAGTAAGGCTGGGGCCAGACTTTTAATTCTTTTATATGACTGATTATTCCTTTTTAGTAGGGGATTTCACACTGAGCTTTCATAAACTCACCCCGTTTATTAACCTTTCAGGTAATTTCCAGCCTTAGACGGATCAGAGCTGCGAGGGGCTCGGAGAAAGCCACACACACTGTTTATGTTACAGTTTTGATTATTACTTTTAAATGTTTTTTATGTGGGTTGTAGTAAAGCCGTTGTAATTTTCTGGATTTCAAATTTGGAATTTTATTTATTGTTCTTATAATTGCTAGTATTAGAACACGGTTTTCCAAAGCAACTACCGTTGTTTAAAACATCACGTAACCGCAATTGTTTTTAAATTAAGCTTCCACAACTGCCAAGATTTTTACAAAGTTGTTAAGAATGTTATTCAGTTGAGGTTTTCTGACAAGGTTTAAAAAGGGTATAAGTTTTTAATTATTAAGAAGGGTTTTTAATGGAAACATGGTTTTCGAAAAATACTTCAATGTGACAGGCCAGATTCGAGCCAAACTTCCAGGCTGGGTTTGGGGTGTTACACCATTTCAGTCAATAAAGATTTTGAATAAAATAGAAAGAGTTCTATTAACTTTTCTCTATCGTTATTTTTTTAGTTGCGTTTATTTCATTTTTTTATCTATCTTTATTTTACATTTTTATCATAATAAACACTAAGTTGGAATCATTAATAAAATTGAACATTCTGCACTTTATTTAAGAAAATTCTTGAAAAATAAGAAGTGTGGAAATAGATATATACATTTCTAAGATTGGATATGTCTAAGAAATGCTTGGTATTTAAGCAGTCAACCTTGACTCACATCCCTTTCCTGGGATCCTATTTGGTGTGCAATATCTATTCACTTCTCTATTTTTGTTCCTTATATCTATCATTTTTAACAATAGGGACATTGTTGGGGGGACCAAAAATTGAATTGTTCTTTTCAAGAGTTCATTTTTCCTATCAAATTGTGATTAAGTGAAATTTTTCTCAAAAAAATTAGTTTTATTTTTGTTGATTATGTTAAGGTTTAGTATAAACTAAGTTCAACTATCTCAATAATTATTATGTCAACTGAATTATGACATAAATGTTAGTCTTAATAAAATATGTAAATCAAACTATGAAATTTTTAATTCCTTAGAAAAGCTAAGCACGGATGAATTGATTTAATAATTTCTTGAGGCGAAATCCTAGGAGGCATGGAATTTTGAAATTAATTTAGGTGGAATCTGTTTGGATCGTTTGAGCCTTTCAAGCAACCTTAATGAATATTTATCCCTTGAAACTGAGCTGAGACTATATAGTCTAGTTTTATTAGAACCTTGCATACATGAGTCATACGTTATTTAATATTTATCTCTAAATTGTCCCAAACACTAGATTTAGTCTATCCAGAATATTCTCTGAAAATAAGTTTGGGAAAGTTGAAAAGAGGTATCAAATGCTAAAAAATATTATAGTAAATGTAGTAATATTGTAACGCCCCAAAAATTTAGGTCTTTATTTTTGTATATTGTGTTGCATAAAGGCATGCTTGCATCAGTGGTTGGGTGTCTTGAAGAGTGTGGGAGAGGTCTTAAGTTCAAGCCTTGGCTTATACAAAATTTTGTTTTTTTGGCCTGATTAAACCCTGTTGCCTATTGATGAGCTTCTTAAATAAATATGGGAAGGTTGTGTCATAAAAATGACTGCTAGTCTAGTGGCAAATGGCGTGTTACTATGCTAAGGGGCTTGAGTTCGAGCCCTGTTGCGTGCAAAGGGTGTTTATTTTTGCTACTCTACCGTGGGGGTTGTTGTAGTTGACCTTGCTGGTTGAGGAGTGTTTGAATGGGCGGTTGAGGAGATGTTGGAGGAGAGATTTTAGGAGGATTTTGTAGAACTTTGAAAGTGGGGGAAGTTGTAATGAAAGTGGACTCTTGTTCATGAGAGTTTCATGAAAGTATGGTACTGTTGTGATGATGTTTTTATGTTTCAAATGTGAGTTTGATATAGAATGTGGTATTTTGGTGTAAGTGGTGTCGAAGTTGATTGACACACCCCCTTGAGGATCAAGGGTGTGGTTATTGTTGGCTTTTGGGTAAGTGATTACGATTGCTTTGGAACTCTGTTAGTTTCCAATCGAGACATAAGTTAAGTAACTAATTAGTTATCGCATTGTTTGTTATTTAGGCTTAAAAGTGTTCAGAGCGCGGGTTAACTTCAGATTCATAACAGGTGTGTAATCACACAACTTCTATTGTGAAACGGAAAAAGCCGAAAAACTGGTATCATCGATGCCATACGGGCGTGCACTCGTTCGTGTGGTCATCTAAATGTAAAAGCTCGAGCATGTGATTGTGGAGACCACCATGAGCGATTTCGTGGGCTTAGGTCATTTTAGGCCACGTTGGGCCGAAATGGGCCTTGTGGGCCTCACGGGCTCGTGGGCCTACATGGGTAAACCACACAGAATGTGGAGATTATCGAGTCAGCTATGTTGTTTACACGACCAAAACCATTATTTGGGTTATTGGGCCACACGAGGGTGTGGGCCCACATGGGCCGCATTATGGGCTTAGGCCCAATTTCGCTGTTTAAGTTGTTAAGGTTACACGGGTCGTACGAGATGACTGTGGACCTACTGTTGGGTTGGTAAGTACACCTAAACCTTAATTTATGTTATGACTATTATACCCCTATGAGGTAAATGATGAAAATACCCCTATGTGATATGTAAATGTTTGAGCATGCCATCTTTATTGTATGTACATTTATATTATGTTGCATTGCATGGGGCGGGACATGTGATATTGGAGGAAGTGTACTGAAAGGCTATAAGCTTATTACTAGCAGCTCTACTGGAATTACTGTTAGTGTCGCAACCGGTACTAAATCTTGGAGTGTAGGGATGGGTGGGTCGATTTTATCCCCACATGGAGTGTAGGGGATGGATGGGTAGGATCTTTGTATACATTTATGATACTATATTGAAATGGTCTAAGGCCCACACTAATACTGTTACTGTATGGGGCTAAGGCCCACACTAACATTGCGACTGAAATGGGCTTAGGCCCAGACTGTTCAACACTGTATGTTTGACTGTTTGATAAATATGGATTACACACTGATTTTTCACAAACTCACATTTTCTGCCTATCCGTGCAGGTAAACCTTAAGCGGGTTGGTGCTGCGAGGGACCCGGATATGGCCACACCATTGATTATATTTTGGTTTTGAATTTAGTAAAAGTAGTTTATATGGGTAAATTTAATGTAATAAAGCCATTTTAAAGTTTCATTTATTTGGGGATTTATTGAAATTGACTTCTAACTGCTAGCAGTAGGACTCAGGTTTTTAAAAGGCAAATGGTTTTCAACTGCTATGCCACGTAACTGGTTTCAAAAGCTTCTACAACAAAAAATGTTTTAAAGCGTAATATCGTTTTTGTACGAGGCATGTTTTGCTTAACGAATCTGTAATTTAACAAACTAATTAAATAAGATAGCTTTTCATGAAGATCACATACAAGGTTTTAATAAGCAGACTTTCCAATAGAACTTCGTTTTTCAAAATTCATTCTAACGTAACATCACAGATGGGGCCATAACGTCTAGGTCGAGTTTGGGGTGTTACAAATATGCTCGAGTGTGTTACAAAAAAGAAAAGAAAAGAGCATATGTACTAAAGAATAGTTGTACAAGGAGCATGTGTACTCAACTTAAAAAACAGTTGGTGAGTTTGGGGGTATTTATTCTGAAGGTCTGATACAGGTTGAGTCTAGGGTTTTAGGTTAACATTATCTATTTTTTTACCTACCCTTAGCCAAGCCTCGTTACAACCTACTTAATATACCTATTGCTTCAGATTTCTATGTCAACTACACTAATGGAGAAAAATTGCTAAGCTCAACTTATAAATGCATAATTAATCTTAGGGATTGTAACTTAGTCTTAAATGAGGGAATAAAAGTTAAATTGTAAGAATTTAGTATATATTTATTAAGAAAGCATTTAGTTTATTCTTGTTGTCATGATAATAATTGAGAATAATTTGAACAATGTGTATACTTAAGTTCCATAATTTCAAAATTTTTATTCTCGAGCATAATTGCAATAAACTCATAATTGTGGGAAGAAAGGATTTTTGAAAAAAAAATTCAAAAGTTATTTTCTTAAACTTCTTCTGCCATTTCTGCATTAGTTAGGACGAGCAATGAATTAAGTTTGGGGGTGTGGAAGCAATTAAATATATAGACTTTTTTAGCACCTTTTAAGAACTAATTCATGCAGATTCTAAGTAAATTTTAATCAAATTTTATGTTTTTATTATAAAATAATTAAATTAAACTTAATTTAAGAAACACTTTGAATTGTAGTTAGTTTTATACTAAATTTGCATAATTTGGCCAATTTTTTACAGTTTTGCATAAAGGGTGACAAATTAGCTTGGTAGTCACCTTGAGAAGATTGGATTGCTGAAGCATCATTCGAAGAATTTTGCACATGAGAAAGTTTGGTCATTTTTTCAGCCATCAACAGCCCAAATCAATTTCTTGGACCCATTGAAAAATTATTTTTGATTCAACAAACAAGTCATTGTGCATCAACAAAGTAGACATTCAACATAATCGTAATATCTTCTACTCCTATGTCATATTTTACACATTTAATCATCTTTCACGAGTATTTACATATTAATCATATGAATACTTAAGCATATATTTCAGCATATATCAATAACATTTAATCACATTCAATAACTTTTTATGATAATTTGGCTTTTGAGATTATGAACCACAAAGTGGACTCTATCACCACACATTCGATACGCAGATCTCCGTCACACAATAATGACTCAAAGAGTCAAACATGTCCGATAAGTGAAGCATATAGCTAACACTCTCCAACACACAACATATATATATCCCGATTAATGGAGCTTCGCTCACATTCCTTTATCTCTCTGAAACTGTCCCTGGGACTCAATGACCTACATATATCACAACACAAAGGTGAGTACTCACAATTCTATGGTGTGCCAACTATATCCAACGATCTAATAAGGTCACAAGGCCAAAATATCCACATTATTATCACATATTTTACCTACCAATTTTCTGCACAAATTCACTACATATCCATATTATTAGCACAATATAATCTCAGTCATATGGCATGAAAACATATCTACATATTTACTATCACATGGCATGAATAACATACATTCATATTCATTTTCACGACGGTCATCACAAGCTTAAAACATATATCATAGCATCACATACATGTTCATGATTTCACAACTTCACAAATTCACAAGCATACATATATCACATAAAATTATAAGCGTGAGAACACTTACACTCGAAATTTAGAGTAGTGGTTTAGGCTACCTCTAAATTCCCAATTACGTAACAAATTATCTCGGAGAAGTGATCCCAAAACACTCACCAGAAATACACTTTCGCTAAAAAGCTGAAAGCTTAAACAAGCTTTTCTTTGCTTTCGTCTCTACTCGTTGAAAGTCCTATTGACTCTGATGCTTCAACATGATAAACCACACAAATATTCAATCAACAAATAGTCATTAACTTCCCTAAAATAGTTACAAACAATAGTCTAAGTTACGTTCACTTTTAAACAAAACCTTCAACATAGGAAACTTTAAATTCGAATGTCTCAGGCTACACTTAATCTTTTCATATTAAAGGAATTTCGTTCATCTACATAATCATATACGACTAATTCTCAACTTTTAAACTACACAAAACTTCACATTTTAAGGTATCAAAAGTCTTCAACATGTTTTGGCCATTACAACGAAAAATCATTAAAACTCGAGAAATCCTTGACGAAACTTCAAAGTTACTTTATAAAGCTTGTAATTATGTTAAACAAGTTGAAAAACACTTTAAAACTAAGTTTTAATCCACAAATCTGAAATCCACAATTAAAGACCACAATTTTAGCTTTCCCCTACAACATGTGTTTTAATGGCTAAAATTTTGATTTAAAAATCTAGATAACATTTAAAACTAATAGGAAGATAATTGGTTACCTTGAATGCAAGAAAAGCAAACTTTGGTGAAATTCCAAAATATCCACTCTTGAAGAAGAAAATGAAATTAATGAAGTTTTTGGGTGTTTTTTTTTTGTTTCAATGGAGATTTAAAGTTCAAAGGATATTGGAAATCAAGAGTAATTAGGATCTAGAGATCAAAATCAAGTAGAAGAGACTTGGAAGAGTAATAAATTGCACAAGCAAAGGGTACAGCAACTATCATGAAAACAAGGTTGTAGCATGGGGGTTTTTAGGTTCAATTTAAAATTCCTAGCAATTTGCTTCATAAAAACTCTCAATTTTGACTCTTTTACAAATCAGTCCTATTTTCAAAATTAAATATATTTAAAACTTATTTTCAGAAATTGATTTAATTTTCTAAAAACTATAGTCAAAAACATTACCAATACAATTCACAAAATTTCGAACACTCTAAGGCTAAAATTCCTAAAATATCCCTAAAACTCTTAGGCCCTATTTTGGGGTGTTACAAATCTCCCATCTAAAAAGAATTTCATCCTCGAAATTCCCTGCTAACACATCACTTATTTAGTTACAAAATATGTTATTAATACTTTTAATCTAACTATCACACTTATGTTGCGCACTATGATTCTTATTCTTTCTAATTACCTACTACTTTTCTTAATGATCCTATTCACTACCACGAACTTATTCTACAGTAACTTTGTTAACAGTTCTCTCTACTCACTACGACACTCTCGTCTAAGGGACATGTAACCATTTTTCCTAATTTTCTAGTCTCTAACGGGATTCCCTACTTATTAGCTAATTCACTTAAAACTTATGAAGGCATAAAACCTAAATCAATCAATGAGAATAAAAGAAATGATTACAAGGAACGAATACCCTCAATCTAATCTTGATCCTATGGTTCCCTAATAGCATAATCTTGAGCTGGAACTCTAGGTTCAACCTGTGTAGCAACAGCATGAGCTACAATTTGCTGCCCAACTGGTCTCCCATTACCTCTACCGTGACCACGGCCTCTAGCACGTGTAGAAGTAGGTGTCGAACTCTAAGTCTGCGAACCCTCAACTCTATTTGGGCAATCCTTAAGAAAATGTTCTTTTGAACCACACTTAAAACAACCGCCTATCAACTTACGCACTCACCAGAATGCCTACGCTCACAATGCACATAAAGTGACTATATAGAACCACCCGTCAAACAACCATTACTAACCACTATATTATCCTGCTTCTTAGACTCACTTGGTCGAAACTCACGTCGTGCAGCCCTATCATAATCTTGAATATCACATCTTCTCTTAAACAGTCATTCAGATGCACTATTAGAAGCCCTCTTACCTAATTCAGTTATGGCTCAGCCAAAGTCTCTTCAACTGCTTTGCCTTTCTCAACTAACTCATCAAATATCTCTACATTCTATGCTACCAAATAAACTTGAATCTCATGATTAAGTCCAAATCAGAACCCTTTACATCGATCCCTCTCAGAAAGTATCATCTAAGGAGAATGCTAACTGAGCCGCACAAACTCAGCCTCACAATCAGCCACAGACAAATCTCCTTAAACCAAATCCAAAAACTCACGCTTATGAGCCTCTATATACTACTCGCCCATAAACTTTCTCTTAAAAACCTCAAAAAAGTAATTCCAAGTCAATCGATCAAAAAAAGTACCTCTTCTAACAATATTCCACCAACTGTGAGCCTCATCGTCAAGGAAAAATATTTGCCTTTGATTGAATTTGCTTACAATAACAGTTATCATTCCAGTATCAAAATGGTGCCATATGAGGCCCTATATGGTCGCAAATGTAGAATTCCATTGCATTGGACAAAGTTAAGTGAGAAAAAGATACATGGAATTTACTTGATCGGGAAACTGAAGAAAAGGCTAAGATAATCAGAGACAGTTTGGAAGTAGCCTCAGACCGTTAAAATCTTATGCTGATTTAAAGTGGAAAGAGATAGAATTTCAAGTTGGTGATAAAGTATTCTTGAAAGTGTCACCTTGGAAGAAGGTTCTCCGATTCGGTCATAAAGGAAAACAGAGTCCACGGTTCATCGGGCCTTATGAGATTATTGAAAGAATCGGGCCTGTTGCATATCGGTTAGCATTACCACCGAAGCTTGATAAAATTCATAACGTGTTTCATGTGTCCATATTACGACGATATCAATCGGATCCTTCACAAGTTATTACTCCAACAGAAGTTGAGATTCAACCTGATATGACTTATAATGAGGAACCGATTAAAATATTGGCATATGAAATGAAAGAGCTAAGAAATAAAAAGGTGGCATTGGTAAAAGTTCTCTAGAAACGGCATGGTTTAGAGGATGCTATCTGGGAGCCAGAGGATACTATGAGAAAAAAATACCCTAATCTCTGTTTTGGCAAGAATTTTCGAGGATGAAAATTTCTAAAGGGGGAGAGTTGTAACAGCCTATTTTCGGTGAGATCAGAATAGTAGTTTCGGGACAATAAATTTGAGCCAAAAATAAAATAAAATTTTATTTTATTTTATTTTATTTTATTTTATTTTATTTTATTTTATGGTTGGCATCATGATAGGAAGGTCACATGAAAATTTTGATACGAAAATTTTACCGATTGTGTGTTTCATTAGGGAAAGGACTAAATTGCATAAAATGCAAAAGTTGGGTTCTCGTAGCTATAGGTATCAAATAGCTATGAAATTCAAAAATTAAGGTCCTTATATGGTAATTAGACCATTGAAGAGTAGTTAGTAGATATTTTAATGACCCATCCATGGAAAAATTAGAAAAGGGTACGGACTAAATTGGAAATTAATAAAATTAATAGATGATAATTAATTAAAAAGAAAAATATCATCTATTTTCATATCATCTTCCCCAAATTTTTAATGGAAGCCCTAGGAGAGAGGAAGAAAACTTTTCAAGCTTAAAAAGGTATGAAATCAAGTCTTGTTTTTAGTAATTTCTATATTTTTGAAATCGAGATAGTCTAATCTTTTTATTTAGGGGATTTATTTGAAAAGTTATCAAGGTATGAAAATTGAGTCATGGATGAATATGCTAAAAATTAGAAATTTATGGTAGAAAATGAAAAGTTATTCATAGATAAACAACTTTTACAAAGCAATTTTTGATGAAAACTTGATTTAGAGACTAAAATGAAAAAGTGATAAAACCCATGGAAAATTCTAAAATTTGTGAAATGTATGTGCTGTAAATGTAGTATATAAATTTTGGCTAGGCATGGAAAGAGGGTTAAATTTCGTGAATTTCATTTTCTGAGCCTAGGGACGAAATTAGAATTTTTGAAAAAGATAGGGGCAAAATGATAATTTTGCCTAGGATGTAATAGGATGCAAATGTATATGAAATGTGATAGATTAATAGTTAAATTTACCCATATAGATCCGAAAATACCAACTACAGAACTAGATTGAGGAAAGCAAAAAGTTTTGGATTAGTTGAAATTCAAATACGAACCAATTTCAAGGTAAGTTCGTGTAACTTAAATATGTATGTTAATATGCTTGAATTGAATTGTATGGTTGTGTTAATATGTATGAGATAACATACATAATGAAATAGTCATAAGTTGTGAAATAGGGACAAATTATCGTGTTCCTGTTGAATGTTGAATTTCGATGGATTAAGGTGATTTCTTGAATAAGAATAATACTGCATATGTTGTAGATAGAGTTTAGCTTGGATGGGTAATTCTAATGTAAGCCCTCTTAAGCTTATGTTATAGATTGGATTTAGCCCAGATGGGTAATCCGAATTAAGCTCTCTAGCTATGGATAGGATTTAGCCTTGACTGGTAATCCTGTTGTAAAATTTGTGGCTCAAGAGTGTGCCTTTTTATTATATACCCTAACGGGTACTTTTGCACATGAGTATACTAACTGAACATCCACGGGTACTTTTGCACATGAGTATACTAACCGAACATCCATTGAAATTTCAATAGTTCAATGAAAAGGACTCTTGAAGAGTGGAATGATGAAATTAATGGAAGCTGGTAATATGATGAGCTCATCTATGTTTACTTGATATTTATATGAGGTTATGTGATTAATTTGTTTAATTAAGTGTTTGTGTTTAGGTAAACTCACCCAAATTTTATGGAAAGTATGACTATGTATGCTTGTAGTGATAAATATGATTGGTAAGTTTATTTTCCGTTATACGAACATACTAAGCATAAAATGCTTACTCCGTTTAATTTTCCCTATTTTATAGTGCTCAAAAGCTCGCGAAGGTTGGAAATCGGTCGGAGCAATCATCAGACTATCCACTGTCTATTTTGGAATAATTAGAAATCTTATTTTGGTATAATGGCATGTATAAGCTTATTTGGCCAATGATGGCCTGTAATTGTTGTTTGGTAATCTAGCCATTAGAGTGGCTAGTGATGGTCTAAGTTTGGCTATTTTTGAAGTGATGTTTTAGTAATCACAAGTGTTTGTTATGTGTTAGTTTGTTGGAATTATGTTAGCATATAAGTTTATGATAAGAGTAAGTTTATATCCATTGATGCATGAGATAATACTACATGAGTGATGACTAATTTTATGTGAATATGATGTTATGATGTTGAATTGGTGTATATATGCTTGTGAGTTTTAGTGCAGGAAAATGATAAGTTATGAGTGACAAATGAGGCTAGGAAATGGCTTTATTTTTGTCCACACGGCTAGACACATGGGTGTGTGTCTTGGTCGTGTGTGACACATGGCTTGTCCCATGGGCATGTGGCCCGGCCGTGTGTCCCCTGCATCTTAAAATGAGAAACAGAATGCTCAAAATTATGTACACGGGCAGAGACATAATCGTGTGTCTCAGCCGTGTGGTTGACATGGCCTTGGACACAAGCGTGTTACATAGCCGTGTGAAAACTACACTTAAATTTCGAAAATAAAATTCCCCACACAGCCTAGCACACGGGTGTGTGACTTGGCCGTGTCACATCAATTTCTTCATGCTTTATAAGTCAGAGAGTTACACGGGTTAGGGACATGGGCATGTGTAGTCACATGGTCCGACCACACGGGCGTGTGAACATTGTTCATAAAAAAATTTTGAAACTTCATGAAAAATTTATTTAGTCCCAACTTATTCCTATCGTTCATTTTGGGCTTCGAGGGTCCATTTAAGAGACGTTATGATTGATATCGAAAAATGTTTAGTAACTAGTATAAATTATCTATGAATGTTCTGTAAACTTCGGTAATACTTCGTAACCTATTCCGGCGACGGATACAGGTTAGGGGTGTTACACTAAATTTACAATAATTAGTCTTATAAATAAATTTAAACATGCATAGGGTCAATGTAGCAAAATTTCAAAAATATGTTCGCATGTACCGATAATGCCTCTAACGTATCAGTATTTCCTTTAAGTGATATCGATATCATCTACAAAATTGATACCAAACTAGCATTTTGTTTCTCACCAAATCAAAACGTCGAAAATTATTGGTACCTTTCACAAAGTATGTAACACCCCAAACTCGGCCCAGATGTTACGGCTGAATTCAGCGTGTTACATTGATGCGTTACTGAAAAACTCATGTTTTATCTAAAATCTTTCTTAGCGTTAAGAGTATTTTCATTTTAAGTCAAGGTGAATGGAAGCTGTGCACCAAGTAGGATACCGGAAAAGAGGAGGTGAGTCCATCGGACTGCTTAAGTACCAAGCTCCCTTCGGATCCAATCTTAGACATGCACACCACCATTGCCACACCTTAACTTAGTGTATGTTCTTAGGAAACCAATTCAATTAAGTCCAGTTGAAGGAAAAATGATTAATTTTGGAAAACGTTTTCGTTACGGAAGTTTTGCTTTGTTGTCGTGATATTTTAAAATCAGTTTCAGGGATTAAGATAATATCATACCTACTCTAGTAAAACATATTAAAACCATTTAAAATCATTAAACCGGCCTTATTACAACTTAAAACCCAAATCATGAAAGTAAATGAAAACTGATTAAATTATAAGAAGAAAATCAAGTTTTGCAGTACGTTTGGCCACTCCGAATCACTCACAGCTCCAAGTCCACTATGGTTGGAGGTTACCTGCATGGATAAAATTAAGGGGTGAGTTTGGGAAACTCAGTGTGTAAATTAACCCAACCATAGTCCAGATCAGTTCAAACCATAGAAACAGATTAAGTTGGGCCTTAACCCTATACAGAATTCAGAATGAAGCCCATAGGCCCATAATAGAAACAAAACAGATATCATGTATGCAGAAAACTCAACCCATATCCATTCGTATACACTCCCGTGCCAACCTTACACCATGTGGGGAGACTACTCGACCCACCCATCCGTCTACACGTCACAAGTATGCAACATGGCTGCCAGAACAGATATTGTGACAAAGTCACCAGATACAGATAATTGTGGTAGGGCCACCAGAAACAGATATTTGTGGCAAAGCCACCAGAACAGATATTTGTGGCAGAGCCACCAGAACGCTTCCTCCATCATTATAACCCATATCCTATGCAACAGATATACAAGTCATGGCATACAACAAACAGAATCAGAATATCATGCATTTCAGTCAAAATCAACCCTAAGGGTATAATGGTCATTTTGCACCTAAGGGTATAATGGTAATTTTCATACTTAGGGTATTTTAGTAAATTTACCTATTTTAAGGTTTACATACATACTACAGCCATTTCGCACCAACAGAAACACTTACCGAGCGTTTTTACCGAATTGGGCCCGTTGGCCCATTATCCCATTTTCGGCCCGTTAAGTCCAAATTTACCAAAGTGCACAAAGTTGCGCACTCTGCAATCCTATCACTTGAGATTACCAGGAATAGCAATTCAAACCATCTCACGAGCACTCGCACGCTCTCAAGTCCCAAAATACCGACTTTTTGACATTTTGACTTTTCGACTTTTGCCGATCTAGTCTATGAGTGAGTGTGGTTTACACACTAGTTGCCTATAGTCAGTTACCAATACGTTAACTATGAATCCATAACAACTTGTATACAAAACTCCTTACCCAAAAGTCGGCCATCAACACTTTAGGCACTAGAGATCCTACCTTTTCTCGAATCTAGCGACTAGGTTTAGATCCAATCGCTCCACTTGTCCAAGCCTCCGATCAGCAGCCTCTAGATCACACTATCATCACAATAAAACAATTGTCACAACCCTAAGAGCCATAGGGCCCAATCGACAGCCTCTCTAAACCTCTAGGGGTTTCGGCTTTTCTAAAACCCGAAATAAAGAATAGATTCGAAAACTTACCACCAGTTCCTTCAGTCAACGATTCCACTTTAGTTCCTATTCGATTCTGATGCAGATCTAACCCCTCAAATGTTAGCAGAAATCCAATATTTAAAGTTCTAAAGATTCGACTATGCCCCTAAGACTATGGGGTTTCTGGCTTTTTGAAATAGTGAAAAGAAAGATGAAATATGAGAGTTTTGTAGTGGTTTTGTCGACAGGACTTTGGGGTTCAAAGGATGAGAGAAAAGGCCAAAAAGATGAGAAAAATCAGAGGGTTTGGCTAGGAGAAATCGGCACAGAAGAAAAACAGGCTTTTGGGATTTCAGCTTTTATGGCAATCGGCTATAAGGCTTAGAAACAAATGGTAAGGAAGTGGAGTTGAGTAGAATGATAGAAAGATTCGGCTATAGAGGAAAAGAAGAAGAAGAGAAAATAGATGAAGAGAGGAGAAAAGAAGAAGAGAAAAGAATTGTCAGAAACGGCACAACCTTTCCCCAAATGCCAAAATTACAACTCCCAATAGACCTAGCTGAATTTCCTATGCTAAAGACCCTTGGCCGGCCAACTCTTGCTCCTTGATTAGCTCCTAAATTTCCTCCCTTATCTTATCCTTACTCAAATCCCTTACCAGCTTAAACTCCCCCTAGCAGAGTTCCCCCATGAGTTCCATCACATCCCCTTTTTGTTCACAAAAAATAAATACCCTATTTGCTTACCTTGTGGCTCGAACCTTGGCTCCCCCTGAACAACTACACGCCACTCCCCCTATACCTTATGTGGCGTCACATGCCAATTTACCACAGGTCCCTTGTGCCCTATTTTACCATCTTTAATCTAAAAACCCGCAATGCCAGTACTCTCTCTTTCTAAAATTGGGAATTCAGAAATTGCCTCGAATTGGATTTACTCTTGGGCCCTTTTGAAGGCCCTCAGACATACTTAGACCCACTACAGACAGTTAAAACACAGAATTTCCAAAATTTATTGAAAATCACAGAAATCCCAAAAATCCCAAAAATTGGGGCGTTACAAAGTATCGATAAACTTACCCTGAGTATCGATACTCAGGCCACAGTATCCATACCAATTCTATAATCTAACTCTCTACACTTTCAAAATTATAGAGGTATCAATTTTAGAACCCACATATCGATACATCTACTCCAAACTACCAAATTTCAGCATACATCAACATTAAAACTATTCAAACTTAATCCTAAGCAACATGTTTCATTCACCTAGTTAAAGAAACATCAAAATATCTAAACTAGCAGTCCCATATCATATTCAAGTCCACATACTTCCAAACATAAATAGCATGAAAACAACCCAAAAATTGACTTAGCAAAATCGATATAAAATCTACCACATTGGCCTATCACATTACCTTAAATCCCCAACCTAACAAAGCATGTAACACCTAGTAATAGAAGCTAAATAATTGACTTGGATCACTCCCTTGAAGGTCACATCGCTCACACCGGTACTACTTGTCTACAATAGTTAAAAAGGAATGGGTGAACTTAACAAGCTCAATGAATGCTTAAAATAACCACTACGTAAACAAGCCATTCTGCATCAACATGGCAGACATGCAACATAATCGTAATATATTTTACTCTATGTCATATTTTACGCATTTAATCATCTTTCATGAATATTTACATATTTACTTAAGCACATATTTCATCATATATCAATAACATTTAATCATATTCAGTCACTTTTTATGATAATTTGGCTCTTGATATTATGAAGCATAAAGTGGACTTTATCACCGCACATCTGATACGCGTATCTCCATCACACCATAATGACTCAAAGATTCGAATGTCTCCCATAAGTAAAGCATATAACTAACATTCTCCAACACACCACACATACATATCACGATGAATGGAGTTTAACTCGCATTCTCTTATCTCTCCAAAACTATCCCTGGGCCTCAACACCTTACATATATCACAACACAAAGTTGAGTACTCACAATCATATGGCATGGCAACTATATCCAACGGTCTCATAAGGTCACAAGGCCAAAATATTCATATTATTATCAAATATTTACTTACCAATTTTCTGCATAAATTCATTACATATCCATATTATTAGCATAATACAATCTCGGTCATATGGCATGAAAACATATCCACATATTTATTGTCACAAGGAATGAATAACATACTGTAATATTCACTTTCACAAAGGTCATCACAAGTTTATAGCATATATCATAGCATCTCATATATGTTCATGATTTCACAATTTCACAAATTCACAAGCATACATATATCACATTAAATTATAGGCATGAGAACACTTACTCTCAAATTTTAGAGTACGAGTTTAGGCTACCTCTAAATTCTAAATTACATAACGAATCATCTATGAGTAGTGACCCCAAAACATTCACCAGAAATACACTTTTGCTGAAAAGCTGAAAGCTTAGACAATCTTTTATTTGCCTTTGTCTCTACTCGTTGAAGGTTCTAAATTGCATGAAATTTTTCTAGGCTTGGGTAGAGGTGAAATTGCATAAATTTCATTTTACGAGCCTAAAGACTAAATTGTAAAGAAATCAAAACATTAGGGGTAAAAGTGTAATTTTGAAAAAAAATGAATTTGGGTTGAATTCAATAGTATAGTTATTAAATTGATCGAATTTATTCATTTAGATCAAGATAGACCATGTACGACTCTAGATCGAGGCAAAGAAAAAGCTTCGGATTAAGCAACTCTATTTCTACATGTATCGTTGAGGTAAGTTTGTACATTTAAATAACGTTTTAAATTATGTTATAAATGATATTGTTTTATATAATATCAAATTGTGTCTCAGTGGAAAAATCCAATGGCATATCAGCAATAATCAACTAATGAAAAAGGATAGCTTCGGCTATCAAATTATGAAAAGGGATAGTGGCGACCATCAAACAATGAAAAGGGATGGTTACAACCATTGAACAATGAAAAGGGATATCAAATTATGAAAAAGGATAGCTTCAGCTATCAAATTATGAAAAGGGATGGTGACGACCATGAAGCTATGAAAAGGGATAGCTTCGGCTATCAAATTATGAAAAGGGAGAGCTTCGGGAATCGAATTATGAAATAACTTCGTGTGAGCTTCGGTAAGAGTTTTCAATGAAATTTACCTTATTGTTATGGAAGGTAAGAATTGTGTGCCTTTATGACAATGAAGAGCATGATTTCATATGTTTAAGCTTAAGTATTATCTATTATTATGATGGATTGAATTATATGTGTTTTGAAATTGTGTAATGTAGTGACAAGCTTAGATTCAATATGTTACGAACTTACTAAGCATAGCATGCTTACCTTGTGTATTTTTCTATGTTTTGTAGTTAATAGGAAGCTCTTATGGGTTGGAGAGTTGTAAGAGATCTATCACACTATCCATCAGCTATATTGGTACTTTTGGATGTTTCTAAATTTGGTTATAATGGCATGTATATGTATTTTGGTCGTTGAAGTAGCCATTTGTTTTGGCCAATGTGCTTTGGCTTGTGAATTTGGTATTTTGAATCTTTGAAATTATTGAATATGTTGTTATGTGTATGTGGCCTTATAATGGTTGAATTTATAATTTATGGATGCTTAGCTGATGAAAGTGAACATAGTCATTTTGGTATGAAAAATTAGTTGGCATATATGAGTTATGATGCTATTTGCTAAATGGTAAATTTGGTATTTTTGGATGTGAATTTGATATGTGAACAAAGTGATAATTATTGGTTAAATGATACACATGGTTATATATGTTTATATGTTGTCATTGAGGTGCCTTTGGGCATATTGGTTGTATGCAAATGTATCATATTTGATTAGCTTGAATATGCATGGTTTTGATGCATTTTGATGGCTTGTTTAATTGTGTAAAAGTGATTGCAGGTACATGTATGAATGGGTGAGAAAAATGGCTTGGAAATGGTCTATTTTTTGTCTACACGGGCGTGTGTCATAGTCGTATATGACACACGGCCCATGACACGGCCGTGTCCTTTATAGCTTTCAAAGGGTTGCAAATCAAGCTGCTACACGGCCTAGAACACGGTTTGGCACACGGGCGTGTGAAGTCATTTCGAATGGTTCACGGCCTGGCATATGAGTGTGTTGCTTGGCTGTGTGACCCAAGTCAGTGAGTTACACGGGCTGGGACACAACTGTGTGTCCCTACTTCGAATGCCCACATAGCCTAAGACATGAGCGTGTCTCTTGACCGTGTGACCCCTACAATTTTGAAAATTTTCATTGTTTTCTGAAAAATTCTATAAGTTTTTTATTTAGTCTTGGCTTGTTTCTAATGTTTTTTTAGGGCCTCGAGGGCTCGTATAAGGGATAATATGCATGCTATGGATTGGATTTTCTATGATTATTGATATAAATTGAAATGTTTATAATTTTGGTTCGTTTTGAAATGAAAACCTGGTAATGCTCCGTAACCCTATATCGGTGACGGATACGGGTTAGGGGTGTTACACTGACACTTCAACAAGATAAACCACACAAATATTCAATCAACAATCAGTCAATCACTTACCTAAAACAATCACAAACAATAGCATAAGCTACGTTCTCTTTTAACTGAAACATTTAACATAGGAAACTTTAAATTCAAATATCTCAGCCTACACTTAATCTTTTTGCACGAAACTAAATCCGTTCATCTACTTAATAATCTACAGCTAATTCCCAACCTTTAAACTACACAAAACTACACGTTTTAAGGTATCAAAAAATGTTGACATGTTTTGGCCATTACAACGAAAATTCATTAAAACCCAAGAAATCCTAGATGAAACTTCAAAGTTACTTTAGAAAGCTTATAATTATGTTAAAACAAGTTGAAAAACACTTTAAAACTAAGTTTTAATCCACAAATCCGAAATCCGCCATTAAAGACCACAATTTCGGCTTTCCCCTATAACATGCATTTTAATGGCTAAAAATTTGATTTAAAAGTCTAGATAACATTTAAAACTAATAGGAAATTAATTGGTTACCTTGAATGCAAGAAAAAAAAATTTAACCGAAATTCCAGAAAATCCACTCTTGAAGAAGATGATGAAATTAATAAAGTTTTAGGGTGTTTTCTTGGTTTCAATAGAGATTTATAGTTCAAGGGATATTGGAAATCAATAGTAATTTGGATTTTAATATCAAAATTAAGTAAAAGAAACTTGGGAGAGTAATAAACGACACAAGCAAAGGGGAAAGCAACTATCATGAAAAAAAGGTTGTAGCATGGGGGTTTTAGGTTCAATTTAAATGTGACACCCCTAATGTGACCCTAGTCGGAAAGTGTGACACCCCTAATGTGACCCTAGTCGGAAAGTGGTTTCGGGACCACAAAACCGAGTCATAAAAATAATTAACCGTCATACTTGATGCTTATTATATGTATATATGCATGTGTGAAAATTTCATGTTTGAATTTTGTTAATTGAAAGTGAATTTTAGTAATAGGACTTATGTGTGACACTTTGAAATGTGATGGGTTAATCTATAAGGATCTATTAGTGCATGTTATGAAAATAATGGGTTTGCATGTCAAATTTCCACCTATGACAAGTAGTGGCCGGCCATGCTATGGGATGAAATGTATTATAAAAATTTTATGTTAGTGTTTTATGTTAGAAATAATAAAATAAAGAACATGGGTAATAAAATAATAGTGGTTAGTAGGGGAGAAACAAAAAAATTAGCTAGGTTGCTCCTCCATTGCCGTGACTTGAGGGAGGAAGAAGAAAGTTTGGTTGCTTTAATTTTTGGCTTAGAAGATGGCTAGAAGGAGGAAAAACTATGATTTTAGCTAGTTAGGTAGCTGAAATTTCAAGTAACTCGGTAATCCATCGAAGAAGAGGAAGAGGGCTGCAACAAAAAGAAAAATGGAGACAGTTTGCATGTTGAAGGAAACTAAGGATTTAGCTTGTTTAAGAGTTGTATCCTAAGTTGGTAAGTTTTCTAAGCTCCCCTCTATCTTTAACTTTGTTGTAAAGAAAAATGATGATGGATTGTGGTTGGAAGGCATGGATGCGGGTGGTAGAAAAGAAAAGCTCTTTGATTAGTTGTAAAAATTACTACTGTCCAATTTTGTGCCTTCGTTATGCTGTCCAAAATTTGAACAAATTAATGGTTCTATTTTCATGCCGATTAGGGGTTGATAAATTGAGTCTAATAGCTAAAATATTATGTTATTCTTACTAAGTTTCAGTTGTTAGTAGTGACGTAACAATGTGACAATTAAATGCATAAATGACTGCTGGAAACTCCAGCTTGAAAACAAATTGTTCCAGCATGTAAATGCTGATTTGAATGTGCTGTAATATGTGGAGGAATTGGTCTGCTGCATGTTTGAAATAAAAGAAAACAATGGTTGTTAAATATTAGTTTTTGTTGCTAGTCGTATGGGTTTAATTCATTGTTCAAGGGGCTATAAATTGGTGTTAATTAAGCTATTAGGATGGTCTAATAAAACAGCCTGAATGTTAAATAATGCTTGCTGTCCAGATTGAAATTATGCTAGAAGGTTGAACAATTGTTGTTCAAATGGAATTTTGGAGTGTTTAATGGACTCCATGTTGCTAAAGTTTACATGAATAGAAATTTCTAAGCTTAAATTGTAAGAATTTGAGTTGTGTGGTTTAAATTGTCAAAGATGCATTTGGCAATTGATTATAATTTGTTAAAGGGTGTAAAGTATTGATAGTTCTAAATGGTACATAGTTAAATGAAGATGGAAGCTTGATAAACTTTTATTTAGAATGTGAATTAGATATAAATTAAATAAGCATGAAATCGAATCATGGCATGTTTTATTAAATATGATACATATTGAAATCTATTGTTTTAGATGTAGATTAAATGATATGTGATTGC
This sequence comes from Gossypium hirsutum, assembly GCF_007990345.1. Classification (NCBI taxonomy): domain Eukaryota; kingdom Viridiplantae; phylum Streptophyta; class Magnoliopsida; order Malvales; family Malvaceae; genus Gossypium; species Gossypium hirsutum. Next base: position 51,539,831 of record NC_053426.1, on the reverse strand, counting down.
CAAATGTGATTGTTAAGTGAATAATATTAGTTAAGTACTTAAGCAAATCTATTGTTTTACTTAAGCTTAAGAGCAAAGAGGATCAAAGTCGGATAGGGGAAAAGAGAAAGTAAACGAATAGCCGTGGATATCTAGTCGTCGACCACTTCCGAGGTAAGTTTTAAGTGATTAAACGTTGAGTAAATTCAATCATAATAGGACATAATGAGTTGATTTAATAAGATATGATGTGGCCATGATATGTCTTAAACTCAAATGGTAAGTTCATAAGTGTTTGGACTTGGAAATTTAAGAGCAAATTGCAATAATTTGCTTAGGACAGCAGCCGTAACGTGATTTTAGAAAATAACTATAAATTTTTGGTGTGGAATTATAGGCTGAATAAAATATGTAATCAAAGCTTAATTAGTCTAGTTTCTTATAAAAGAGACCGTGTAAGCAAAGAAATTTCCTATAAAGAGATATTTAAAGTTGTGTGAGACAGTGTCAGAATGACTCCGAAATCCCCTGTCCTGTATTTAGAAAATCACTATAATTTGTACAAAAATGGTTACAAGATAAAATTTATATTCTTAGACTCCTTAATGAGTCTAGTTTCAAATGAAATCAAATAGAACATATTTTGAATTCTGTACAATGAGAAATTTGATTCGTAGTGAAGACTGGTCAGATTAGTCAAACAGTGAAACAGGGGAAACTTTAAGAAAAATCTGGTATTGATTGGCCAAACCAAAAATTCTGAAAATTTTCTGGATAAGATATGTATGAGTCTATTTCCAGGGAAAATTAACGGCACTGCATTTGGAGTTTCGTAGCTCCATTTACGAATAATTTAATGACTGTTGCTCAGAAAAAAACAGCTTGTGCTGAGTTTGGGATTTTGTTGTAAACCTTAATAAAACCATTTGAGTTGCTTATAAGCTATCGATTAAACATTGGTAATCAAAGTACCAAATCCGTATTAAAGTGAAGCTATAAGCCACAAATGACTAGTATACCTAGTCAATTTTGTTATGATGAAATTGATGTACAAGTATATATATGTGATAGGGCCGAGTGGCCAATGTGATGAATGTGAAAGTATATATATGCGTGATAAGGCCGAATGGCCAATGTGATGAATGTGAACATGTGTATGTGTGATAAGGCCGAATGGCCAATGTGATGAATGTGAACATGCATATATGAGATAAGGCCGAATGGCCAATGTGATGAATGTGAAAGTGTATATATGTGATAAGGCCGAATGGCCAATGTGATGGATGTGGAAGTGTATAAATGTGATAAGTCCCGAAGGGCAATTGTGTCAGTACTATATCCGGGTTAAAACCCCGCAGGCTTTATGCGAGAATATTATCCTGATTAATGTCCGTAGGCTTCGTGCTCGTACTATATCCGAGCTTTAAAGACCCGACGGCTAAATGCTAGGATTCAAGTAAGACTTTAATATTGAGTATCTGCATTAAGTTACCATCAAATAAGTATTATGTATTCAAGATGTTCAGGTACGTATTACTTACTCATCGGTGGAGTGATTTCGAGGTGAATTATTAGTATCAAAGAGGTAGGTAAATGTGATTAATATTATAACTCCAAATGTGAGAATGATCTAATTGGTAATGGTATGTTTGTATAATAAAGTATGCGATGAAATATTCTTATGTATTAGTGCATATTCTGCCCAAAAGCCTTATGATCTGAGTATGGGTTGGGTTGAGCTAGATGTGCCAGTACAAGGTAAGGATTATGATTTGTAAGCTTACGTATATGTGATAAGGAATATGTTTGGTTCTTTATGTGCCTATGGTAATTTAGTACTTGTCATGTTGAAATACTTAAAAGTATGGATGTGATTATGAACAAGTGGAAAGGATTATTGAAAGTTGAAAATCGATGAAGAATGTGCTTTGGAAATATTTGACCATCTAGGTCATTATTATTCGAAAGTATATATGTGGCAGCCAAGTGTTGCGTTTAATGATATTATAGATCGAGATGAAGCTCTAGATTAACTTCATCGAACAGTTGAAATGAATGACCAATGATAGTGATTGAGAACACTTTGTTTTGCCTAAAACTTACTAAGCATTAAATGCTTACTCCGTTCTTTGAATCTCTATTTTATAGATTTTGGTTCGTCAGCTATCGGACTCGGGATTATTGAAGTTGAAGTCGCCCACACTATCAAAGCCCTTTTGGTACACTTTTGGTTGAACTCTGAAAATGGCATGTATAGGACTACCCTTTTTGTTGTTGGTCATGTATCCTTCGGTTTTGTGTAAATTTGGATAGCCATGCGAAAATGGCTTAAATATACTTTGATCATAGCATTAAAATCGTTTTGTATGTTGTTTGTCGAGAGATATGGAAATGTTGGTAACGGTTAGCCATGGGAATGGTCATTCATGATCACTTTTGGTATATGTATGACAAACTCTAGTTGATCCATGGAGGATCATGAAATAGGTAAAGTTTACCTTAAAAATAGATGCTGATAGCAGCAGTGACGTGAATGTGAAAAATCACTAAAAATAGTAGGAATGGAATTAAATAGTGAATAAATTATGTAATCGAACCTTGATGACTCTATTTTCATAGGAAAGTAACGAAACGACCATATGAACAGTATGTTAAGAGATATTTAAGTTTTCATGAGACAGGGCCAGAACAGTTTCTGGATTCCCTGTTCCGACTTTGGAAATTCATTATAAATTAACCAGAGATAATTATAAGTCATGCCATATATTTACAGATTCCTTTTCGAGTCTAGTTTCTATAGAAACAAACGGCATCAGTATTGAAGCCCTGTACAGGGAGATATCCAAGTCGTAATGCGCAAAGGTCAGTGTAGTCAATCCCTGTAACAGGGGAGACTTTGACTAATAAACTGTACTAATTGGCCCGACCAAAAATTCTAGAAAAAAATTTGTAGATGCATATATGAGTCTAGTTTTAGGGAAAAATCACGAAACTGATTTTCAAGTTGTGAAACTCAAGATATGATTTTTGAGGTGACAGTGACGCAGTTAGCCAGCTTGCCTGGAAAATTTTAAAATGGATTGTGCAAAGAAGTGATTTAAGTCTGCAAACCCCTCGTGTCCGACTCCGGCGATGGACTCGGGTACGGGGTGTTACAGAAAGTGGTTTTGGGACCACAAAACCGAGTCATAAAAATAATTAACCGTCATATTTGATACTTATTATATATATATGCATGTGTGAAAATTTCATGTTTGAATTTTGTTAATTGTAAGTGAATTTTATTAAATAGGACGTGTGAGAAAATTTAGAAATGTGCTAGGCAAATGTTAAAGTGGCCTATTGATGCATGTTAGAAAATGCTTGTCCTTGCATGTCAAATTACCCAAAACTTTAGGTAGTGGCCGGCCATGCTATGGGTTAAAGCATATTGTAAACATTTTGTGTTAATGTTTTATGTTAGAAATAATAAAATAAAAGGTTAGTAATAAAGCAATGAAAAGGGAGGGGTGATGAAAACAAAGTTGTCTCATCCATGCTCCCCCATTGTCGTGACTTGAGGAAGGAAGAAGAAGAGGATTCTCTTGCTTCATGTTGGGTTGGTTGATGTTTAGGAAGAGGTAAGTTTTAAGTGATTAAACGTTGAGTAAATTCAATCATAATAGGACATAATGAGTTGATTTAATAAGATATGATATGGCCATGATATGTCTTAAACTCAAATGGTAAGTTCATAAGTGTTTGGACTTGGAAATTTAAGAGCAAATTGTAATAATTTGCTTAGGACAGCAGCAGTAACGTGATTTTAGAAAATCACTATAAATTGTTGGTGTGGAATTATAGGCTGAATAAAATATGTAATCAAAGCTTAATTAGTCTAGTTTCTTATAAAAGAGACCGTGTAAGCAAAGAAATTTCCTATAAGAGATATTTAAAGTTGTGTGAGACAGTGTCAGAATGACTCCGAAATCCCCTGTTCTGTTTTTAGAAAATCATTATAATTTGTACAAAAATGGTTATAAGATAAAATTTATATGCTTAGACTCCTTAGTGAGTCTAGTTTCAAATGAAATCAAATAGAACATATTTTGAATTCTGTACAATGAGAAATTTGATTCGTAGTGAAGAGTGGTCAGATTAGTCAAACAGTGAAACAGGGGAAATTTTAAGAAAAATCTGGTATTGATTGGCCAAACCTAAAATTCTGAAAATTTTATGGATGGAAGATATATGAGTCTATATTCAGGGAAAATTAACGGCAATTGATTTTGAGTTTTGTAGCTCCATTTATAAATAATTTAGTGACTATTGCTCAGGAAAACAGCTTGTAGTGAATATGTGAATTTGTTGTAAACATTGATGAAACTATTTGAGTTGCTTATAAGCTATTGCTGAAATTGATGTACAAGATAAATATATATATGTATGTGATATGTATATGTGGTAAAGCCGAATGGCTAATGTGAAATATGTATGAGATATGTATATGTGGTAAAGCCGAATGGCTAATGTGAAATATGTATGTGATATGTAGTATGTGATATGTATATGTGGTAAAGCCGAATGGCTAATTTGAAATATGTATGAAATATGTATATGTGGTAAAGCCGAATGGCTAATGTGAAATATGTATGAGATATGTATATGTGGTAAAGCCGATATGTATGTGATATGTATATGTGGTAAAGCCGAATGGCTAGTGTGAAATATGTATGAGATATGTATATGTGGTAAAGCCGAATGGCTAGTGTGAAATATGTATGAGATATGTATATGTGGTAAAGCCGAATGGCTAATGTGAAATATGTATGAGATATGTATATGTGGTAAAGCCGAATGGCTAATGTGAAATATGTATGAGATATGTATATGTGGTAAAGCCGAATGGCTAATGTGAAATATGTATGAGATATGTATATGTGGTAAAGCCGAATGGCTAGTGTGAAATATGTATGAGATATGTATATGTGGTAAAGCCGAATGGCTAATGTGAAATATGTATGAGATATGTATATGTGGTAAAGCCGAATGGCTAATGTGAAATATATATGAGATATGTATATGTGGTAAAGCCGAATGACTAGTGTGAAATATGTATGAGATATGTATATGTGGTAAAGCCGAATGGCTAGTGTGAAATATGTAGGAGATGTGTGTATATTGTGGTCGAATGACCAAATGTGAAAGGTGTGTATTATTAGATATTTGATGAGGCAAATAAATTACAAATATGACAGTCGATGTGAATGTTGTAACATGTGATTAAATGTACATGAAACTTGGAAATATATTCCGGGTAAGACCCGATGACTACGTGTGGAGATTATGTCCGGGTAAGACCCGATGACTACGTGTGGAGATTTTGTCCGGGTAAGACCCGATAACTATGTGTGGGGACTATTCGAGCTAAAGGTTTCGCTGAAGATTCGAGTAAAGCATAACATTATACGACTTCACAGTAACAATTGGTAATAAATATGTTTAATGCGTTAAGTTGGTCAGGTATGTATTTTGAGATTATATTTAAGCTTGATTTGGACTAAATCACAAGGTCGTTATGTGATGCATATGTGAGTAAAGCAATAAGACTGTTCTATGATTATTGTGCGTTTGGTCAATGTGGAAAGTTAGGTGAAAATATGTAATGTACCTATGTTTATAAGAGATCACTATCAAGTGAGAATTTATCTGCCTATTATATATGATGAGATGTGCATATTCGGTAAAGGGATGGTATGCCCGAAGGAAGAGTGAAATAAAAATACGAACAACTATGTTATAATTTGATTGTTATCTGTTGACACTGCTTAAAACTTACTAAGCATTGTAATGCTTACTCCGTTTACTTTGTTTCCTCTGTTTTATAGATTTCATTTGGAAGCTACAGGCTCGGGGATCGTCAGCAACTAGTCACACTATCACTATCCACTGCTTGTTACTGTTATGCTTTGAATTATTTTATGGCATGTAAAGAATAGACCAGTGGCCGAAGAATATTTTGGTTAATGTATATAAGCCATACGAAAATGGCATCTTTTGAATGTGTACTTATAGAAGTTAAATTGTATCCCTGACTGTCTTTAGTATTTACCTAAAGGAACGTTCTTTATAAAAAATATATATTCAAAATTTTTACTGTTCGGATATGAGTTTCAAGTCCGGTAATGCCCCTTTACCCATTCCGGCGACGGATACGGGATAGGGGTGTTACATTAAAATTCTAGGCAATTTGCTTCATAAAAACTCTCAGTTTTGACTCTTTTACAAATCAGTCCTATTTTCAAAATTAAAGATATTTAAAACTCATTTTTAGAAATTGATTTAATTTTCTAGAAACCTTAGTCAAAAACATTACCAATAAACCAAATCGTAAAATTTCGAGCACTCTAAGGCTAAAATTCTTAAAATACCCCTAAAACTCTGAGGCCCTATTTTGGGGTGTTACAATGATGATTAGGTTGATATCTGATTGTATTTTGAAAGAAATTGTACTTGAAACCCATATTGGAGAATTTATGATTTAATAAAGTTTTATTAAATTTTATGGAATGAGTTGAAAGTATTCTAGTTTGAATTGATAAAATTCATTATTGAAATTTGATATGTCATTTGGCTTATACTCCATTTTCTATATTTTATTAAACGTTTATTTAAAACACTATGGTTTTATAAAGTTTACGCCAGAATCAGTTTTAAAGATGGATGATCTCTATGTAGTGACACGTCATACTCGGATTCTCCTAAAGGATCGGGATTGGCGTGTTACACCAAAAATGGATATGAAAGCTTGGGAAATATTTCTTCCTTGTTTCTAGCTTGGGACAACACAAACCAAATGAAAAATATTTTCATCTTCCACTAACTTAAGGTATATATATACTTAAAATTAAGGATAGATTAAGCTTAATCAATCATGTTTATCTCATTAATTTAACATATTTATATTATTTAATTGTAATTGTATAAAATAAATGACTATCATCGTTACCTCCCCCTATCTCATAGAAGAACAATGGTTTAATAACCATTTAGCTCCTTTGGATTATTACCAACTAGGTCCTTAAGCCTTCTCTAAATTAAAATTTAATAGGAATTAGACTTTTACAATTTAGTCCCAGAGATTTAATTAACAAGTTTTTCGATTAAATTACTCAATCAATCTTTGATATATTAACGTACCAACTCTGTAATTTTTCCTATTTATCATTACAGGCTCATTGTTGGAAAACTCGGGGTGATGGATTTGTGTATCGAATCATAAGTCTAAGTTTGAAAAATAAGGGACTAAAATGAAAGAAATATGAAAAGAGATTTCAAAGTTATTTATGAATTTGAATTTTTAGTGATTGGAAATGATATGGAAATATCAATTCATTTATGCTAGTATATATAATTAAATTAAGTTATTGAAATTTTATGTTGTTGAATATTATTATTATCATTATTATTACTACTATTATTATTTTATTATTTACTTAATTTTTTATGTGTTGATTTTAGAAGTTATTAGCACCATTGGGCATACAATGCTCTGCATACGATTTATTTGTTTCCGTACGTAGTGAGTTAGATGTATAGGGAGTACTTTTAGGGTCAACAACATCCGAAGATCTGACCTCAATGCAAACAATATTGGTGATGTTTCTTTTGTTTTATATCCCTAATGGCATGTACATAGGCTTTTGTAAACTTTTATACTTTTGAATTCTATCTTAAATATTTTGATTATGTTATACTGGATTATATTCTATATCATACTGGAATATGACATTCTTGAGGAAGTGTTGGGAATTGAATTGGGAGATATATTTGTTTATTCAATTGAATGTTAAATTTATAGGAGGTGGGTTTGTGACATCCCTAATTTGACCCTAGTCGAGATGTGATTTCGGGACCACAAAATCGAGTTATAAAATTTATTAAATATTAAAATTTGCATATCTTTATGTGTGGAAGTGCATGTGTGAAAATTTGAGATTGTTAATTTAGCCTCATGAATGTGAATTTCATTTGATTGACTCAGTTGAGAACTTAAGAAAATATGATAGGTGAATATGTAAGGACCAAATAGTATTAAAATATGTAATCAAAGCTCAATGAGTCTAGTTTCTTATAAAATAAACAGTGCAAGCAAAGGAATTTCCTATAGAGAGATATTTAAAGTTGTGTGTGACAGTGTTAGAATGAATCTGAAATCCCCTGTTCTGTTTTTAGAAAATCATTATAAATAGTACAAAAATTGTTATAAGATAAAATTTATATTCTTAGACTCCTTAATGAGTCTAGTTTCAAATGAACTAAACAAGAACATATTTGAAATCTGTACAATGAGAAATTTGATTTCATAGTGAAGAGTGGTCAGTATAGTCAAACAGTGAAATAGGGGAAACTTTAAGAAAATTCTGGTTTTGATTGGCCAAACCAAAAATCCTGAAAATTTTATGGATAGAAGATATATGAGTTTATTTTCGGGGAAAATTTATGGCACTTCATTTGGAGTTTCGTAGCTCCAGTTACAAATAATTTAATGATTGTTGCTCAAGAAAACAGCTTGTAGTGAACCTGTGATTTTGTTGTAAACATTGATGAAACTACTTGAGTTGCTTATAAGCTATTGCTGAATTGATGTACAAGATAAATATATAGGTGTGAGGCCAAAATGGCTAAAATTTAAATGTGTGCAAGTTATCCGAATGGCTATTTTATAAACGTAAGCAATGTATATGTAATATGTGTTGATAGTTTTATAAATTGAAGGTGTAGTGACTTATATGTTGTTTAGCCGAATGGTTGTCATGAGAAGAATGTAAGTCATGTGTGTATTTTCTTATTTAGTTGGAAGTTTATTGAAAGGGATATATATATAAATATGTATTAAAGTCAAATGATATTATGACATGAAGTTAAGGTACATGCTATATGCTTATATTCGAATGAGGTTAATGAATTAACTATGATGATGTATCCGGGCTTAAAGTCCCGCAGGCTTGGTACTGGTAACTGGATTCGGATTTTTTTTAAACCTAGCAGGCTATGGCTAAGTGCTTTGAATTATTTCAAACCGAAGACCATTTGTATATCTTTAAGATAAGGATTTAATTAGTTTCATAAAAATTTACTAATTTGAGTTGTATTCGGCAGGATGTGCAAATACAAGGTATGGATTGCGTTTGGTCATTTATGTATATGTGATAAGGAATATGTTTGGTCCTTTATATACGTATACGAAACTTTAATACTTGTCATGATTTGATTATTTGAAATATTAATATGAATATGAACTAAAGAACTAAGCTCCTAAATACATATATATACATTTATGTATGTGCACGAAATGAGTGCATATGATTAAGTGGTTAGAGGTATTGAAAGTTTGAATTGGTAATTGGTAACTATGGAAACGGTAAGTGTACAAAGGTTAAGATATGGTAAGTGATACTTACTTGCTATGTGAACTCGATTTCGTTTGTATTACAAATGTACTTGGGGAATCACTTATGAGATGGTTATAAGCTATATTCAACGAGTATTAACTCTATCAAATTGTTTATGTAAGATGAATTACATGTGCATACATAGGGTTTAATCTATGTGACCGAATGGCAATATGTCTTGACATTTCAAAACGTGATTTGTGTAAGGCCTAATCTTAAGCAACTTAGTAATAAATCAACAATTACGGATGTTCAGCACATGAAGTTGGCCAGGTATGTATTATGTACTTGTGTAGGCTTATTAAGCCCATCGAGACTTCACTTGGATTTTGTGTAAGTTATAAATGTATTTAATCCAGCAAAGTTAATTGTTTTACTTAAGACTTACTAAGCCTTGAAAGCTTACTCTGTTGTTACGTTTCTCTGTTTTATAGATTATCAAATTTGGTCTTTGCTCGAGGATCATCAACAACTCGTCACACTATCACTATCCCTTGTTTGGTACTGCTATGTTTTGGATTATCTTATGGCATGTATAGAATAGACTAGTGGCGGAAGAATATTTTGGTTAATGTATATAAGCCATGCGAAAATGGCATCTTTTGAATGTTTACTTAGATAAGTTTAAATTTTATCCCTGGCTGTGCTTAGTACTTATTTAAATGAATGATTTTTATTTCAAGAAAAATTTCAAAATTTTACTGATCTGACATGAGTTACAAGTCCGGTAATGCCCCTTACCTATTCCGGCGACGGTTATGGGATAGGGGTGTTACATTTTATTAGTATCAGAGCTACGGTTTAGTCGATTCTAGGACTAACGTAACACGTGTGAGTCTAGCTATACATGTCATAAAGTGATAAAATGATAGTGTGATGATTTCTGACAGTTAAAATGTGTTTTTCGTATAATAATAAATTTTGATCCTGATCGAGCTGTAGCAGATGGTATTGAGAGGATTGGAACATGCTAATGATGTGTCAAAATTGAGAAAAGAGTGAATTACGAATGTGATATGCTATGTGAAATGTACTTGTTGATTTTGCTATGTGCCTTTTCGAATGATGCAATGAATTTTATGATATGCATATATCATGTGCGAACTAGAAGTATAAGCCCTAAGGTATGTGATAAATTTAGTAAGTTTTGAGTAATTAAGTTTAGTATAAAAGTTAGAATGGCATGTTATAAAGGTATGATATATGAATCATGGCCCATTGATCTTACTTTACTCAAATTTGTTTATGAGATAGTTGTGTATAAAGCATGTATCCTAATGATCATTAGAAAATAAACTGTGAGAATTAGGTGGATATGTGATCCTTGTATATATAGATCGAATGTCAAATGAAAGTTATACATTATGTGCTTGTATACAAATAAAGCAAATGAAATGCCAATGTGATAAATTAGTGAAATGTATACTTGATGGATAAATATGCATAAAAGTTCAATATGTTATATCCGGGCTAAGTCCTGAAGAGCATTCGTGCTGGTGTTATATCCGGGCTAAGTCCCGAAGAGCATTCTGCTGGTGATGTGTATTCGGGCCTTCGTGCCTAGCAGATTAATGCCAGTGATTCGAGCAAGTTCAATGATCTTCACTATATGAATTCAAAGTTAAATGAAAAGATACATTAAAAGTGTACATATATGATGTTTTATAGACTTGGTTAAGTTATTTCAATGTGTAATAACGAATGAATATAGGCACTATGTGTGCGAATGAATTGAGGCACTGTGTGTGTGAATTCTTTAACCGAGCACTATGTGTGCGAGATCGGTCAGTGGGCACTGTGTGTGCGAATTCTTTAACCGAGCACTATGTGTGCGAGATCGGTCAGTGGGCACTGTGTGTGCGGATTTCGTTTCATGTAAGATCTTGTCTAGGATGACGGCATTGATTTGTGATAGTGTGTAAGACTGTGTTTAGTACACTGGCATCACTTGTGTTAAGCTTTATGCCTATTTGACTGTATACGGGTAACTTTAAATATGATTGGATGTATTGAATGAACTAAATGTTCAGGTACGTGGAAGTTGATCTTCTTTTGGAAATAAGTTAAGTTGAATATTTAGATATGATAATGTTATAAAGGATATTCATTAGGATGTTTAAGAACATGTATACTTTCGGCCATGTTACGGCTTATATATATATGAATGAAAATGCGGGTTATGAATATCTGAGTTGATGTTATGTATTTGTTCTCAAACAAGAGGACGTTATCCTAACGTAGTTGCTAGTAAGATTTTCAGGGACAAAAATCCCTAAAGAGGGGGAGAGTTGTGACATCCCTAATTTGACCCTAGTCGAGATGTGATTTCGGGACCACAAAATCGAGTTATAAAATTTATTAAATATTAAAATTTGCATATCTTTATGTGTGGAAGTGCATGTGTGAAAATTTGAGATTGTTAATTTAGCCTCATGAATGTGAATTTCATTTGATTGACTTAGTTGAGAACTTAAGAAAATATGATAGGTGAATATGTAAGGACCAAATAGTATTAAAATAGGGAGGTTTGGGTTTGCATGTCAAAATGCCAAGTTTATACAAAGTGGCCGGCCAAGTAAGGATTTTCTCCACTAAGTTTTTATTATTTATAATTAAATATTGGTAAGTAAGTTAAAATAGATGAAAAATAAAGATTAATAAAAGAGAAAATAGAAGAGGGTGTTCATCTTCTTCTCCACCTTGCCAAAACCAAAACAAAAAGGAAGGAAATAGGGAAGTTTTCATTAAGGAAATTCGGCAACCCTTTTTCTAGTTAGAGGTAAGTTTTGAAATGTTGGTTTTAACTTCCTTTGTAGGTTGAGCTAATTGTTAAAATGCATTTCGGCAATGTCATGAAAAAAAAATCAAACTTTCATGGTGGTTTGGGCATTAAGCCGTATATCAAGAGGTTAGGAGTAGAGGTTGTTTCATGTTGTATTGAATAAGTAGAGATTATTATGAGGTTGAAATTTGTGGAATTTTAGTTAAGTAATGCTTGGTACATTCGGCCATAGGGGTTAATGGAATGTTTATTTTATTTGTTAATTTCTTTTATGAGAAATGGGTAATTGTTAATGCCGAATGAGTTAGGATGGATAGGAGAGTACAAAATTTATGTTATGTGATAATTTAAGTAGTTGACAGATACATGGAAGAAGGAATAAATTGATATTCTTATGTTTTGAAAGTGAAAGGTCTAATGAAGATATAATAAATTTAAATGCATATTTTAGTTTAAATGTTAAGTAGAATTTGGCTAAAATAGTTTGATATATGTGTGTTTGCCGATTATTTTGTTTATCAAGATAATTGAGTGACCAAATTTTTGAATTTGAAATTTTGTTTGATTAATTAAAATGGGCATTAAGATGTCGAATTCATGAAATTAGAAGTTTATGAGCTTGATAGATTTTAAATGATTGCTAACCGAAAATGAAGTTTGCTTGTGCCGAATGTGATTTTAGTACATGAATTAGGAGTTTAATTTCATTCGGTAACTCATACCAAATTGGGAGATAGTATTAAACATTAGTATTATTTGTTAAATAATTGAAGTGAGCTTTGAATGGTTGTTTTGCTTATAATGGCCGAATGTGAACTTAAGTTTTGAATTACAATTGAAGCTTGTTAGTTAGTTGATGATGTCCTTTGATAGCCATTTTGATATTCGGCCATTGTTAAGGAATTTTGAATTGGTTATAAATTTCTATGTTTTAATTAGCAAATTGAATTATTGAAGGTTGAGCTAATTATATATGTATACGTTTTATATGTACATTAATTTCTTAGTCTATGTTATTCGGCTATAATTGTCATGGTAGAATTTTTTTAATTTTGTAAATTTGTTAATCATTAGCTCAAGAGCATCAAGGACAAAAGTCGAAAAAAGGGAAGGCAAAACTAAGCGAATAGCCGTAGAATTATAGTCGTCGACAACTCTTAAGGTAAGTTTCTAGCATATAAGTTTAGTTATAATGAAGAATGATATGGAATACGAGTAAAGATGGGACTATGAATTGGTGTAATTACCTATAGTAAAATAATAAGGAATAAGTTACTTCTATGAGCCTTAGCCGATTGGTTATTAGAAAAGTGATATTTAAATTATGATTTGTATGTGATAATAGGAAGTACTTATATATGATGATATGTTTTAAACTCAAATGGTAAGTTCTTAAGTGTTTGGACTTGGAAATTTAAGAGCAAATTGTAATAATCTGCTTAGGACAGCAGCAATAGCATGATTTTTGAAAATCACCATAAATTGTTGGAGTGGAATTAGAGACTGAATAAAATATGTAATCAAAGCTCAATGAGTCTAGTTTCTTATAAAATAAACAGTGCAAGCAAAGGAATTTCCTATAGAGAGATATTTAAAGTTGTGTGTGACAGTGTCAGAATGAATCTGAAATCCCCTATTCTGTTTTTAGAAAATCATTATAAATAGTACAAAACTTTTTATAAGATAAAATTTATATTCTTAAACTCCTTAATGAGTCTAGTTTCAAATGAACTAAACAAGAACATATTTTGAAATTTGTACAATGAGAAATTTGATTTTGTAGTGAAGAGTGGTCAGTATAGTAAAACAGTGAAATAGAGGAAACTTTAAGAAAATTATGGTTTTGATAGGCCAAACCAAAAATCCTGAAAATTTTATGGATAGAAGATATATGAGTTTATTTTCGGGGAAAATTTATGGCACTTCATTTGGAGTTTCGTAGCTCCAGTTACAAATAATTTAATGATTGTTGCTCAAGAAAACAGCTTGTAGTGAATCTGTGATTTTGTTGTAAACATTGATGAAACTAATTGAGTTGCTTATAAGCTATTGCTGAATTGATGTACAAGATAAATATATAGGTGTGAGGCCAAAATGGCTAAAATTTAAATGTGTGCAAGTTATCCGAATGGCTATTTTATAAACGTAAGCAATGTATATGTAATATGTGTTGATAGTTTTATAAATTGAAGGTGTAGTGACTTATATGTTGTTTAGCCGAATGGTTGTCATGAGAAGAATGTAAGTCATGTGTGTATTTTCTTATTTAGTTGGAAGTTTATTGAAAGGGATATATATAAATATGTATTAAAGTCGAATGATATTATGACATGAAGTTAAGGTACATGCTATATGCTTATATTCGAATGAGGTTAATGAATTAACTATGATGATGTATCCGGGCTTAAAGTCCCGCAGGCTTGGTACTGGTAACTGGATTCGGATTTTTTTAAACCTAGCAGGCTATGGCTAAGTGCTTTGAATTATTTCAAACCGAAGACCATTTGTATATCTTTAAGATAAGGATTTAATTAGTTTCATAAAAATTTACTAATTTGAGTTGTATTCGGCAGGATGTGCAAATACAAGGTATGGATTGCGTTTGGTCATTTATGTATATGTGATAAGGAATATGTTTGGTCCTTTATAAATGTAGCACCCCAAACCCAGCTCAGACGTTATGACCGGATCCGACATGCCACATCGAAGCGTTCAAAACATTTTATATTGTTGGTCCAGAAAAACTTACTTAGTGTTTTAAAAGATAATTTCATTATAGGTTAAAGTGAATGGAAGCTGTGCACCAGGTAGGAAACCGAAAAAGAGGTGGTGAGTTCATCAGACTGCTTAAGTATCAAGCTCCCTTCGGATCCAATCCTAGACATGCATACCACCATTGCCACACCTTAACGTCATGGATATTTCTAGGAAACCGATTTGATTAAGTCATTTTTAGGAAAAGTGATTAATTTTGGAAAATACTTTCATTGCGGAAGCTTTGCTTGTTGTCGTGTTATTTTGAAATCAACTGTTGTTTTTGAAAACGCGCCCTAAAGCTATCCAATTTCAACAGTTAAAATAAGTAATACCTATCTTAGTAATACATATTAAAACCATTAAAAATAATTAAGTGGCCTTATTACATTTAAAAACCCAAAACTTGAAACGTAAATAAAAGGATGTCCAATTCACCAGAAGAAAATCAAACTTTCAGAACGGGTGGCCACTCCGAATTCCCTCACAACTCCAAGCCCACTATGGTTGGGGATTTCCTGCGTGGATGAAAATAAAAGGGGTGGGTTTGGGGAAACTCGGTGTGTAAGGAAAACCCATTCAAAGCCCAAGTCAGCTCGAGCCTATTGGGCCTAAGCCCATTCAGGTAACAGTGGTACTGGGCCAGAGCCCTTTTCAGATTACAATAAACTGGGCCTTAGCCCCTTATTCAGATAACAGTATGGCCCATAGGCCCATTTCAAAATACATGCAACATCAATAACATATGCAAGCCCATTTGGGGAGACTACTCAACCCACCAACCACTACACTCCACCCGTACCAGCCATACACTCCATGTGGGGAATAGCTCAACCCACCCAGCCCAACACTCCACAGTTGCAGCCTTGCTGCTCAGTTAACAGTAAATTGAGGCAAAGCCTCCAGTACGTGGACAAGCCACTTTCAGTACTTCCTCCGTCAATATCCCAATCCCATGCATCAGATAATAACAACATGGCATGCAGTAAATAACAACAGTCAAACATGCATTTAGGTCAATTTAACCCTAGGGATATTTCGGTAATTTATCTTCTAGGGGTAAAACTGTAAATTTTCCACTTTTAAAGGTATTTCAGTAATTTATCTATTTTAGGGTTTTTCATGCATATTCTTACTTTTCACGTACTAACAGAATCACGTACCAAGGGTTCTTACCGAATTGGGCCCGTTGGCCCATCATTCCAATTTTGGCCCATTAAGCCCAAAAATATCGAGGGCACAGAAATCATGCACTTTGCAGTCCAAACATTGCAGCTTACCAAAAACATTAATCGATTTACCTCACGAGCATTCGCACACTCGCAAATCTACAAAATACCGATTTTCGGCATTTCGGCTTTTCGGCTTTTGCCGATCTAGACTACGATAGAGGGTGTTAGTTACACACCTGTTTGCGACGATATGCTGACGAGATCCACACACGAACCGCCTACAATTGGATTACTAACACATTAATCTAAATATTCAAATACAAACTACGTATTAACCCCTTACAATATTTGGCCAACCACACCTACAGATCATAGTAAGCTTATAAGAAATCAATAAGCAACTCATTAACAAATTTTTGTCAATGTTTACCACAATCATAATTTCACTGCAAGCTGTCTTCCTGAGCAACAGTCACTAAATCATTTATAACTGGAGCTACGAAACTCCAAATCAAGTGCCGCTAATTTTCCATGAAAATAGACTCATATATCTTCTATCCATAAAATTTTCAGAATTTTTGGTATGGCCAATCAATACCAGATTTTTCTTAAAGTTTCCCATGTTTCACTGTTTGGCTAATCTGACCACTCTTCATTTCAAATCAAATTTATCATTGTACAGAATTCAAAATATATTCTTGTTTATTTCATTTGAAACTAGACTCATTAAGCTTTAATTACATACTTTATTCAGCTTCTAATTCTTCTCCCACAATTTATGGTGATTTTCCAAAGTCACGTTACTGCTGCTGTCCCAAGCAGATTTATTACCAAATCACTCTTTCATACACCTATCTTGCATGCATGTTATTTAAACATGTATATCACCAATCAATCATCACATATCTATGATTTTTACTTAAGCATAATCTCCATTTCATCATTTTAAAGCACAACATGTTAGCCGATTTTTCCCTTTAGCATCTAAGGCACATGCATGCTCATTTGTTTGGCTCAACTTCACATATCTTCCATTTTTCATCAAAAGAACATGAAACAACAACCATTTCCTTCATTTTAATTCATGACCAAATGCTTACAACACAACTAAAAACCAATATATGCTTCAAGAGTTAAGGTAGAATCAAGATGAACTCATGAACCTCAAAATAAGAAGCAAGGTACCAAGAATTTACCTTCAATTTTCCTCCTCCTAATGACCGAATACTCAAGAGCTTTCTCCTCTCCTTTCTCTTCTCTAACTTTCAGCTATGATGAACAAAGATGGACAAAACTTTGTTCTTTTCACCCCTTTTTCTTTTAATAAAACTTCATATTTCATCCATTTAATTCTTTAATACAAAAGACATGAAATTCTTATCATGAAACATTTACCTAACCCATTATCATGAAACATTTACCTAACCCATTATCATGGAACATTTACCTAACCTATTATCAATTTGTATCAATTTGTACCATAAATTATGGATATCAAGTGCACATTTTGTCTACAACAACATGATGGCTGGCCACTTCATGTAAAATGGGAGGTTTGT
Source organism: Gossypium hirsutum (assembly GCF_007990345.1). Taxonomy (NCBI): domain Eukaryota; kingdom Viridiplantae; phylum Streptophyta; class Magnoliopsida; order Malvales; family Malvaceae; genus Gossypium; species Gossypium hirsutum. The sequence continues at coordinate 51,522,151 of NC_053426.1, read as the reverse complement.
CATGAAAATCCTCCTATTTTGCACTCCTATTTATTTGGCCACTTCAATTTAGCCTATAGCATTTTCAAACATTTTCACATAGGTCCTATTTCATAATTTCACCCCCTTTTTCTTATGGAACAAAAAAATTAACTAAAATTGTCGGGTTCTATCTTAAGCTTGGGCCTTCTAGAGGCCCACTAACATAATTAAACATATGCCAACATTCACAGAATTCTCGAAAATTGGGGCGTTACAATATACGTATACAAAACTTTAATACTTGTCATGATTTGATTATTTGAAATATTAATGTGAATATGAACTAAAGAACTAAGCTCCTAAATACATATATACATTTATGTATGTGCACGAAATGAGTGCATATGATTAACTGGTTAGAGGTATTGAAAGATTGAATTGGTAATTGGTAACTATGGAAACGGTAAGTGTACAAAGGTTAAGTATATGGTAAGTGATACTTACTTGCTATGTGAACTCGATTTCGTTTGTATTACAAATGTACTTGGGGAATCACTTATGAGATGGTTATAAGCTATATTCAATGAGTATTGACTCTATCAAATTGTTTATGTAAGATGAATTACATGTGCATACATAGGGTTTAATCTATGTGACCGAATGGCAATATGTCTTGACATTTCAAAACGTGATTTGTGTAAGGCCTAATCTTAAGCGACTTAGTAATAAATCAACAATTACGGAAGTTCAGCACATTAAGTTGGCCAGGTATGTATTATGTACTTGTGTAGGCTTATTAAGCCCATCGAGACTTCACTTGGATTTTGTGTAAGTTATAAATGTATTTAATCCAGCAAAGTTAATTGTTTTACTTAAGACTTACTAAGCTTTGAAAGCTTACTCTGTTGTTACGTTTCTCTGTTTTATAGATTATCAAATTTGGCCTTTGCTCGGGGATCGTCAACAACTCGTCACACTATCACTATCCACTGTTTGGTACTGCTATGTTTTGGATTATCTTATGGCATGTATAGAATAGACTAGTGGCGGAAGAATATTTTGGTTAATGTATATAAGCCATGCGAAAATGGCATCTTTTGAATGTTTACTTAGAGAAGTTTAAATTTTATCCCTGGCTGTGCTTAGTACTTATTTAAATGAATGATTTTTATTTCAAGAAAAAGTTCAAAATTTTACTGATCTGACATGAGTTACAAGTCCGGTAATGCCCCTTACCTATTCCGGCGACGGTTACGGGATAGGGGTGTTACAGGGTTTGAATGAAATTAGGGGAGATGTTGTCGAAATTTTTATAAAAGAAATTATAGAAATTAATGTTCTCAATTTGAGCAATGAGAATTGAGTTTGATTTGCTTCGGTAATGAAATGGGACCTTCGATATTCGAATCCAACGATCGAATCAAGTGTAGGGTGTCACATTAAAACAATTTACATAATAGCAAAAATTAGTCCATGGTTGGAAAGAATAAGGTTCCTACATTAAAAATATATATATCAAAGATAAAGCTTGCCCACATTGCTAATTTAAGGGACAACAACGGCTAGATAACTTAGCAAACTTTTCTTTCTTTTTTAACTATGGACAACAACTAAAGAAGAATATTATGGTTTAATTCTCTCTCCCACTCACTTGTTATTTATACCTGTATTTAGTATGTAGTTTAAGCTTAATTAATAAAAAATAGATGGGCATGATTTAATCTAATCTAACTTACTAGAAATTGATGGAAAAGATGAAGTTTAGCCACTAATTAAACATTCATTATGGTCATTTTGCAATTAAGACCTTGGTTGAATTGCCACTTAAGGCCTTATGCATTTCCTAAATCACATCTCACTTATGCAACCAATTTTCAATTTAGTCCTCGTATTGTAATTAATAAATTTCTCAATTTAACCACTTAATAAGTCAATATTAAAATTTCATACTTGACATGACAACTTCTCAATTTAATAATCCAATTAACTTGTTCCACAAAATCTAGCTCCAAAATTGCATTTTCTGACACCGACTAAAATTAGGTCATTACACAATTCACTAACAGTACCATGAAAAAACTCTCCCTTATTATATATATACCATTAGGAAAACAACTTGATTTATGTTTGTCTAATGACATTGTCATATGAGTGTATTACCCTCGTAGGATATCATTTATCTCTTTAGGTTAAATTCGTTCACTCAATATGATCTTATTTTATCTCATGGTAATCATTACATCTTCTTTCATGAAAAGGTAAAATACTAATACATATAAATTAAATCATTCATCTTAGACAAATAACCCATAGCCTTGTTACTTTTTCATCAACCATGTAATGCTGATGAGAGGATATCCTGTACCCTTAGTTGGGCAATGAATTCCATTATTGTAAGTTATGCCATACAAAATTTGTATACCTAACATACCAACTGTTCGTTGAAAAGAAACCCAATTTGAAAATAGTTTTCTCGTACAACGAAAAAATAAAATTTTGAAAACCATGCTGGTTTGTGATATTTATAGTAATAAACTTTTTCCAAAATCTCACTTGAGTTTTAGGCTAAACGGATCCTTGTTGTTCCCGGCATTCACCCGACGACCTTCTTCCCTATTCTTATGCCACGAACTGCTTTGACTGTGAGCTAAAACAAATTCGAATCAAACACAAAACTAAAAATTAATTTCTTTACTTTCAGTAGGAAAATGAAACTTTCTCTCAACTAGAAACCGATAGAATTGCAATTCCTAGAAAATAGAACTTATTCTAGAAAATGAATTTTCACTACTTTCTTGCAGAATAGCAATATTGAAAACTTGAGAGACTTGTCTTTCTCTCTTTTTTGATGTGTGCTTTGAAGCCTACTTGTGTCATCTATTTATAGTGAGAGATGGGAGAATACTGGTTGAACTGGTAGAAGCCAAACAATATTAATTTAAGAGAAAAAAATCTAGATCCCTATAATTTAGGGAGAGGGGCGGCAACCCTAAGTAAAATACCAGGGTCTGTCGTCCCCTTGTATTCCATATAAAGGGAATTTGGTCTCTCCTCCATTAAGTCCAATTATATTTGCTTCCTGAACTTTTAACCTAACACTTTATAATTTCTTCCAACCTAATACATTTTTTTTCTATTTCTCAAATTAAATATTATTTTCTCCTAATGAAATAATTTTGTCAACCTAATTCTAACTCCATTAAAATCATGACATTTATACCGTAAAATAACCTATAAGAAAATATATTTAATTTTTCTACATTCAACGGATTCACAATGACCTATTAATTTAAATCCATTTTTGAACTTCAGTTAATTAAAAATTGTAAAAAAAATAAATTAATTTTTAGGTCATTTCCATACTTAATGAGAAAAATGTTGGAAAAAATCCGATTTGAAAACAGTTTTCTTGCACAGTGAAAATTTTAAATTTTAAAAACCGAGCCGGTTTGTGATATTTATATCAATAAACTATACCCAAAATTGCACCTATTTTTCAGCGACGAATCATTGTCGTTCCAAGCTTTCAATCGAACAACCTTCTTTGCTATTTTAGTCCTAATTAGTTTAGCATTAAATTGTTAATAAGTTTCTTTAGTTGGAATTTAATTTAATTGAAGGACCAATTGTGCAATTAAACCTTCCTTAAATGGTAATTATACCATGTTTAAATGTAGCGGGCATTTTTGGACATGTTTGGACATGTTTTAGTGATTTATAAGTTATAAATTAAAGGTTAAATTTGTGAATAATTAAAGAATAAGTTAAATTAAAAGACTTAAAAAGATGATATTATCAAATTTTCTTTCTTCTTCTTGTTGGACAAGCCAAATAGCAGTGGAAGACATGGGGAAAGCTTCGAGCAAACTTGTGTACTTCGATTGGGTGAGTAAATCTTGCCCGTTTTTAGTGATTTTTATGATTTTGAGCTCGTATTAGCTTAATCTAGCTAAATCCCGGACTAATTTGTAAAACTGTCAAATGTTATGGAATGTGTCATTGATGAATTTGAGATTTTCTTGAAAGTTTATGGTAGAATCTAAAGCTCAGTTGTTAGATAGGACTATTTCGTAAAGTATTTTTTGGTAATTTTAATGTTTAAGGACTAAAATGTAAAATTAGTAAAAGTATAAGAACTTGATGTGAAATAACAGAAAATATGGGTTGTAATAGGGTTCCAAAATATTCAGCTAAACTTGAAATTGAATAAAAATGGTTAATTTGCATGTTTTGGGCTCAATGACTAAATTGAATAAAAGTAAAATGTTGGGGGAAATTTTGTAAAATGTCAAAAAAGACTTAATTGCATAAAATGAATTGAGTTTTCTTTTAGAATTAGTGAATTGAATGGAACTATTATTTTAGATCAAGAATGAGTGGAAAATCGAGGAGAAGAGAAAATTGCCAAATAACCCCTATAATTAGTCATTGTTGCAATTTAGCCAGGTAAGTTCGTACGAACTATAATCATTATAATGTTAATTAAATTAAATGCTTACTATGTTGTTTTTAATGAAAATGAATCAATATATATGTGAATGTATCCACATTATGACGAATTGACGGATATCAAGTCCCGATTGAACTTAAAGAATTCTTAGGATACAAATGACATATCATTAGGGATTTCATGCTTCAGGTGCTGGTCTTGAATGTCCTACCAATGGCTGAGGTCCTGTATTTTTTGCAAATTCTTCACAGCTCATGTGAGCAGCATCGTATAGCTTACATTCCGACCCAAAGCTCGTGTGAGTAGACCTATTTCACAACTCGTGTGAGCAATGATGTAAAAGAAATGTTACACTTATATGTAAAGGCACACTTCGTGTGAGCTTTCCCGAGTATCTGATGTAATTCTAGATGGTTCAATGGGTAAGAAAAGTAATGGAACAATAAGTGACTTAATGGAAAGGTTCATAATTATATGAAAAGGTTGATGATTATATAATGTATCTTATGAAATCTATTTATGTTATAAATGAGTTTATATGATTGTCAATCAATCTACTAATATGTGAGCTTGATGATGCTTGAATAGGCTTATATTAAACGCATGGTATTAGAAACCTGTAAGTAAGTTATCATATGGTAACGATGATAAATTAAATGTTATGTTTATATATGATTGATTTCATATGTATCATGAACAAGTATACTAAGTTGTGAGTTTGATGGTGTTATATAGACTTTTATTAAGCTTATGGCATTGGTACATGTTTATACTTATTCTATAAATTTCATTGTGACAGCCCAAAATTGACCCTAGTCGGGAAGTGGTTTCGGGACCGCTAAACCGAGTCACCGAAAGGTTTGAATGCGATGTTTATTATCTAGAATATGTAATCATGAATGTGTGAAAATTTCAAGCTTCGATTTAGTCGATTGCATGTGAATTTAGTCAATAGGACTTATATGAGAAAATTTTAAAATGTGATAGGTCAATGCATGAGGACCTATTAGTGCATGTGGAAGAAAAAGGGGACTTGCATGTCAAATTCCCCCTCCCTAATATGTAGTGGCCGGCCATGCTATGGGTGGAAACATGTTGGGAACATGTTGGCCTAGTGAGGTATGTAGGATAAAATATAATAAGAAGTATGGGGAAATAAAGAAATGGAAAAAGGAAAGGATGGGTGGTAATTGTTTCTTTCCTCCCCTTTTGCCGTGAAAGTAAGAAGGAAAAACAAAAAAAAAGTGTCCATCTTTCTTCATTTCCCCTTGGCCGAATGTTCTAAAGAAGAAAGAAAAAAATTTGTTCATCTTTTATCATCCTTGGCCGAAAATGCTAAGAAGAAGGGGGAAGGGGAAGTAAGACATTCGGCCACTCCTTCTAGTCTTGAATAAGGTATGTAATGCATGGTAGCTTTTGGAAATTGTTGAATGTATTAAGCTAGTTACTAAGTCCCTTACTTAGCCCATGTTCAAATCTTGAATATTGTTGGTAACATGAGCAATCGGTCATTTTAAGTCACTATTAAGGTAAGGAAGTATGTACTAGCTTTTGAAATTTTAGTTGATATTGAGTGAGTTATCAAGTGATTTTTGTAAACCATGTTGAAATTTCGATTTTGGGGGTGAGTATGGTTTTCGGCTATAAAAGATTAATATGTTTTGTGTTGAAGTTTTTGGTGATTTTGAGTAGTTAGGGCTAAATTACAAAAACAAATTTTTGAAGGACTCAAAGGTGAAATAAATGAGATGTATGGACTTATATGGGCACTAGGAAGATTCGGCCCTTAAGGAGTGTGACCAAACTTTGTGTATTTTGTGTTTTGTGGAATAAAGACTAAATTATGAAAGTGCGAAATATTAGGGGTAAAAATGTAATTTACCCATTTATGCGTTATTAGACTAAATTGAATGAAAATATGTTAAATTAAGGCTTGGCAAGCTAGCTATTAAGGTGAAATGCTAATGTTAGTATTTGATTCGGTAATAATCTGTTTGGGGACAGCAGCAGTAAGGTGATTTTGGAAAATCGCCATAATTTGTAGGAGTTGAATTAGAAGCTGAGTGAATTATGCCATTAAAGCTTGAAGAGTCTATTTTCTTACAAAAGAAACTATGAAAACAAAAGAGTTACCGATCTTGAGATATTTGAAGTATTGTGGGGCTGAGTCAAAATGACTACTAGATTCCCTGTTCTGTTTTTAGAAAATCATTATAAATTGTACAAAAATGATTATAAGATAAAATTTATATTCTTAGACTCCTTAATGAGTCTAGTTTCAAATGAGATCAAATACAACACATTTTGAATTCTGTAAAATGAGAAATTTGATTCGTAGTGAAGAGTGGTCAGAATAGTCAAACAGTGAAACAGGGGAAACTTTAAGAAAAATCTGGTATTGATTGGCCGAGCCAAAAATTCTGAAAATTTTATGGATGGAAGATATACGAGTCTATATTCAGGGAAAATTAACGGCTAGTGATTTGGAGTTTTGTAGCTCCAGTTATAAACAATTTAGCGACTACTGCTCAGGAAAACAGCTCGTAGTGAATATGTGATTTTGTTGTAAACATTAATGAAAATTTGCCAATGAGTTATTTATTGACTATTATAAAGCTTACTATAATATATGTGTGTGAAAGTCAAATCAATATATATATTATTCTGAAAGTAATACTTGAATAGTCGATTAATGACTATTTTAAGTTATTGATTTGGCTCAAGGAGTTAAAGGAGGTGAATCGAGCAAAGGCAAAGAAAAGGTTATCGAGTAGCCGAGTTGGAACCGTCTTACCCAACACGAGGTAAGGCATTAAGCATGTAGTTGGTATTATTTCAAATGGTCATAATGTGTATGTATTGATGCTGAATGGAATGAATAAATATACATATATATATATATGCATGTACGTATGTGATGATGAAATTGTTGAATGAAAGAAAAGAGGTAAGATGTACTGAGTTGTTGATCTCGGCACTAAACGTGCGGGATAACCATTTATGACCATGAGATTGGCGCTAAGTGCGCGGGATTAAATTGTGCGGCACTAAGTGTGCGATTCGACTATGTTGCACTAAGTGTGCGAAATGAATATGATGCACTAAGTGTGCGAATTGACCATGCGGCACTAAGTGTGCGAGTCTGACTATGTAGCACTAAGTGTGCGATTTGATTACGTGGCACTAAGTGTGCGAGTTGATTATATAGCACTGAGTGTGCGGGCTCAATATACATTCGTGAATCACTATGGACACTATGTGTGCGACACTATTGAGTCGATCGCGGACAGCGGATCGGGTAAGTGTCTTGAGTACATGGCTAATATGTGCTATGCTTATACTTGGTGTTGAGCTCGGTAAGTTGAACCTATGTGACAACTATACTTGAAGTCACGTACATAAAAATTTATCGTAGGATGGGTGAAAGGCCGTTCTGTTGTTTGATTGTAACGAAAATAAATTGATTTATGAAAATGCTTCAATGTCCTATTGATGAGTATATGGAATGTGAATGCATGAATTGATATGAAATTGAATTGATAGGTTGGAGGAACTATGGTATGGTTCGGAATGGATGGAGTAATTAGCCTCGTTCCATTTTGTTTTCTCTTGTGATAATGTTATTGATGGATGGTAGTGCATAGCTAATGACTTACTGAGTTATAAACTCACTCGGTGTTTCCTTGTCACCCATTATAGGTTGCTTGGACTCATCTATTTTTGCGTGGTCGGGCCGTCATCGAAGTCATCACACCGGATAGCAAGTTTTGGTACTTTCTTCTTAGTTGGCTTAGAAGAACATTTTGGCATGTATAAGCTAGTACGTTGTGTTTGAATTATGGCATGTAAACTTTAAGCCATGCGAAAATGGCACGAATGTTCGATTGAGTTGGATCAAGGGTAGGCATGAAATGGACCTAGTTACTTTCGTAACAGATGCTGGCAGCAGCAGTGTCATGAGATTGAAAAATCACTAAAAATAGTAGGAGTGGAATTAATTGATGAATAAATTATGTAATCGAAGCTCGATGAGTCTGTTTTCATGAGGAAGTAACGAAAAGATCATATGAGCAGTATATTAAGAGATAATCAGATTTTTGTGGGACAGGGCCAGAACGGTTTCTGGATTCCCTGCTCCGACTTTGGAAATTCATTATAAATTAACCAGAGATAATTAGGGGTCGTACCATATATGTACAGATTCCTCTCTGAGTCTAGTTTTCGTAGAAACAAACGGCATCAGTATTGAAGCCCCGTGCAGGGAGATATCCAAGTCGTAATGGGAAAAGGTCAGTGTAGTCGACCCCTGCAATATGGGAGACTTTGACTAATAAACTGTACTAATTGGCCTGACCAAAAATTCTAGAAAAAATTAAATAGATGGGCACATGAGTCTAGTTTCTGGGAAAATCACGAAACTGATTTTCGAGTTACGAAACTCAAGATATGATTTTTAAAACGACTAGTACACAGATTGGGCAGTGTCTGGAAAATAAATTTTATAAGGGGTTAAAGTCAGTTAACACCTCGTGTTCGACTCCGGTGTCGGTTTCGGGTTCGGGGTGTTACATTTTATTGGTATCAGAGCTATGGTTTAGTCGGTTCTAGGACTACCATAGCGCGTATGAGTCTAGCTATACATGCCGAATGTTAATGTTTAAATGTGTGATGACTTCCGACGGTTGAAATGTTTTTGTTTTGATTAGTAAATGGATCCCGGTGTAGAAAGAACCCTAGCGGATGACGTTGAGAGCGTAGCGGCTGCTCCTGCACAAGGGACGCCGCCTGTTGAACCTCATTCATCTGCGAATAATCAAGGTGAGGGGGCTAAACAAGCCTTCTTTACCATGATGAATGAGTGGGTCGCGCAATATGCCCGAACCAACCCGGCTGTCCAACAATTCCCGAATTTGAATAATCCACCCCAAGAGCCTGTAATGCCATCAGTCGCTGATCCTGTGAGGCTGAGTAAGCCACCTGTAGACTTGATTAGGAAGCGTGGGGCCGAGGAGTTCAAGGCCATAGTAACTGATGATGCCGAAAGGGCCGAGTTCTGGCTAGATAATACCATTCGGGTGTTCGATGAATTGTCATGCACACCCGACGAATGTCTAAAATGTGTTGTATCTTTGTTGCGAGACTCAGCCTACTATTGGTGGAGGACCTTGATTTCCATAGTCCCGAACGAGCGAGTAACTTGGGACTTCTTTCAAATGGAATTCCGGAAGAAATTTATTAGCCAACGGTTCATTGATCAGAAGCGTAAGGAGTTCTTGGAACTCAAGCAAGGCCGTATGACTGTATCTGAATACGAACATGAATTCGTAAGACTCAGTAGGTATGCCCGGGAGTGTGTAGCTGACGAGGTTGCTATGTGCAAAAGATTCGAGGAAGGATTGAATGAAGATTTAAAGCTACTAATGGGTATTTTGGAAATAAAAGAATTCGTAACACTAGTCGAACGAGCCTGTAAGGCGGAAGAACTTGGAAAGGAGAAGAGGAAGGCTGAATTTGAAGCTAGAGATTATCGTAAGAGATCGAAGGGTAAAGCTTCGTTCTCAGCTGTAAAGAAGTTCAGGGAGGACATTAAGAAGTCGAGGGCGACTGCGGGAATTTCCATCAGGGCAAGACCATCGATGGGCTCCCAAGCTACTTCGGTAGCTAGTGTGGGCAATAATCGTCACGAGAAACCTGAATGTCCCCAATGTGGAAGACGACACCTAGGTGAATGTTGGGGCAAGTCTACTAGCAGGGTCTGTTACGGATGCGGTTCGAAGGACCACTTCATTAGAGATTGCACGGAGCTGGATGAGAAGAATAAGATTCAAGGTGCAAGACCTAGTGGAGTGACATCTAGAGGTAGACCACCGAGAATTTTAGAAGGCAGGGGTGGTAGTCAGAGGGGGGCCTCTGATACGGCCGATCGAGCCGAGAACCGTACTCCTGCTAGAGCATATGCCATTCGCGCACGAGAGGAGGCATCCTCCCCCGACGTCATCACTGGTACCTTCACTCTCTTTGATACTAATGTGATTGCATTGATTGACCCTGGTTCTACTCATTCATATGTATGCGAAACCTTAGCAACCAGTAAGACTCTACCTGTTGAGTCTACTGAGCTCGTAATTCGAGTATCAAACCCTTTGGGTCAATGCGTACTTGTTGATAAAGTGTGTAAGAGATGCCCTCTAATAATCCGAGAATCCTGTTTTCCGGTCGATTTGATGCTTTTGCCGTTCGACGAGTTTGATGTTATTCTTGGTTTGGATTGGTTAACCGCGCATGATGCGGTTGTGAATTGCAAAAGCAAGACTATCGATTTGAGGTGCGCAAATAACGAAATAATCCGAGTTGAGTCTGCGGACTTAAGGGGGTTGCCAGCTGTAATATCAGCAATGTTGGCCCAGAAATATGTAAGGAAAGGGTGCGAAGTATACCTCGCGTATGTACTTGATGACAAGGAGTTAGAAAAGAAACCCGAATCGGTGCTGATGGTCTGTGAATACCCGGATGTTTCTCCTGAAGAGTTACCGGGTTTGCCACCTGTTCGGGAGGTAGAGTTTGGTATTGAGCTTGTACCTGGAACTACGCCTATTTCGATCGCTCCGTATCGTATGGCACTAACCGAGTTAAAAGAGTTGAAAGCTCAGTTGCAAGAATTGACGGATAGAGGTTTCGCTCGACCGAGTTTCTCACCTTGGGGTGCACCAGTATTGTTCGTGAAAAGAAGGACGGAACCATGAGGTTGTGCATTGATTATCGTCAACTGAATAAAGTGACGATAAAGAATAAGTATCCGTTACCGCGTATTGATGATCTGTTCGATCAATTAAAGGGAGCATCGGTGTTTTCAAAGATAGATTTGAGATCGGGTTATTATCAGTTGCGGATTCGAGATTCGGACGTACCCAAAACTGCTTTCAGAACGAGGTACGGTCACTACGAGTTCTTAGTGATGCCGTTCGGGCTCACTAATACCCCTGCGGTGTTTATGGATTTGATGAATCGGATCTTCAGGCCGTATGTGGATCGGTTCGTAGTTGTGTTTATTGATGACATCTTGGTCTATTCAAGAGATGAGACCGAACATGCTGAGCATCTGAGGCAAGTGTTGCAAATTTTGTGGGATAAGCAGTTATATGCTAAGTTCAGTAAGTGTGAGTTCTGGTTAAGAGAGGTTAGCTTCTTGGGTCATGTGGTATCCGCATCGGGTATTCGAGTTGACCCGAGCAAAATTTCAGCCATACTTAACTAGAAGCCTCCGAGAAATGTTACCGAAGTCCGGAGCTTTCTAGGACTCGCCGGTTATTACCGACGATTTGTCAAAGGTTTCTCGATGATGACCACACCAATGACGAAGTTACTTCAAAAGGATGTTAAGTTCGAATGGACGGAGAAATGTTAGAAAAGCTTCGATCAACTAAAAACTCATTTGACTGAAGCTCCAATTTTGGTGCAACCCGAATCGGGTAAAGAGTTTGTCATTTATAGTGACGCATCCCTACTTGGGTTGGGTTGCGTATTGATGCAAGAAGGTCGAGTTGTGGCCTATGCGTCGAGACAATTGAAGCCACACGAGAGAAATTATCCGACCCATGATCTCGAACTAGCCGCCATTGTGTTTGCATTGAAAATATGGCGACATTATTTGTTTGGTGAGAAGTGCCATGTATTTTCGGATCACAAAAGTCTCAAATATTTGATGACTCAACGAGACTTGAATCTGCGACAAAGACGTTGGCTTGAGTTGTTGAAAGATTACGAGCTTGTCATTGGTTACCACCCGGGAAAGGCTAATGTGGTTGCGGACGCCTTAAGCCGGAAATCACTGTTTGCTTTGCGAGCGATGAATGTACACTTGTCTGTTCTACCTGACAATGTGTTAGTAGCTGAATTAAAAGCCAAACCATTATTGACTCATCAAATTCGTGAAGCTCAGAAAGTCGATGGTGAATTGGTTGCAAAACGAGCTGAGTGTGTTCCGAACAAGGAATCAGAGTTTCAGATTGATGATGATGGTTGTTAGAGGTTTAGAAGTCGTTTGTGCGTTCCAAGGAATTCGGAACTCATTCCGATGATCCTGAACGAAGCCCATTGTAGCCGAATGTCAATTCACCCGGGGAGCACGAAAATGTACAACGACTTGAAACGTCGGTTTTGGTGGCATGGTATGAAGCGAGACATCTCCGACTTTGTTTCGAGATGTTTAATATGTCAACAGGTGAAAGCGGAACATCAAGTGCCTTCAGGATTACTTCAGCCGATCATGATACCCGAGTGGAAATGGGACCGAGTCACAATGGACTTTGTGTCCGGACTGCCATTGTCCGCAAGTAAGAAGGATGCGATTTGGGTTGTTGTTGATAGGCTGACTAAGTCGGCTCACTTTATCCCCGTGCGTACGGATCTTTCATTGGATAAACTAGCCGAATTGTATGTCTCTCAGATTGTGAGATTACATGGAGTACCTATTTCTATCGTGTCGGATAGAGATCCGAGGTTCACCTCACGATTTTGGAAGAAATTGCAAGAAGCTTTGGGTACCAAGCTGCATTTTAGCACCGCTTTTCACCCCCAAACCGATGGTCAATCCGAGCGGATAATTCAGATGCTTGAGGATATGTTGAGATGTTGCATCCTCGAGTTTAGTAGTTCATGGGAACGGTATTTACCTTTGATTGAATTCGCTTACAACAATAGTTTTCAATCAAGTATTAAGATGGCACCTTACGAGGCTTTGTACGGGCGTAAATGCCGCACACCATTGTTTTGGACTGAGCTTGGTGAAAGTAAAATTTTCGGAGTTGATTTGATTAAAGATGCCGAACAGAAAGTAAAGGTGTTATGGCTCGAACACGGGATCGAGGAAGCTACTTGGGAACCGAGAGCTCGATGAAAGAACGATATCCAACCTATTTACCGGTAAGATTTTCGGGGACGAAAATTTCTTAAGTGGGGAGAGTTGTGACAGCCCAAAATTGACCCTAGTCGGGAAGTGGTTTCGGGACCGCTAAACCGAGTCACCGAAAGGTTTGAATGCGATGTTTATTATCTAGAATATGTAATCATGAATGTGTGAAAATTTCAAGCTTCGATTTAGTCGATTGCATGTGAATTTAGTCAATAGGACTTATATGAGAAAATTTTAAAATGTGATAGGTCAATGCATGAGGACCTATTAGTGCATGTGGAAGAAAAAGGGGACTTGCATGTCAAATTCCCCCTCCCTAATATGTAGTGGCCGGCCATGCTATGGGTGGAAACATGTTGGGAACATGTTGGCCTAGTGAGGTATGTAGGATAAAATATAATAAGAAGTATGGGGAAATAAAGAAATGGAAAAAGGAAAGGATGGGTGGTAATTGTTTCTTTCCTCCCCTTTTGCCGTGAAAGTAAGAAGGAAAAACAAAAAAAAAAGTGTCCATCTTTCTTCATTTCCCCTTGGCCGAATGTTCTAAAGAAGAAAGAAAAAATTTGTTCATCTTTTATCATCCTTGGCCGAAAATGCTAAGAAGAAGGGGGAAGGGGAAGTAAGACATTCGGCCACTCCTTCTAGTCTTGAATAAGGTATGTAATGCATGGTAGCTTTTGGAAATTGTTGAATGTATTAAGCTAGTTACTAAGTCCCTTACTTAGCCCATGTTCAAATCTTGAATATTGTTGGTAACATGAGCAATCGGTCATTTTAAGTCACTATTAAGGTAAGGAAGTATGTACTAGCTTTTGAAATTTTAGTTGATATTGAGTGAGTTATCAAGTGATTTTTGTAAACCATGTTGAAATTTCGATTTTGGGGGTGAGTATGGTTTTCGGCTATAAAAGATTAATATGTTTTGTGTTGAAGTTTTTGGTGATTTTGAGTAGTTAGGGCTAAATTACAAAAACAAATTTTGAAGGACTCAAAGGTGAAATAAATGAGATGTATGGACTTATATGGGCACTAGGAAGATTCGGCCTTAAGGAGTGTGACCAAACTTTGTGTATTTTGTGTTTTGTGGAATAAAGACTAAATTGTGAAAGTGCGAAATATTAGGGGTAAAAATGTAATTTACCCATTTATGCGTTATTAGACTAAATTGAATGAAAATATGTTAAATTAAGGCTTGGCAAGCTAGCTATTAAGGTGAAATGCTAATGTTAGTATTTGATTCGGTAATAATCTGTTTGGGGACAGCAGCAGTAAGGTGATTTTGGAAAATCGTCATAATTTGTAGGAGTTGAATTAGAAGCTGAGTGAATTATGCCATTAAAGCTTGAAGAGTCTATTTTCTTACAAAAGAAACTATGAAAACAAAAGAGTTACCGATCTTGAGATATTTGAAGTATTGTGGGGCTGAGTCAAAATGACTACTAGATTCCCTGTTCTGTTTTTAGAAAATCATTATAAATTGTACAAAAATGATTATAAGATAAAATTTATATTCTTAGACTCCTTAATGAGTCTAGTTTCAAATGAGATCAAATACAACACATTTTGAATTCTGTAAAATGAGAAATTTGATTCGTAGTGAAGAGTGGTCAGAATAGTCAAACAGTGAAACAGGGGAAACTTTAAGAAAAATCTGGTATTGATTGGCCGAGCCAAAAATTCTGAAAATTTTATGGATGGAAGATATACGAGTCTATATTCAGGGAAAATTAACGGCTAGTGATTTGGAGTTTTGTAGCTCCAGTTATAAACAATTTAGCGACTACTGCTCAGGAAAACAGCTCGTAGTGAATATGTGATTTTGTTGTAAACATTAATGAAAATTTGCCAATGAGTTATTTATTGACTATTATAAAGCTTACTATAATATATGTGTGTGAAAGTCAAATCAATATATATATTATTCTGAAAGTAATACTTGAATAGTCGATTAATGACTATTTTAAGTTATTGATTTGGCTCAAGGAGTTAAAGGAGGTGAATCGAGCAAAGGCAAAGAAAAGGTTATCGAGTAGCCGAGTTGGAACCGTCTTACCCAACACGAGGTAAGCATTAAGCATGTAGTTGGTATTATTTCAAATGGTCATAATGTGTATGTATTGATGCTGAATGGAATGAATAAATATACATATATATATATGCATGTACGTATGTGATGATGAAATTGTTGAATGAAAGAAAGAGGTAAGATGTACTGAGTTGTTGATCTCGCACTAAACGTGCGGGTAACCATTATGACCATGAGATTGGCGCTAAGTGCGCGGGATAAATGTGCGGCACTAAGTGTGCGATTCGATATGTTGCATAGTGTGCGAAATGATATGATGCACTAAGTGTGCGAATTGACATGCGGCACTAAGTGTGCGGTCTGACTATGTAGACAAGTGTGCGATTGATACGTGGCACTAAGTGTGCGAGTTGATTAATGATGAGTGTGCGGCTCAATATACATTCGTGAATCACTATGACACTATGTTGCGACCTATTGAGTCGATCGCGGACAGCGGATCGGGTAAGTGTCTTGAGTACATGGTAATATGTGTATGCTTATATTGGTGTTGAGCTCGGTAGTTGACCTATGTGACATACTTGAAGTCCGACATAAATTTATCGTAGGATGGGTGAAGGCCGTCTGTTGTTTGATTGTAACGAAAATAAATTGATTTATGAAAATGCTTCAATGTCTATTGATGAGTATATGGAATGTGAATGCATGATTGATATGAATTGAATTGATAGGTTGGAGGAACTATGGTATGGTTCGGAATGGATGGAGTAATTAGCTCGTTCATTTTGTTTTCTCTTGTGATAATGTTATTGATGGATGGTAGTGCATAGCTAATGACTTACTGAGTTATAAACTCACTCGGTGTTTCCTTGTCACCCATTATAGGTTGCTTGGACTCATCTATTTTTGCGTGGTCGGGCGTCATCGAAGTCATCACACCGGATAGCAAGTTTTGTACTTTCTTCTTAGTTGGCTTAGAAGAACATTTTGGATGTATAAGCTAGTACGTTGTGTTTGAATTATGGCATGTAAACTTAAGCATGCGAAAATGGCACGATGTTCGATGAGTTGGATCAGGGTAGGCATGAAAGGACCTAGTTCTTTGTAAAGATGCTGCAGCAGCAGTGTCATGAGATTGAAAAATCACTAAAAATAGTAGGAGTGGAATTAATTGATGAATAAATTATGTAATCGAAGCTCGATGAGTCTGTTTTCATGAGGAAGTAACGAAAAGATCATATGAGCAGTATATTAAGAGATAATCAGATTTTTGTGGGACAGGGCCAGAACGGTTTCTGGATTCCCTGCTCCGACTTTGGAAATTCATTATAATTAACCAGAGATAATTAGGGGTCGTACCATATATGTACAGATTCCTCTCTGAGTCTAGTTTTCGTAGAAACAAACGGCATCAGTATTGAAGCCCCGTGCAGGGGATATCCAAGTCGTAATGGGAAAAGGTCAGTGTAGTCGACCCCTGCAATATGGGAACTTTGACTAATAAACTGTACTAATTGGCCTGAAAAAATTTAGAAAATTAAATAGATGGGCACATGAGTCTAGTTTCTGGGAAAAATCACGAAACTGATTTTCGAGTTACGAACTCAAGATATGATTTTTAAAACGACTAGTAACAGATTGGGCATGTCTGGGAAAATAAATTTATAAGGGGTTAAAGTCAGTTAACACCTCGTGGAT